>NC_035443.2:66336714-66936714 GCF_002127325.2 Helianthus annuus
GGGGATACGTTAAGGTATGATTATACTTACCGACCGGTGTTCATCCACATCACGACACATTCCCGTATCAAGGTATGCACGAGAGTTCATCTTACCGGTGAGTATACCGATTATCATCTGTTTGACCGTATAAGATGTGAGATTCTCACTTATTTTGATTTGAAAAACAAGCCCTATGTGATATAATCACTTATTGATGAGGAACTTGATTTTCGTATGCATGAGGGCACAGGTGCAAGTCCGTGAACAGGTCAGTACTTCCGTACAGCAGAGAGACGAACTTGACACCCGGATAGATGTGATATTTTTATCACTTATTTGTTTGGACATGTGATTGTTTATCACTTATTGAGGTCGAATGTAGTATGAATATGTACACGTATGTATAGTATCATGGAAGATCTAGACTTGCGTCCCCGTTATTTTTCGGTAAAAGATACAACCATGATACCCAGATGATAAGCAACATAAAGACCGAATATCTCAGAACCTCGGCAATCTATCAAACGAAATTTCGGTACTAAGACCATATGCCAATGAGTGGTTCCCACCTGGTCTTCAGTCGATTAAGATTTATATCACCCTGCACACTTTAAAATGATTGTGAGCCTACCGATACATCTTATATAGAGCTGCTTATCGTTTTTCATTTAAGGTTTAAAGAGGTTTGGATAGACCACTGATGTACTATCATTTTCTCTTTTGCTCTCCAGGAAACTCATTTTTGTTTTTCTATTGTTTTTGTGTTTTTGAAATTTTTCGATGTTTTTGGATTTTCCGATTTTTGGATTTACTCCCCCTAAAATCAATAAACTAAGATAAATTTAAAAACACAAGGGTATTTACAAAAATGATTTTCCGATGTTGGTTTTACTCTTGCTTGACCTTAATGCCGTTTACCAATAATAAAAAGTCAAATCTTGATTTGTCAAATGCTTTGGTAAATAGGTCGGCACGTTGGTCATCGGTGTGGACCTTAACAACATCGATTAGCCTTTTCTCAAAGCAATCACGTATGAAGTGATATTTGTTTCGATGTGTTTGGTCTTTGAGTGCTGCACAGGATTTCTAGTGATATCTAAAGCAGCAGAATTATCAACGTAAATAGGAGTAGTTAGGAATTCAAAACCGTAGTCCCGCATTTGTTGTTGGATCCAAAGAACTTGGGAGCAACAACTTGAGGCAGCAATGTATTCAGCTTCGCATGTTGATGTAGCGACACACGTCTCCTTCTTGCACTGCCATGTGACTTGGCGATTTCCTAAAAACTGACATCCAGCCGTTGTGGATTTACCGTCGATTTTGCATCCGCCAAAATCAGAATCACTGAAAGCTACCAATTCAAAGTTATTATCCCTAGGGTACCACAGACCGGTGTCAGGGTACGCCTTCAAATAACGAAAAATCCTTTTAACAGCAGCAAGATGTGAGGCCTTCGGGTTAACTTGATATCTGGCAAGCAGGCATGTTGGGTACATTATGTCTGGCCTTGATGCTGTGAGGTACATAAGAGATCCGATCATAGCGCGATAGTTTGAGGGACTAACAGCTTCTCCCTTCAAATCTGGAGTAATTCCGTGATTAGTTGGCAATGGGGTACCAATGGGCGTTGCATCAGACATCCGGAACCGGCTCAAGATGTCACCAACATATTTAGTCTGATGGATGAATATCCCAGACTCCGTTTGTTGTACTTGTAGGCCCAAGAAGAAAGTCATTTCCCCCATAGCACTCATCTCGAATTTATCCTGCATAATGCGCTCGAATTCCCTACACAAGACATCATTAGTAGAACCAAAAATAATGTCATCAACGTATACCTGTACCAGAAGAAGATCTCCATCTTGTTCCTTGATGAAAAGAGTACAGTCGATAAGACCTCTACGAAAACCGTTCTCCAGCAGATAGTGTGATAAGGTTGCATACCAAGCTCGTGGTGCTTGATGAAGACCATAAAGAGCTTTGTTGAGCAACCAAACCCGATCGGGATGGATAGGATCTTCAAAACCTGGAGGCTGTTCGACGTACACCTCTTCTTCAACCACACCATGTAAGAATGCACTTTTCACGTCCATCTGATAAACCTTGAATCCTTTGAAGGACGCATAGGCTAGAAAGATTCGAATTGCTTCGAGACGTGCCACTGGTGCATAGACTTCGTTGTAGTCGATTCCTTCAATCTGACGGAAACCTTGAACGACTAAACGTGCTTTGTTTCGGATAACAACTCCGCGGTCATCCTTTTTGCATTTGAAAACCCAACGGGTACCAATCTTCTTGTATCCAGCAGGTTTCTCTACGAGTTTCCAGACACCCAGCTTCTGGAATTGTTGCAGCTCTTCCTGCATTGCTTCAACCCAAGCGTTATCTTTCAAGGCTTCTTTCCACGTTCTTGGTTCTTCCTGTGAGACATAACACGCGAAAGACCAATCGTTTTGTTGCCCGGATTCTCGAATAGCTGCATACAAGCCTGCATTGTTGTTGTTTCGCAACATGTTTCTTGTTTGTACGCCACTTTGCACATTACCAATGATGTTTTGTTGAGGATGGGTATTATGAATCCTTGTTTCTGGATTATCTGGAACTGGAACATTTATACCCAGGTTGTTGAGGTTAAGATCAACAACCAATTCAAGGCCCGGAATTGACGAGGAGGATGATGCAGTAGCCTCAGCTGTTCTATGTGCATCCACTGGAGGAGTACCCTCTGAAGTACCATGAACTGCTGTTGTAGGAGCTTCCTGATCTGCATCTAGAAATTCATCATCCTCTGAAGATTTGTTCAATTCGTTTGCATCATGAAAATCCTCATTGTTGAGAGTATTATTGTTCACCGAAGAAGATGGTTCTTGATTAACAAGAATTGGACGAACCACCGGTGAAACTGTTGCATTGTCACTCTCGAAAAACATCCTAGCCGCAGCATTTTCTTCAACGGCTTCAACATTGATCGAATTGAAGAAGTCATCATACTCAAACATCCAAGGTTGACCCGGATTTTTGACCGGCAAGGTGTGTCGTTGTACTCTGACCTCAGACCATTCCTCGATCCTTTTAGTCTCTAGATTCCAGACTCGTAAGTTAGGGGTGGCATACCCAAGAAAGTATCCATCAATTGCTTTTGCCCCAAACTTTCCATTAGGATCGATGATTGTGCATGGAGCTCCAAACGGTTCTAGATAAGACAAATCTGGTTTCCGTTTTTGAAGAAGCTCAAAGCAGGTCTTGTTGTGCCTTTTGACTGTAAGGACTCTGTTCAATGTATAACATGCAGATGCCACAGCTTCAGTCCAGAATGGAATGGGTAGCTGCGACTCTACCAACATTGTCCTAGCAGTCTCGATCAATGTGCGGTTCTTACGTTCAGCGACACCATACTGTTGAGGAGAATAAGCTGCACTAAACTCATGAAGAATACCTTTTGAAGTGCAGAACTCCGTCATGGAATGATTTTTAAATTCAGTACCATTGTCGCTACGTATCCGCCTAACCTTCAACTTATACAAATTCTCAATCTGAATGATCAAGTTTTTGATAATACCAAAGGTTTCACTCTTGTGTGCCATGAACGCAACCCAAGAGAATCTTGAATAATCATTAGTAACCACGAGGCAGTATTGATCACCCCTAATACTCTTGTGCTTGACAGGACCGAACAAATCCATGTGCAAACGTTCAAGAGGAACTGCCACCGTGTTGATCTTCTTTGTAGGGTGCTTCTTCTTTGTTTGCTTTCCTTTCTGGCACGAAACACAGACATCTTGAAGATGGAAATTTTTGAGGGGAACACCATTCACCAATTCATTTGAAACCAAATGATTCATTTTTCGTAAGTGAATGTGACCCATTCGTCTGTGCCAAGAGATAGTGTCTTTTTCTGTGGCTTTGGAAACGAAACAAGTTGCTTGTGCAGACGTTGTAATAGCTTGGCTCATGTCAAGGACGTACAAATCATTTATCCTTGGAGCCGACAAGAGAATCCATTCTTTTGGAATTTTGAAGCCGGGTTTCAGCACATAACATCCATTAGCATCAAAGTGTACTGAAAATTTCTTGTCACAGATTTGAGAAACACTGAGAAGATTGTGATCAAGCTGCTGCACAAAGTTGATCTTGTCAAAGCTGACAATCCCGTTGGATATCATTCCTTCACCCGTTATATATCCACCCTTATCTCCAGCAAAAGCAACATAACCTCCTCTAATAGATTTAACGTCGTAGAGAAGCTTCATGTCGCCTGTCATGTGCCTGGATGCCCCACTATCAACAATCCAATGACTACTGATAGTTCCTCCTGAAGCACCCTGCACATGAACTCAAATGAATTAGTTGGAGATGGGGACCCAAGCCATTGTGGTCTTGGGTCTTCCATTTTCATCAATGACAATAACTTCTTGTCTTTGATGGTTGGTGAATTGTGATGGTCCCCCTGATTCAGTAACCGATTTAGGTTTCCATGTCTGTTTTGTTTTACCAGTGTCTTTCTTTAAAACTTTAACTTCTTGGTTGTTTGAAGTTGTGGAATTGTCTGGTTTTACAGCAACAGATTGTTTTTGAACCACATCGATTTTAATTGCTTTTTCAATCTTCTTGACCTGTTGCCGTTTCTGTTTCTTTTCCCTTTCTTTTACAAGTCGGGGATCTTGTTTTGTTGAAACAGTTGGCTTACGGTCAGTCTTGCCACGGGGATCATCAACCTTTCCTTTTTGTTTATGAAGATATGGACAATTACGAATAATATGTCCAATGGTTCCACATTCAAAACATGATCTTCGTTCTACAAACCCCGAAGTATCATGTGATCGCTTAGCCGATGATGTTGAACTTGGTGAACCCGAGGTACTAGGCTTTGAACTGCTTGGTTCATTTCTTTTCTCGACAATAGTTTTCTTGACAAAATCTAAGTTAGATTGATTTTCAAACTTTTCAATTTTGTCTGTTCCCGTCGATTTCACAAAGTTAACATTTTTCTTCTTCTTTTGGTTCGGCTTCTTTTGAACTTGAGCCGGTGATGTTCCTTTGGTCTTGGTGTGATTTTGTTGTTTTGGCACTGTTGGTAATTTCTTGTTGCCAAATTGTTTTCGAATTTCAGCCTTTGGAATAGGAGGACACTGTGTAACTGTAACACGTGGTCCTGTCTTTCCCAAAAACTTACTTGTCGAATTTTCAAAGACTTTGCAGATTAAGGATTGATTAACATTCTTAATGGGAAAATCTTTGTCTGAGTAAATTTTATCATCACCAACTAGAGTGTACAGCAAATTCACACTCTCCGGCTTTTCTGCAGATGAAGACTCAGTTGCAACAGTCTTAGCGGGTTGTACAGGGGGATCACATAGAATGTGATTCTCAAGAGGTATGTCCTCATTTTTGGCTACCGCATCAGACTTTGCTGGGACAGTATCATCAGATTCATCATCAGACGAATCAGCGTCCTCAATCACAACTGGAGGATCTTGATTCTGTTCAGCACTTACAAATGTATCTGCTGACACATCTGAATCTGAGGATACTTTCTTTTGGTATCCGAGTCCTGCAGCAAATTCCTTAACATCTAGAGGCACAGACGGTTCAAAGAATACCCTGTCCTCTTCATCAGGCATGGCATCATAATTATGTCTCACTGGTGGTGGACATTTCTTGTAGCCTATGCATGTGACATCTCTCTTTTCCTTCTGAACATCAATGATGTGATCTAACACATAGCTAGAGCTCAAATAACTGTCTAGCTTGAGTTGGATCGCATCACTTTCGGTTTTCACACAAGCCATCTCTTTTTGCATAATCTCAAGGCGAGATATATACAAATTAATATCAGTTTGTTTTCTAGAAACCATTTTAGTCAGTTCAATTTTATCTTTCTTTAATGTTTCAATTACTGACTTAAATTCTTTTTCATGGTTTTCATAAAACATGTTGGCTTCTGTGCATTTAGAGAGATCCACAGTCAACTTCTGATTGTGGATGAATGTCACATCATATTTCTCTTGCAAAGCGTCATGCTTACTTTGCAAGTCACTCAAATTCTCATTCACAGTAGTATGTTTGTCTTGCAAGTCAAACAAACTAGCTTGTAAAGCATCATGTTTGCCTTGCAACTCAGACATACTTTTCTCCATTTCAGCACATCTAACATGCAACCTAGTACATTCATCACAATTAACAGCAGTGGGTTCATCGACACATACCTGACTTGATGAACCGTCGACATTAGCCATAAAGGCCGAATGGAGAGAAGACGAAGTATAAGCAGCTTGATCCACCAGAATAGATCTTCTTTGAGTTTCTGCTGCAGCTTCCTCCAAAAATTCATCAAAGTCAACATCATTCGAAACATTAAATGTCTCACCCACATGATCATCACCAGAATTGGATGATTCTTCATCAACACTTCTACTGTATCCAGACGAATCTTCATCTTCAGATGATTCACCACCACTGGCAGAAGATTCTCCACCACTGGTGTGAACTAGCTTCTTCACAACCTGAGCAAAACATGTTGTTCCATCGGGAGCATCACCACCCAACTGGATTGACCAGTCACAACCTTCATCCACCTGAACCGCAAGTGCCCGGTTGGTTTGGTTGTTGACGGGTACCAATGTACGATCATTGTTTCTGTTCTGCTGGTTGCCTTGGTTTCTGAAGGGGTTTTGATTCCCGTGTTGAGCTGGCTTTGTGCATTCCCTCTTAAAGTGACCCCTTTCACCACAGTTGAAGCACTTAACGGCCTGCTTATCGAACCCATACTTGGTGTCTCGCTTACTTTCCAAGCTGGTTCTGCCAGTACTTTCCATCCAATCCTTTGCTCTTCTCACAGCACTCGCAAAGGCCCACTTGATGTCCATCAAGTCCATCTCCTCTTTATCAATCTGCCTGTAGTCTTCTTGTGTCAGATTAATGTTGCCAATCTGACCTTCTATTAACCCACAGTACGCGCTCACTACAGTGTTAAGCAGCTCCATGTGTTCCTTAGCTACTTCTACACTGATTTTAGAGAAGCTTGACGTGTCGAGCTGTACGGTACTTGACTTTGATTGTTGAGCAGCAGATGATGTTCCTCCATAACATGCACGTTGTTGTTGAGCAGGAGGAGGAGGAGGAGGTGGTTCTATTGGATTTCCATACATGTCTGTGGTGGGAGGTGGCTTAACAGGAACTTGCACCGGATTGCCATACATATCAGTGGTTGTGACAAACGCTGTTTGCAAAGGAGCATGTGGACCTGTTCTTGCAGACGAAGTATTGGAAGTTCCACAATACATTTAAGGATTTTGTGGCAATGGAACTCTCTTCGCCTTTAAGGTTTCCTCCTGATCCTTGTTTTCCAGAAGCTGCACGAAGTCGTTGATATTTGTAGTTTTCAACACTCCGTTATACTTCAGGATTTCCAAGAAGCTACTCCATTGTGGAGGCAAAGCATCAGCAAACTTTTTCACCACTTCTGCTTGAGTTGTAGTAACACCAAAATTATTCAGCTCAGTAAGCAAATGATAAAACCGACTTGTCATGTCTCCCAAAGACTCCTTATCTAAGCATGTGAAACAGTCGAATTCTTTCTTGAGCAGATCATGACGCAATTGACGTGTTGCTTCATTTCCTACTCCCCTGGTTTTCAAACCGTCCCATAGCTTCTTTGTAGTCTTGAAGCTGACAAATTGATGATAAATGTCTTTGCTTAACGCCTGAGTGAGAATGGCGTAGGCTTTCTTCTCCAGATCATATATTTTCTTCTGATCCTCTGGAAGATCGGCAAAACTTGCAGTTGTTGAAGCAGCGACTTCGATAGCTTGATCAAAGTCTGTGGTGAAACGTATCCACAGCTCTGTATTTTGACCCAGAACATATGTACGGAATCTGTCAGCCCAACCCGGATACTCATTTAAATGCATCAGCTTCGGAGGTCGATTCAAACTTCCTGTTTCGCTTTCGCTCAGTAAGATACTTTGGATACTAGGAGTTTGATTCGAAACTAACGCCCACTGATTTCCCTGAGAAGATGTCGATACCGGAGACTCGGCCCATGAAGGCGATAGACTTGTAGACGTGTATTTTCCACTGTCTGGCGCCGGTGTACCCCACCATGAGGGAGTCACACCTGAACTTGTATATTTACCACTGTCGGGGGCCGGATTCCACCAATTCGGATTCATGATTGAAAAGCAAAATAAATGCTAAGTAAGAATTCCGAAAGATCACACAGTCGAAAGATCCTGGTCGAAAGATCTGAAATCACAGAAACTTGTTAGCAATAAACTGACCACAATCGAAAGATCAACTATTGTTCGAAGGATCAACAGTACTCGAAAGATTACTGTTGAATCTCGAACAATAATTTCGAAAGATTCAAGAACTCGAAGGATTCCCTTTTGAAAGATCCTTATCTTTCGAGTTAAATCCTTATCTTTCGGACACTGTCTTTCGAATAGATTCCTTGGTCGAAAGATATGTTTCGGACTTCGAAGGATGTGTCGAAAGATGATGATCTATCGAGCCTTCCTTGATCGAAAGATGATCTTTCGATGTCGAAGGATATCTTTCGAAGTCGAAGGATATCTTTCGAATGTGCACTGACACACTGACACAGATGTGACGGGTTGGTGAAAAGGTGATGGGTTGGTAAGTCAACTTTCGGCAAAAGGGTATGGCAGGCTGACAACTTTCCCACCAACTAAGATTTTGAAAGATAATTTACCCAAAAAGGAAAACCCTATCTGCAAACCAGTCACCGGAATATTTACCGGAATATGGCCGGAAATTACCAACACACTCAAAAACAAGTTTTAAGTTACCCAACCCACTTATGAACACTCCCGGTAAGTTTAAAACACGTTTTCCAGTTTAAAAGTGTAGAAAAACCAACAAAAACGGGTGTTAAACCAAGTGTTCAAACACACACCAAGAACTTGAATAACCCGGTTTTAAACAAGGTAAAGAGCCAAGCTCTGATACCACTTGTAGGTCCCTTTTTGTCGGAGGATGACGAACCTCAAACCTTGTTATACTAACCCACTAGCGAGTGCGGAATCCAAGCTAGCAAGCAAACCGAGATTAAGCAAGTATAAACACAACACACACGGGTTCACCGATTAACACAACTTGTATTAATGCAAATGAAGGTTTCGGTTACAAGCACAATGTTTACAAATCTAACATGTAAACTCTCAAAGTGTGTGTGTGAGTTCCGGACAGAATGCTCTCAGCCTATCTCTCGGATATCTTTCTGTCTGTCTCTCTCTAACAAGTCTAATGAACTCAACACAATGCATGGGTATTTATACCCATACACAGCAGGTCATGTCCGAAGGATCCGATAGATGGTCCGAAGGATCATCTATCGATGACAAGATGTTCGAATGATCAGCAATGACCTCGAAGGATGATCCTTCGAGGTCTAACAATCGAAGCATATCTTTCGATTACCTCGAAGGATCAACAGTATCCTTCGAGGAGCTATCCTTCGAGACAGACAACTTCTTTCTAACTGTTTGACCAAGTCAAACCGGAGGATGGTTGACTTGGTCAACTTACAGACTTAGAACATCGTTTATATACAGACCGAATACAGACAAAGTACAGACACAAGTGCACCAACAGTTACTATGATTCTATTTCCAACAAAACACATTATAGCTTAAAATAATTTTTAACAATCAAAGTAGTGATGACTGAATCAAAAATGTAAAGATTTGAACCCACGCCCTCTCCCGAAGACCAGAACTTGAGTCTGACGCCTTAGACCATTGTTAGGTAAAAGCTTAAAAACGAAGGGTGTGCATATTGGCACACTATGATGCCTATTTGTACACTAAAGCCTAACAAACCCTACCTTTACCTACGCTGTGTATAGAGCTATACGCAGCATATAGGGTTACATCTATACGTTGCGTATAGAGTTATATGCAGCGTATATAAACCAAGGATTTCAGAGCCTTATCAGCAATAATTGCACAGAAAACAAGGGTTTATATACGCTGCGTATATAAACAATCAGATTTTTTTGTGTCATTTTGGTATGTTTGAGGCATCAGTTTTTCAGAAAGTTTATATACGCTGCGTATAGAGCTATACGCAACGTATATAACCTTTCATAATTTTGTTTGGTCATTTGGTGTATTTGTGGTATAAATTCTCACGCGATTCCAACGTTAAATCGCTTAAAATATGTAACCGTTAACGTTTTACCGATAATATTATATACCATTAAATTTTTTTGATAGACGTATATACGGTTCAAATATATTATATTGTTAGAGTTATACCGATAATATTATAAGTTTGTACATCTATAATAATATATTAAGAGAACTGGGTTTTCTACCCTTTTGTTAATTTCGCCTAGGTACAAATCTTATAGCACCATGAACAAATGAAGGAAGCCATTTTAGAGGGGGGAAAGTTGGACATTGTCCAAAGTTTTAAGACACTTTGAGGGCAATTTAGATATTTGATCATTGGAATCCATGCGCACTTATGTCTTCCATTAATTGAATTAAATTAAGAATTAAATAAAAGTTTTAAAAGGAGACTAATTATCTTCATAAATTAATTATAAGGAACTCTTAAAACCAATAAGAATAATAATAATAATTGTAAAAAAATAATAATAAAAATATTGATAATAATAATAATAATAATAATAATAATAATAATAATAATAATAATATATCTTTCCATTCCTTGAAGGAATGAAAAAAAAAAAACCACCTTACAAAGGAATGAAAATTATTATATTTGGAAGGTTTACATTCCTTGTGAAATGCCTCATTCCATTACCACTTGACAACCAAACATGTTTTTTTTCATTCCACTAGAATGATCCATTCCATTCCGCCTTCTATTCATTCGTACCCAAACGCTACCTTAAGTTCTTGTAAATAATGCATGAAGTGTTCCTATACAAACATTAGTAACCATCCAGCCATTAATTTGCATCATTGAGAACTTGAAATGATCGTTTCTACTTTATTGTGAAACCAATGCATATTCCATTGAATCGCCTTCCATAATGATTGTAACCGACGGACCAATGAATGGCCTTGAATGCCATGATTGATCATAAATTACAAACTCTAGAATTGGCACACTCATCTTGTATATAAATATCATTCTTGATTCATGTACTCATGAGTGCCTAATTCTCCCTCTCTGTCACGGCCTTCTCTGTCACATCATGTTGTTTGGCTGTCACATTATGTTGTTCCGCCACTGGTGGCGAACGCGAAACTAACCAAAGCCCATGACTTTCCAAATTAAATGTATCTCCATCACCGCTGACTTAGCATCCGTGATTGCGGTCCCTGTGATATATTGAAGGCAACGATTCCGGTTTCCAATTGCCTTCTCATTCTACACATGCCACCATCCTCTCAGTAGAGTCTCTACTGACCATCTGCCACCGCGAACCTATTGTACTACCACCATGACAAGAGACGTGAGAGGATCAGTGTAGTTGTCGTCCCTGATCATACCTTGGTCGTTCATCATAATCGGCCAAAACAAAGACGCAATTTGGTTTACCTTTTATATAAATGGAATTACTCCACCATCTCGGGCTTCTGTTGGATCAACCCTCTTTGAAACAAAGACACTCACGTAGAATTGTATTTTGTAAAGGCTCACAAGTATATTGAAAGAATAAAAATGAATGTTGCAGATGGAAAAGAGAACAAGAAACAGGTTGCTTTATTCCATAACTCCACATGCCTTAAATAGGCAATGACACAACGTAAACAAAGAAGACTTTTTCTAAAGTTACCACTAGACTCTCCCTAATACCCGGACATAACAAAAGACCGGTTAAAAGCAAACTACCTAATACTTTTTCAAACTTCACGTGCATGACTCTTGAACTCAAAACAAAACACATGCAGACTTAAGTTGGGTTATGACCCATTATTAACTGACCCATTAAACAAAACACTACTGGCCCAAATGTAAACCCATCAAGATTATCCAACAGGCTTCAGCTCTAGTTTGTTCAGATATTTCCAACCAGATGATCTGGTCTTCAAAATGAAGCATCACGTTGCATCTTTGTTCAGATATTTCCAACCAGATGATCTGGTCTTCAAAATGAAGCATCACGTTGCATCTTAATGTTTTTTATCTTGGATCATAAGGGTTTTGACTCTTGTGCTTCTTTTCATAAGTAAAAGATACGCACACCACCTTATATATATTGTATATTATCAAAGTCTAAGTTTAAGGTTATTTTTATAATATATAGTTAACTCCTTAAATCTAAATTTTAGTAAATGAATTCCATGACATTGATTTAATTAATCGGTGAGCTTTTATATTCATGAGACATAGATTTTGATCCCTATTTAGATGAACAAAAATATATGGATCACACAGAGAAGTTTTGTCTTAGCACAAATTTCATGATATAGGCAAAGGTATTGAGAAGATCATTGGGTTCCCCACTATTAAGTTAGAAGTAAATGGTTATGGAAATGAAATAATTAATAAAAGAAAAGTTTTTATTTTCATCCCACGATAGTGAAACAAATAAAAGTCAATGAATTAAATGACTTTTATATATAATTTAGCTGTAAAATAATATGGTTTTAATTAATCTTCTAATCCATTAAGGTGAATTTGTTTTTATTTCAGCCCATGATCAAGAAACTAATGTTTTTATTTAATCCATTAAGGTTTAACTATTTCATTGGATAAATTGAGGTTTATATTTAAAATGGATCTAGGCTGATTAAATGGCAATGAGGCCTATGGAATTACAAAAGAATTCGGTGACAGGATAAGTTTTGTAAGTAACAAACTTTATGCTCGAACGTCGACGTTTGTTATAGATGTCATAATTAAATATGATATCAATTGAGACACTCGCCGCAACGCGCAAGCATTCCCACTAGTACAAACAAAAGATATAATATGACAGCTTCATTATATGTTGTAACGATAGGTTTTACTCATTAATAAGAACCTATTTTTGTTATATAAAGATAACGAATTACGTAACTTGTGTGTAACATCTCTTGAATATATGGTCTTGGTACCGTAATTTTGTTTGAGAGATTACCAAAAGTCTGAGATACTAGGTCTTTATATCAGATTATTATCTTGGTTATTATACTTGGTATTCTGATATTGCATCGGCAATGGCCTATGCCTCGTATAATACTTTGCTAAGCGCTTCGTTTGCACGCAAAACCTCCTGGTGGATTTCTTTTCTACCTAACAGTCATCACCGGATGATCTGTTCAAAGCTTGTCACCACCGGGTGAACAATTGAAAATATATGTTACCACCGGGTACATAAAACTGAAAAAATGCCAAAGTGCAGCAAAAGATACCAAACCGTTGGTATACCACCTAAAGCCGAGACTTCATCTCTCTGTCGGTGCGGTGGCACTAACATGAGCTCTCAAGGTTTCGTAGTTTTAGCCGGATACAGATAGTATTTGGATATACTCACATGTAAGATGTAATTTTTGGTAGTCTTGATACGGGAGTATATTCTAAGGTGAGGAACACAATTATATCCGTTAATACGACACTTAACTGCATATCAGTTAAAAAGGGAAAGCTAAGCCCCAGATATGTTAGACCTTTTGAGATTATTAGAAGAATAGAAACCGTCGCCTATCAGCTACAATTGCCAGAGGAAATGGGAGGAATACATGATGTATTTCATGTATCTAATCTCAAAAATGCCTAGCTGATGAATCACTAATGGTACCTCTTAAAGACATAGAGGTAAATGAGCAGTTAAAATTTGTAGAAAAGCCTCTACAGATTGAAGACAGGAAAGTTAAGAACCTCAAACACAAGAGATTAGTTCTGGTCGAAGTGAAATGGGACTCCAAGAGAGGACCAGAATACACATGGGAGCTTGAATCAGAAATGCAAAGGAAATATCCACACTTATTCCAGTAGACCTCGAGGACGAGTTCTAAAATAAGGTGGGGAGTATATAACAACCCTCCAAAATATTTTCCGACACCCTTAAAATACTTAAAATATCCCAATATGTCCTAAAATACACCCCTAATACAAAAAACGGGCCTCGAATACCTTTATTTCTATTAAAATTAAATAAAAACAAAAATAATGGGTCTCTGGCGGGTGGTTAAAGACCACCCCTTGGTCTACGCGGGGCGCGACAGCCCGTCTACGAGGCCTCACCCGGAGTCGACACATGGAACACTCGTGTCGAGGCTAAAAGTGATGACCGGTCATAGCTAGGGCCTACACCCATAGCTTGCGGGCCGCGTAAGCCCCCGCTTCATCTTACGCGGGGTGCGAGGGACTGCGAATCAGCTCCTATAAATTTGGAGCATCGGTCTCAGTCTCAACTCGCACCAAATTTCTTTCTTTCTCTCAAATTCTCACATAGTATAAGCTATACTCGGGCATAATACCCCCTAAATAACGAAGTTCCGTCCCTTTGTAAGTATCATAACCCCGGTTACTTATTAGATTCGCTGCCCGATTGATCCAGGGTTCCGTAATGGCTGTTGAGGTTCTGCCGGACGTAGTCGATGGAATGCCGTCTCGGGGAGGGTATTAGTAATGTAAATATTGGGTTATCATACTAACGCGTGTGCATTTGTGTAATTTACAGATAATCACTAGGAAATCCTTAAAGAAAAACCCTAAGACAGCAATGTGAGTAATCTCCTTTTTGTAAACTGTTTTTACAAAACCTCACACAACTAAAATTATATTAAACAGTGATTGAGTATTTGTATTCTACAATTATCGTCGGTATGTTGGGGGTTTTGTATACAAAATTTTTTACTACATTGTGAGTAGTAACATGTCCACAAGTCGAGTTGACAGTACCGTGGGTGGCAATTAAAGTAGATGGAAACAAATGTAATTGCGCGACCGCGCTCAATACTGTACAATGGTTTTTACTAAACTTGATTAAACTGGGATTTACTCACCAGTATTTCCCACTGACAAAATGTTTTTAAACGCGTTTCAGGTAACACAATGTGAAAGCCAAATAGAAGCCAGCTGGACAGCACTAAAGGCTTGGAAAAGTGGCTATAAAGTTACCTAAAATAAAGAGATGGTTTATTTAAATAAAATAGGGGTTCCCACGTGTTTAATAGTATGAAAGTGTGGTATTTTACTCTGATAAAATATTTCCTAACTACGGTCCTAATGTAAATTCCGCTGCCAAAATGATAAACATGAATACCACCAAAACAGGCCGCGGCCGCCCATTCCCGGGTTGTTAGGGGACGGGGGTTGCGACAGAAGGTGGTATCAGAGCTAACCCACTAATTCGTCCACAGAAGTGTTCTGCTGACATGAAGATATTCTTCAATATGTTAGGAAATTTCTACGGAACTACGTGCATACTTGTATTTTATTGTTGTGTGTTATTTGACTATTTGTTAGTTTACAGTATGAGCGACCAAGGACCTTCCGACGCCTACCGTCAGTTGTCCAACTCACCTAGGAGCGAAGGCACCTCTTCACAGCCTGCCCTCTCAGGGTATTCAGAGGACAATGAAGATGGGATATTCGTGTTTAAGGCTCAGTCTCAAGAGCCATTCCCTCCTAAAAAGAGAGGATGGTTCAGTAGAGGAGCGCATGATCGTAGGAAAAGAATGAAAAAGTTGCAACAACAGCGTGCTATAGCAGTCGCCAAGAGAGAAACAGATGCCCACACACAGGATATGCTTAATAGGAGTTTAGCCAATTTCCATATCCTAGCAACCACAGCTGTAGACCCTAACCTGGAGCAACTCATAGCACCCCAACCATTACCACTGTTTCCTACCCAGCCAATGGAAATAGAAAACAACCCAGAAAACCAATTCCCAGCACCAGCCTTTGACCCGGCGGAGATACCTAGAATTCTAGCACCCAATCCCTTAGACCCAAACAACGACCCGTGGTTAGACAACAATAGGGATTACCAGCAACGATACCCAATACCCGAAGACGAACCCATGCCGAATCTAGCAGCCTACCCAGGTTTAGACCCTCTGGATCCCTTCTATGATAGCGATCAATACATTAGAGAAATTTTAGAGAATCCATACCCGTACCAAGAACCCATGCCCCAGTTCCCAAACCAAGTTCCAGCACCTGCACCCCCCAATGAGTGCAGAAAATATGCAAGATCTCCAAACTTTCGGTGAGGAGATTTTAGAAAGTAGCGAGAGGATGAGGCAGGTCGGAAAGTGACTCGTCTGGAAGTATGACGAACGCAATATGGAGTTCTGGATGAACCCATATCAATGATGGTGGTGGTAGTAATAGTTATAATATATATATATATATATATATATATATATATATATATATATAATATGTGTGTTTGCTTGAAAAAAAATATCTAAATATATAGCTATAGATGCCTACTAGTACTGTAATTTTTATTTCAGTTGTATTGTAATATATATGGATGCATAGTATAAGAAAGAGTAAGTCACAATGTTCGACGTTTTTTATCAATATGTGTGTCATATGATTGGTTGTGTTAAATATTATCTTGTGATATTAATACGTGGTAAATGTTTATAATTCAGATGAAAAACAAAGTGAACCATGAAAACCAGAATGACAATAACCCGAATAACAACGACAACCCGAACAATGACAATAATGGAAATCCAGTGGATAACAATGCCATCCAACACATAGTGGCACAAGGGATAATAGATGCAATGCCATATATTATCAAAACAGTTAGGGAAGCCGATAATAAAAGTAACAATGCTAGTAAGCGACCAACTGAACCGGAACAGAGCGTAAACAATGGACCCATACTTCAAGTGCCCATTCCCAAAAGGAGAAGAACCATATCTTATGGTTATTCTTATAAATAATTCTGCTCTTGTAAACCAATGGAATTCTCGGGCAATGAAGGGGCCGTTGCAGCACTACGCTGGATAGAAAAGACTGAGGTTGTCTTAAAAATAAGCAAGTGTGCGGAAGAGGATAAGATAATGTTTGCTTCCAATCTGTTTAAGAACTCAGCCTTACAATGGTGGAACACCATTCTCCAGTCTAGGGGAAGTGATAGGGATTACAATATGGAATGGGAGGAATTTAAGAACATGGTAGAAAGGAAATTCGGCCCTCCCAATGAAAAAGAACAGATAACAAATAAGTTTTTAAACCTTAGAATGACTGGAGTAGATAGTAAAGGGTGCACTACATTATTCTTTGAATATGATAGAATAGTACCAACCCTTGCATCACCTGAACCCGTATGAATCTCCCGTATTAATCAGTGAGATTAGACATGTAGTCAAGGCAGCTAGACTTCAAACCATAGAAGAAGCTGTAGAACTAGCAAACACCTTGACATATGAGTTAGTGCGTACTCGAGAAGAAGATCAGAGAAGGAACCTAGCTCAAAGACTTACCCAAGAAATTTCGTTATGGAAATTCCAACCGTGGGAAAAATGTACGTTCTACCTCTGCACCTTACTGCAAGGCTTGCAAGTAGAAGCATTCGGGAAAATGCTCCACTTACTTCAATTTCTGCAAGATACCAGGGCACAAGGAAGAAGATTGTAAGAGGAAACCTAATAATGGGATGTGCTTCAACTGTCGAGAAAAAGGTCACATCAAGCCGAATTGTCCGGAACTAGTTCCAGCCATGGGCACTAAGACTACCAAAAATGCTAGAGCATTTGTTCTGACTACAGAAGAAGCCAAGATGATCCCGGACGTGATAGCCGGTACGTTTTTAGTTAATGATGTTTTTGCTAAAGTATTATTTGACTCTGGTGCGAACCAAAGTTTTATTAATACTTTATTTTGCAAACTTCTCAACCTACCATTAACTAAACTCCCACAAGAATGTCTAGTAGAGACAATAAATGGGGAAACCGTTAGGATTTCTGAAATCTTGCAAGGAGCAAGAATAGAATTTTTAAATCAAAAGTTCGTTGCAAACCTTTACCCAATGAATCAAGCAGGATTCGATGTTGTACTAGGAATGGATTGGCTAATAGCTAATAAAGCCAGTATTTTATGTGATCAAAAGTCAATCCAAGTAAATTCACCAGGGGTGAAAAGATCACAATTAAAGGAGATAAGCCATCTAGATCCACGAAATTCATCTTCGTGATGAAAACAACAAGTTATATAAGAAAAGGATCATTAATGTATTTGATTTCTATAATCACTAACACTAAAGGAAAAGAACTAAAAGATATTCCAGTAGTATCTCAGTTTCCCGATGTGT
Organism: Helianthus annuus; assembly: GCF_002127325.2. NCBI lineage: Eukaryota > Viridiplantae > Streptophyta > Magnoliopsida > Asterales > Asteraceae > Helianthus > Helianthus annuus. Next base: position 66,354,902 of record NC_035443.2, read on the forward strand.
TTCGAGAAGAACTACCAGGATTACCGCCAGACAGAGAAGTCGAATTCAGAATCCATCTGATACCAGGGACAGCACCAATTGCCAAAGCACCTTACCGTTTGGCACCTGCATAAATGCAAGAATTGAAGAAACAGTTAGAAGGAACTACTGGAGAAGGGATTCATACAGCCAAGTCCATCGCCATGGGGAGCACCGATTTTATTCGTTAAAAAGAAAGACGGATCAATGCGTATGTGTATTGACTACTGTGAATTGAACAAAGTCACGATTAAAAATCTGTATCCATTACCGGGAATCGATTATTTGTTATCAATTGCAAGGAGCTTGATTTTTCTCGAAAATCGATTTACGGTCAGGATTTCATCAATTAAAGGTTCAGGAAGAGAATATTCCTAAAACTGCATTTAGAACAAGGTATGGCCATTATGAATTTACTGTCATGCCATTTGGTTTAACCAATGCCCATGCCGCATTTATGGACATGATGAACCGAATATGTAAGCCATATTTGGACAAATTCTTAATTGTCTTTATAGATGATATTCTGATTTACTCTAAGGGTAAAGAGGAACATGCAAAACATTTGCATGCACTTTTAAGTTTACTGAGAAAAGAAAAACTTTATGCAAAGTTTTCAAAGTGCGAGTTTTGGTTACAACATGTACAGTTTCTTGGACATTTAGTTAATCATGAAGGAATTCATATGGATCCCACCAAGATCGAGGCGATAACTAAATCGAAAACCCCTGAATCACCAACCGAGGTTAGAAGTTTCTTAGGATTGGCCGGTTATTATAGAAGATTTATTCGAGATTTTTCTAGAATAGCCATTCCCTTTACTAAGCTTACCTGTAAATCTGTTAAGTTTGAATGGGGACCAAAACAAGAAGAAGCTTTTAGAATTCTTAAGCAAAGACTAACCAATGCACCCATACTAGCGTTACCAGAAGCAACTAAAGACTTTGTAGTCTATTGTGACGCTTCTAAGTTAGGTTATGCATGTGTATTGATGCAACGTCAAAAGGTTATAGCTTACGCATCTAGACAACTTAAGAATCATGAAGAAAAACATTCAACCCATGATTTAGAATTAAGAGCTATAATTTTTGCCCTTAAGATTTGGAGACATTACCTTTACGGTAGTAAGTTTACCATTTTCACCGACCATAAGAGTTTAAGGTATGTTTTTGGGCAAAAGGAACGGAATATGAGACAAATAGGCTGGATGGAGATACTTATTGATTATGATTGTAATATACAGTATCATGCAGGAAAGGCAAATGTAGTAGCTGATGCTTTAAGTCGAAAGTATCATGAAAAGCCAAAAAGAATACGTTCTCTTAAATTAAATCTGCAGATAGATTTAAATGAACAAATTAGAAAAGCACAAGAATTAGTAATCAAGGATGATACTGAAAAATTAAAAGGAATGGTTAAAGAATTGGAACAAGGAACAGATGGAATTTGGAGATTCAATAAGAAAAGAATGTGGAAACCTAAATTAGGAAACCTACGCCACTGTATATTAGAAGAAGCCCATAAGTCTAAGTATACAATGCATCCTGGGAGTGATAAAATGTATCAGGACTTAAGGAAGAATTTTTGGTGGATAGGATTGAAAAAGGATATAGCAGCCTATGTTTCTAAATGTTTAACCTGATCACAAGTTAAAGGTGAACACCAGAAACCCTCGGGTTTATTGTAACAATTAGAAATGCCAGTGTGGAAATGGGAATTGATAGCAATGGATTTTGTTACCAAATTACCCAAAACAAGAAAAGGTAATGATACAATCTGGGTGATTATAGACAGGCTGACTAAGTCAGCTCATTTCCTACCATTGAAGGAAACTTTCAATATGGAACAGTTAGCTAAGTTGTATGTAAATGAAATAGTTTCATTACATGGAATTCCTTTATCAGTTGTTTCTGATATGGATAACCGTTTTACCTCTCACTTTTGGACAAGTTTCCAAAAAGCAATGGGAACCAAGTTGAATTTAAGCACAGCTTATCATCCTCAAACGGACGGACAAAGTGAAAGGACAATTCAGACAATGGAGGACATGCTTAGAGCTTCTGTAATTGATTTCGGAGGTAATTGGGACGATCACTTACCATTAACAGAATTTTCTTATAATAACATGTAGGTCCCTTGAGCCGTATGGATCGTAACAGAATCGTCGATCTAACTTAGAGTGTGGAATCCCATAGATCAGATTTCACAGAAAACGAGTAGAATAAGAATTACTTTAAACCCGATCTTTATTGATTATCTTCAAACGATTACAATCAATCAAGTTCCTAATTCGTCCAAGCCTTTGTCTTTTACGAATTCTCTCCAAGTGTGATTAGAAGATTAACCTAAACCCTAATGTTAAGCTTTGTTTATATAGGACAAAGCTTTGCATATGGGCTAGGTCTTGGGCAAGGCCCATTTTGCCTACCATCCCCCATATGTGGGTTTGGTTTGGCCCAATCACTCTTAATTCACTAATACAAAGCTAAACCCGCTAACTGTTTATCGTTTTACTAATTACAAGATATCCAAAGACCAAATCTAAGCTGTGGTCACAAATATGCACCAACAAACTCCCCCTTGACAATAGCTCGCAAAGGTAACTTCAGTCTTCAGTATCTCACAATCTTTTGGTCTTTGGATAGCTTCAGCTATAACAGCTTCTGTCAGCAACATACTCCCCTTAGCTAATGCATCCAATCACCATATCTTCAAAATAGTAGCACTTGAGTAAACTCCAGTTCAGCATTTGAATAGCAATTCTCAAACTCTTCAACTTTGTCTGCAATGTAGAAAGGAGGTTCTACCATGCATCCAATCAAACTCCCATCTTCACAGCAACTTCTCAGCAACACACAACTTCAATCTGGATACTATAAAACAAACATCTCGAGAAACCATAAGAATTTTTCAACAAAAGTTAAACAAATTATTATTATTATTCAAGAGATAGTTAAATTGTATCACAGATTAAGCACTTTTCCATTCAACACCAACACGCACAAATTTTAAACAAACACCTTATGACCTGCTTGATTTGAAAATTTTGAACCCACCTTCTAACACTGTCTCCCCCTATTGGTAACAATTCCTCCAAAAATAACAGTTTTCCGTACATTAAGAATTTTAACAAAAAAAGACAATATTTTTATATTTTTGTATTTTCTAAAAGCAAGTAAATACACAAAGCAATAAACACTCTATTTTTGTGAGAATCAACGGTAAGAAGATCATATCAGCACAATCAAACTGTTTCCATACTATTAGATAATTCTTTATTTAATTTTTCGTGAAAAGCAGTCCAAGACGATTACTAGTATGTTTGTCCACTTAAACAAAATGCATGAACATTTCAAGTACCATTACCATATGATACGTTAAGGTAATTTTATTTCTGAAGTATTTAGTGTGTCCCACTTCAGGATGTACCCCCGCGATTAAGGTATGCACAAAGATTAATCGTAGTGGGTGAGTATACTGAATTCATCCGTTTTATTTTTCAACGATAGATAATTGGTGAACAGGTCAGTACTTTCGTACAGCAAAGAGACCAAAATATCTTATCGAGGGCTATGACAAATATCATTTTTGGTACGAATTATGCATTTTGCACTTATTGAATGACTCTCTATGAGAGCTTCTTCATTTTCAGGGTTTTGGCATTTTTAGCTCTTTTAAGTTATCCTGGGTGTGTCTAGGTCAGCATGTATCTGGATGCAGCAGAAGGACACCTCTGATATCCCCAGATGAAATAACAGTACAAAGACCCAAAACTTCAGATTTTGGCAATCTATCAACCCAAGAATTAAGGTCATTAAACCATACACCGCTGATGTGTTCCCCACTCATACTCAGTGCATTTAGGTTTATATCACATAGGTAAGTTGATTATTTCATGCTTTTGCCTACTGGTACATCATATGATGAATCTGCTATCACACTTAAGCAATTTAATTCAGTTTGAGTGTGACAGTCTAACTTGCTGATGTACTATCATTTCTCCTTTTTCACACAGTGAAAACTCGTTTTTGATTTTTCAATGTTTTTGTATTTTTGATTTTTAAGAAAGCAGTAAACTATTTACAAAATTCTTGAAAAACCAGTTATTCAGGATTCCTCATCCCGTTGAGTTCGACTAAGTGTTCAAAGCGAGCTCGATCAAAAGCTTTCGTATAAAGATCAGCAAGGTTATCTTCTGTGTCGACTCGGTGTAATTCAATTAATCGTTTTTCAACACAATCCCGTATAAAGTGATGACGTATGTCAATGTGATTAGTTCTACTGTGCTTTACGGGATTGTTTGTGATTGATATAGTGGCAATATTATCTATCATAATAGGAGTACGAGTGAAATCCAAACCGTAATCGCGCATCTGCTGTTGAATCCAGAGAACCTGAGAGTAACAGCTACCCGTAGCAATATATTCAGCTTCACACGTAGAGGTAGACACACAGGATTGCTTCTTGCATTGCCAAGACACGATCCTGCCTCCTAAGAACTGACAACCACCTGTTGTAGACTTTCTGTTTGATTTGCATCCTCCAAAGTCTTAATCAGTGTAAGCAATGAATCTCAAATCACTATCAGTTGGATACCACAACCCAAGTTTTGGTTTCCCCTTCAAGTAACGAAGAACACGCTTCACTGCCTTCATATATGACTCTTTCGCATTCGCCTGATATCTGGCACACAAGCATACGGCAAACATGATGTCAGGTCTTGAAGCAGTCAAGTACATTAGAGAACCAATCATCACCCTGTATTGAGTAGGATCAACATCTTCAGTGCTTTCATGATTTGGGCCGAGATTGTGATTTTCGCATATAGGTGTGTTGAAAGTAGAGCCATCATTCATTTTGAACCGACTCAAAATGTCATACACATACTTTGTTTGATGAATAAACATCCCATCCTCCTTCTGTTCAACTTGTAATCCCAGAAAGTAAGACAGCTCACCCATGGCGCTCATTTCAAACTTGCTCTTCATCACCTGTTCAAATTCCTTACACATGTTCTCATTAGAAGACCCAAAAATGATGTCATCCATGTATACCTGTACCAGCAGAAAATCTTCCTTCTTCCTCTTTATGAACAGTGTACTGTCAATCTGACCTCTTTCGAAACCATTCTTGAGCAGATGTGTAGACAGTGTCTCGTACCACGCCCTGGGAGCTTGATGTAACCCATACAAAGCCTTATCAAGTTTGTACACTCGATCTGGATAGTCTGGATCAACGAACCCATCTGGTTGTGAGACATACACCACTTCTTGGACTTTCCCGTAAAGAAATGCACTCTTCACGTCTAGTTGGTAAACTTTAAAGCCCTTGAATGAAGCAAAAGCTAGAAACAAACGAATTGCCTCCAACCTTGCCACTGGTGCAAACACTTCATTGTAATCAATCCCTTCTTGCTGATTGAACCCTTTTACCACTAACCGAGCCTTGTTGCGCGTGACAATACCTCTTTCATCCTTCTTGCACCTAAATACCCATTTAGTGCCAATCTCTCTTTCACCTTTAGGAAGGTCCACTAATTCCCAAACCTTCAACTTCGCAAACTGAGCTAATTCTTCTTGCATAGCTTCAACCCATGAATTATCTTTAAGAGCCATGTGAATGTTCTTCGGCTCCTCTTGGGAAATAAAACAACTATACAAGCACTCGTTCACAATTCCAGTCTTCTCAATCGAAACAAATAACCCAGAATTCGCTGCTATGCTTCTTCTAGTCTGAACACCTGCAGTAGGATCTCCAAGTATCATGTCAACTGGATGATCTCTATTTGTCGTGTAGTAGCAACAGCATCGACTTCTAGATTATCACCCAGGTTTGATCCAACCTCCCCTTGAATATTCTGATTTGCAAACGGATTAATGAAATCCTCCCCCTGATTGGGTTCAGGTTCACTATTGCTTAAATCAGGATCAGCACCACCTTGGGATGTTTCCGGAGCATCTGTCACATCAACATTCGATCTAGGCATAAACTCGCCTTCATCGTCTTCACCAATCACTGTTTGAATCAGCTGAGAATCATCTGCATCAGAAACCTCAGGAATATTAAATGAATTGAACACACTTTCATAATCATATAATATAGCAGGACCACTCGTTGATTGTTGAGGTTTGTAAGAAGTAATTTCTACATTAAAAACAACCTCAATTTTACCAGTTTTTAGATTAAAAACCTTTTTATTCGATGTGCCAGGCACGTAGCCTAGAAAGTAGCCACCGTTAGCCACCTCACCGAATTTTTGTTTATCTTTGTTTCGCACAATGGTGCAGGGTAATCCAAATGGTTCAAAGCCTGTTAAGTTTGGTTTTTCGTTAAACATCAACTCATGACAAGTTTTGTTAAAATGTTTAACGGTCAAAACTTTGTTTAGGACGTAGCAAGCTGTATTCACAGCTTCTCCCCAGAAAAGAACTGGTAGCTTTGAATCTGAAAGCATAGTCCTAGCGGCTTCAATCAACGTCCTGTTTTTCCTCTCAGCGACTCCATTCTGTTGAGGCGTATAAGGAGCAGAATATTGACGTTCTATTCCCTTTTGAAGACAATAGAGATCCAGAATCTGATTCTTGAACTCCGTGCCATTATCACTCCTTATCCTCTTGATCCTTGCATCATGAACGTTTTCCAATTTTGTAAAAAGATCTATCAGCATCTCTGCTGTCTCATCTTTTGTACCTAAAAAGAAAACCCATGAATAACGTGAGTAATCATCAGTGACAACAAGACAATAGTACTTTCCACCTATGCTCCTTACGTTCACTGGACCGAATAAATCCATGTGAAGTAATTCGTAAGGGGCATTAATGGAATTTACAGTTTTAGACTTACGAGGTTTCTTATGTTGTTTTCCCTTTTGACATGGAAGACATTTATCTTCCTCTTGAAACCTCAGCAATGGAACCCCTTTCACTAGTTCATTTTTAATGATGTAATTCATTTTGCGGTAGTGAATATGGGCCATGCGTCTGTGCCACAACAAAGATTCAGCTTCAGATGCTTTTGACAGTAAACACGCCACCGCAGCAGTTGGATCCTTGGCACCCATGTCCATGACATAAGTATCATTTTTCCTTGGTGCACGCATTACTATCCATTCGTCCGGAATGACCAAACCCGGTTTCAACACCAATGCCTCCGAATTTGTAAAATGGACCAAGTGACCCTTGTTGCAGACTTGTGACACGCTCATCAGATTGCGTTTCAGCTGCTCAACATAGTTCACTTTGTCCAATGTGATCTTCCCATTCGTCACTTTTCCTCTTCCAGTAATCCTACCACCTTTAGCACCAGCAAAATTTACATGTCCACCATCATAATCTACAAATTCAGAAAACAACCTCACATCCCCCGTCATGTGCCTAGAGCAGCCACTATCAACATACCATAAGTTGATAATCCTCCTTAGCAGCTCCTGCACATACCAACCAAAAGATTAGTTAGATTAGGGGACCCAAGCCTTGATGGTCTTGGGTCGTCCAGATTCATCAACTACAGGAACATCCATCCAATATCCATCACTCCTAACTGGAGTATTGGATCTTGGACCTGTTGATGGAAATGGGGTCTGATTTCCATAAGGTCTCTGGTCCTGAGGGTTCCTATATGTGTTTGGACTAAGTGACCTTTGAAACCTTGAGTTTTGATTCCAAGAAACTTGATTGTTGTAATTTCTAAAGCCATTGTTATAAAAAGTTCGACCACCAGTATTTTGGTATCGATTTTGATATTGACCTTGACTTCTGAAATTATTTGAATTTTGATTGTTCATTCTTGGTGAACTACTTCTAGGTCTCTCATAGCTGTCTGATGTAGATTCAGGCTGAAATCTAGGTTAATTTCTTTGAAAATGAGGAACTTGAGGAGTTCCTTTTTCATCCTTATCTACACCCTGTTGTTGCTTTGGAGCAGATTTCTTTGGAGAGTTAGACTTTCTCTCCTTTTTATCACCTTTCTTTTCTGGTGACTTCCCTCTTGGTTTTTCACTAACTTGTGCTTCAACTTTTTTGTTAGGACAGCAGCTAGCTACATGTCCCTTTGTGTGACGTTTAAAGCACGATCTCTTTCTCGAAGACTTCTCAACTGAAACCTTTGAACTAGATTCTGGTTTTGATGATGATGCTTTAGAAGGATTAGGTTCAGTTTGCTTAGTTTCAGAATTTTCTTTGTTTTTTTTTTTAGAAAACTCTACATTTGATTCATTTTCAATAACAGCTGTTTCATTTTTCATGTCACTACCTTGAAAAAAATTAACCTTTTTAACAAAAGTTTGATTGTTGTTTTTAGAAGGTGTGTTTATCTTTTTCAAAATAGGATTACTGTTATTTTCCTTCTTAGCATCATTAGCTTCAAATACATCACCTTAACTGGATGTGAAACTACTTGGTGATGTTGACAGAAAGTCTATGAACTCATCTTCATCTGGTAGGAAAGAATAGTCATGACTAAGAGGAAGTTGGACTTCATTAAAGGCCTGGTATCCCATACTGGTCTTGTCATTACTCTTCTTTAACCCACCCATCACGTGTTTCATAACAAAAGTAGAATCCCTGAATTGACCTAATTTCTTTTCAAGTTCAACAATTTTGAGTTGTGAATCTGACAACTCTTTGCATTTTTCAGAAATCTCTTTTGTTTTCTCAGCCATCATGTCATGAGCTAAGTCTATGACTTGAAGTTTTTCGTTTAATTTGCAGGTTAAAACTTCAATTTCAGCTTCATAGCCATTTATCTTTTTCAAATATGATGACTCATTTCTTTTAGCAAAGAAATTTGATTCTTTTACCTTAGACATCTAGCTCACCAGACTTTTGTTTTGAGTTGACAACCTGTCAACTTCACTCTGTAATTCACGACACTTTAAACAAATAGAAGTAGTAGACTTACTTACCTCACCTGTTGATTTTTCTGAGTTGGCCATAAGAGCAGCAAGTTGAGCTCCCAGTCTTTTGATGATTTTATCTTTCTCTTCATCTTCCCTTTCATGCTCAGACTTTGGCTTTTCTTTGTCAGCATCTGTTGTCTGAGCAGCCTTATCTTCCTCAGCTTCACTCTTTTTCTCAACTTTAGCCTCATCTTCTGTAGCTTCACCATCATCAACTGGCACAATCTCTGCCATAAATGCCTGAGTGACATTGTCATCATTTTCCAAGTGAATGCTCCAGTCATATGAACCCTCTCTTGCAGTAGAGATCAACGCCCTTGAGTTAGAGTTGTTTGATGCATTCCTATTGTTTGAACTCTGACTCGTATTCTCATGCTTCTGTTTTTGACATTCCCTAGCGAAATGACCATAACTCTGACAGTTAAAGCACCTGACTTTGGTCTTGTTAAAACCAATTGTAGGTCCCTTGAGCCCTATGGATCGTAATAGAATCGTCGATCTAACCTAGAGTGTGGAATCCCCTAGATCAGATTTCACAGAAAACGAGTAGAACAAGAATTACTTTGTGACACTTGTATCACTTCAACCATCAAACAAATACCAAACCAATGAAATATTGTATTTCATACTTGGGATTTGTATAAGCATGTGTATCATTAGCACATATCAACTCTTGTTCGATTTCGGGCTTCAAATCGCTTTCTGGAAGGTTATACGCGCACTAATGCGTAAATATAACCAGTTTAATGCAACAAACACTCCGGAACAGTGACATAGGCTTAAGATACCTTAAATAACCTTTACATAACTTAGAAATAAGTTTTGGAAGGTTCGGTGTGCCGAAATCAAGTTTATTTGCTTACATGGACTAAATTCGACAAACTGCGAAAGTATGTCAATCTGAACTGTAACAAATATTCGAGAACATGGCCATAAGTTAAACACACCCTAAATATCCTTTACATAGCTTAGAAATAGGCTTTGAGGGGTTCGGTGTGCTAAAATAAACTTCATGCTCATTCAGGGACTAAAAGCGTCAAAAAGTGCATAAGTTTGCATTTTCACGCATAACTTACTCTCTGAATACATCCGGACATCCAAAAATTTATGTAATCATTAAAATATTTTATTTTAGTGATTGGCTTGATAAAATTCTATTCGTCTCGTAATTTGGATCGTTTTTGCGTTCGTTACGACTTCCGTCGTAATTAACCAAACAACGCAACCGTACGACCAAACGAGCCGACATCCGAGATGTTTTTGAGCATGTTTTGAGTTCCCTATACTTTAACTTCATTTTAGAGCCTTTAAATGAGGTTAACGGGGTTTAAACGCATCAAAAAAGGCCTTAAACATGTGCAGGGACCATTTCAGCCATTTTTGAAACTTTGCTGAATCTGGCACTTGGTGGCGTTACGCGAACACCAACTGTCTTTCCCGTGGCGTAGCGCCAGCACCTGATCTGGACAGAAACATGATTTTTTGCATTTTTCAGCAATGGGGTCGAACTTGGGGGTCTATTTTGTAACATTTTCAATAGCATTTGCTGGTTTTGGGGCACCCCTAGTATCCCAAAACCATGGGCCACATGTGTACGATCCAGATTGAAGCTCGTTATTCGATGAACGATCTTAACGGTTGTGCCAAATCTATAAATACCCCCACCATTTTACTTGCAAAACCCACTTGATTTTCTGAGATTTCTCTAAGTTGAAGTGCTAACCACTTCATACCTGAGAATACTTGGAAAAATCAATCTTGCGGGGACCTTCTGTAAGTATTCTTTCGCGTTTTTCGTTCGTTTTAGCGTTAAAGTCAAACTGTGTTTGACTTTCTGCATTGACCAGTTTATGGTCAACACGAAGTTCGTTTGAACTTCATAACGTGAGTGTAATCACGATGGTTATAGTCCCTAGTGACTATACCTACTGATTACCACGTTATCTAGGTTTAGTGACGAGTCGTAGTTTCGGCCAAAATGCGTTTTCTCGCGTATTTTGTAACCAAACTACTCTAGGACATTAAAACCGTTTGTTTTAATACCAAACCTGTTTTCTAACTTAACTAAACATGTTATAGCATGGTTAGCTCGTCACTTTTAGATTTGTGCTTGTTTAGGGTCGTAAAGGTAAGCGATCTAATCAATCGCTTATACTTTCGAACCCGACCCATTTGGTCGATCTTTAGGATCCGATCAAATGCTTTAGGTGACCATAGTTTTATAGGAAATAACCTTCCGAGGTTATACCTTATGGTCACATCGTTAAGTAGTTGTATGATAAGTTGTTCTTATGCCTTAGGAAAATTACCAAAATACCCTTTTTGCGCCAAAAATTATTTTAAGCCTATGCAACATAACTTTTGACATCTAAACTAATTTAGCAACTATGATAGACATGTTAAGGCATATTTTACTTGTCATAGGACTAGTTAGGCGTTCCGAACGCGTTTTACGCGAACGACGCGTTAAAGTAGCATAAGCTACCTAAACGGGTAGTAATGGGTCATGAGCACTTAGGTTAGGTTTCATTTTAGTATGTAGGCTTTATTAAACCATATCATATGAGTTCCAATACTCATTTGGTTTACGAAACCTCATACTATCCAATCCCCCGATTTAGGTCCGGTTATATATGTAGTTATCTATATATGGTGCCGTTTGATTCCGTGATCCCTCTAGCTTTGCTTGGTTGTTGTTCAACACTTCTAAGCACCCTCAAGTGAGTACATAGTACCCCTCTTTTACTTTTTCAAATGTTTTGGGGTGAAACACATGTGCCTACTTGTTACCTTCATGTTTTTCGTGTTTTCACATCATATACTTGTTATATTCATTAGTACATTATTAGTAAATGATTTCATTATGTTTTTGCTATGTATGTTCATTGTGTGCATACTTAGTACATCGTTTTACATGACATTTTATGCTACGTATGTTCGTTTAGCGCATACTTAGTACATTGTTTTACATTACCTTTTCATGCTATATATGTTCATCATACTTAGTACATTTGTTTTACATCACATGCTATGTATGTTCATTTGTTGCATACTTAGTACATTTTCGTCACATGCTTACATTTTGGGTATGACATTTGGTTTGTTTAAGTGGGACCATATACATTCATTAACTTTGATCACGCCGCTCGTTAGTAGGTAATGGTAACATAGGAATTTACAACTCCCGTTCCTGACATCCTGGGTATGTTTGGATGGAAGGAATGACCGAATTCGATTAAAACATTTAGACAGATAGACCTTTAAATTCGTTTAGGGGTTTATCACCACAGTCGCAAGGCTTGAATGTATGCATTTTCACAATACCGCATAAATGTTTGTATTCAGTATAACATGCATTTCCACAAAACATAACATTGATTTAAACCACGTTTTACTTCAATTCATTGTTTTGTGCATTTTTACATATGGTTTAGTGGATACATATTTCACTTGCCATACATGACATTTTGTTTACACATTACATGATTGACATTTGACATGGTTTTCACAATGACATTTGACAATTGGTTTAGACATGGGCAATTTACATTGGTGGTTTGTTTGGGTGAGTGATTTAAGTAATGAGATGTGTGTAATGTGATACAAGCATGGTGGATACGCCGCTGGTACTGCCTATATATAAGTGCTTGTATTATATTACATGTCGTAGCGTTGTTTAAATCATTCAATTTGGATTTACACATTTTTACACAAATAACATATTTTTCACAAGACATTGTTTTACAAAACAGTTTATTTTATACAAATTCATTTTATTTGATTATTCATTTAACCTTACAATCATTCTTTTAACTATACATATCTATCATCGCTTTTTAAACGATTTATAAAACAAAACATTTTACAAGGATCATGACTGATTTTTGTTAAACAACTTTTTCTAAACTTATAAGTCATGAATCCTAAATCAATAAAACCTATGTACTCACCGGCATTTTTATGCTGACGTACCTATTTTCACATGTGTTTCAGGAGATGATGCATAGGATTGATCAAGATACACATAGGCGGACTTGGGCCTTAGTGACAATAAAAGATGCAAGACTAGTTAATTTTGTTATGCTTCTTTGTTTGTTAAGACATTGTAACTCTTTTAATCAATAAATCAACATTTCAATTTCCATGTGTTATGAAACAATGATTCTGTAACAACACTCCTCGACGATTCCGCCACGTTTTGTTGTTTTACGTGGTCGGGGTGTGACAGAAAAGTTGGTATCAGAGCTCATGGTTATAGGGAATTAGGTTATTAGTAATGCTTTGACCTAGTCTATAACCTTCCTAGGACCCTAACGCGAGTTTAGTTGCGTTTAGTCATAAAAACAATATTGTCACCTATCCTTAGGCGACAACCACAACAAGAACATAAATTTCAAAACCGCTTTGAAAACTAATCATCTGTTCTAGGATGATTTATTATATGGTTTTGAACCCTTCCAGTTTGATTGTTGGCCTAGTGCCTTCTAAGTTTTCAAAATCTCGTCAAGGTTTTGGGTTCTAAATAATGTGAACACATGCAAACCGGAAGAGTGAATGCCTGTACTCTGAGTTTTCTATGTAAGGCTAGAGTGTTCGTACAAATCCGCAATATCGGACCAGTCACTCTTACCTGGGAACTCTTGGGGTGAGTGTTCACTTATAGGCGAGCATGTCTTCAGCGATACATTATTATGACCCATTTGCTTTGATTTGTCACCGTCTCATTTGTTTGCCTTAGGTAACAAACAAATGATCGCAATTCGTATGCATTGCCTTTCTGTTTTGTTTATCCGATAACATTTCATTTGTTGCTTCCTATGTCTTTCATTTTCTTCTAAGAATGTCTCTTCATCTCAACAACGGTCAAATGTCCGAGCAAACAGCCAAATTTTCCCAGCAAATAGGCGAAGTGATTTTGAAGTCTGTGGATCTAGGCATCACTACTAGAAAATCTGAAACATCTTACACCAGTTTTCGTAGGAAATGCGTTACAAAACAAGCTTTCCCACACATTTGTGACAAATACATGATGTAGGAAAATGCCTCGTAAGAAACATGTTTCCAACGCATTTCCTACCCATTTCCTACAAAATCGCCGTGTTACAAACTGCTACAGATCTCCTACAACAATTCATAGTTATTTTTAATATAATATTTATGATAAATATTAATTATTATATTTTCGGAATTTTTTTAGCAACACATTTCCGACAAAAAAAAATTGAAAAATTTCATTCAGCATTATTCGTGACAAATTTCCGACAGAAAAATAAAAATAGTTGTTACAAATTTCCGACAAAAGCATTATTCGTGACAAATTTCCGACAGAAATATGAAAATAGTTGTTACAAATTTCCGACAAAAGCATTATTCGTGACAAATTTCCGACAGAAAAATAAAAACAGTTGTTACAAATTTCCTACGAAACTCAGTATATTTTGTGACAAATTTCCGACAGATATAGGGAAATTAAAAATAAAAATTTACTATTTTTTTTTACTTCTGACCTATCGTTTAGAACCGGCCCTTTGCAAGGATCGAACTCCTGACCTATCGTTTAGAACCGCAACGCCTTAACCAGTTTATCCTCCTACTAGGAGCTGTTAGAATATGAAACTTAATTCCTTTTATACACTAACTAGATTTAATAATATTTAACTAAATGTGTAGGAAATGTGTAGGAAATATGATTATTTTATTATTAATAAACTAAATTTAGTATTATTTATAAATATATCCGTGTATATCCTTGTTATTACATGATTGTTTCCTACGCCTTTGTGACAAATCTAATGAACAATAACTTTTTGTCGGAAATGTGTCACAGGTTGTGACACAATTCTGACGGAACAATTAAATCAACTAAAAAATAAACTGTTTGTCGGAAATGTGTCACAAGTTGTGACACAATTCTGACGGAACGATTAAATCAGCTAAAAAATAAATATTTTGTCAAAAATGTGTAGGAAATATAATATTTTTAATTATTATACTAATTTTACTATTATATATAAATATAGAAGTGTATATGCTTGTATTTATTTTTAATAAAATTAAGTAATATGACTTAGTTGTCGGAAATGTGTCGCAACTTGTGACGCAGTTCCGACGGAATGTTTAATTAAACTAAAGAATAAATATTTTGTCACAAACTTGTAGGAAATGATTTAATCATCAACCTTTTATAGTTATTTCTAACAGATCTATGACGCAACTGTCAATTAAATTGGGTTTTTTTATTTTCTGTCATTGTTGCGTCAAAAATTTGACATAGAATTTTTGAAAAAAAAATCGTAGGAAATTTGTCACAAATGTGTTTGAATCTGTGACAAAAATAATTGTGTAGGAAATTTCCGTATGAAACTATGCACTTTTCTAGTAGTGCATTGCCATGTCTCGTCTCAAAAATGGAGCCACTCAAGAGTCACCAAAGGAAGCAGAAGTCAAGCCTGCACCAAAATCAAGGAAGCGTATGGCTTCAAGGAAACCCACAGCAGTTACAACTAATCAAGCGGGACCTAGCCAAGTGGCAGCGCCACAAGCTAGGAAGCCGTACATAGGAACTGCCCCATGGTGCAAATGATGCAACCGTCATCATTCAAACCTCATACCCTGCTCCAAATGTACCTACTGTGGACGGTTGGGACATTTGATTAACATATGCCGCTTTGCTATCCAGAACAAAGCTGTTGCAAATCTTGCTGCTACCCAACTCCAAGTCAACCCTACTCAAGCTCGTTTTCCGTCTGGTACTTGCTACAACTGTGGCGAGACGAGCCATTTCAGGAACAAATGCCCGTAGATTGTCAATGCAAATCCAACCCTTGGATAAGCATTTGGCCGAGCAAAAGATGTTGTTGTCTTATGCCTTTGTTTCTTTTGTTTTCGTGTATTGTGAAACAATCTGCTTTGTTCATAATAAAAGTCGTTGTTCGCAATTCTGATATACAAATGTAGTTACATGTGTATATGGCATTTCCCTATGATACCTACCTCAAGGAACTATGCTCTTTACAAACTACTCTTGTGATTCTCCTTTTCAAGTGATCGCTCATGGTTTCCTCAAAAATTTTAAGTACTCGTTTCATTCTAGGAGACGAAGTACAAGAAATAAAGCGAAATTGTGAGTAATCGTGCTTTTTGCACATCTGTGTCTTTGAATCCTTGGTTAAGGGTATTTTCAAATCTCATACCCATTACGTTCTGTTTTTTCAACATGCATAACATAAGTTTTCAAAACAACCTTTATGATTTCAAAAATATTGTCTATATTTTCAAAAAACAACCCCCATGATTTCAAAAACATTATCTATATTTTCAAAAACAACCTCCATGATTTCAAAAACATTGTCTACGTTTTCAAAAACAACCTTCATGATTTCAAAATGTTTCATATAGTTTGAAAACAATATTAATACAGTATAATTACTTATATCAAGTGCATGATTTCAAAAGTATCATTCATGTTTTCAAAAACCTTATACATAATTTCAAAATTCATCTCGCATGATTTTAAAACATTTTTATAAATATACCTACCAAATACACCTACTTTATGATTTCAAAAAAAAGCATTATATATAAGGTTTCAAAAACATTGAACACATTTAAAAAAAAAAAAAAAAACCTCATACTTTGACTTAACCTTCAAATTTCGCTTCATATGTCGCCTTGGCATATCTAGCATCTCAACTTCATAAGCATTTTTACTTCATGTTTTGACTTAAGCACATCCAGTGCAAGGTTTCAAAACATCTTTTCCCAAAATCCACATGGGATCTTTTTATCTTCACAATTAGATTCTTTTGGATAATTGTCATTTAAATCAGAATCCTTAATTGGATTCCTTGTGTACCTTAGTTCGAACATTTCGGTTCCTTACAATCGAAATCGAATTTCCTCTTTAGGATCTTTCTATCTTCATAGTTAGATTCTTGATAATGTTTAAAGTACCAAATGAAATCCACGGAATGGATTCCTAGTGTGCTTAAATACTTGTGCGCAATTAGCAAAATGATAACAAATTTAAAATCAAGTTAAACAATTATATGATGATGTGTTTATGCATTTTGTGTTTTCTTTTATGCATTTTGTGTTTTTGTATACTCTGGATAATTCGTTATCCAAATCCTCGAAGAACCTTTCATATCTTTATATGAGGGATTCGTATTAGGATATTCAAAAAGGTACTACCATAAATCCTTATTGGGCTTCTACGTGATAGTCAAGACCCTTGGATTATATAGTACCATTCCATGATTCAAAAGAGACCCTTTGAGTGGTCTAGTCAAAAGATTGATTCAAAATCTGGTTAAGAATGGCATGTGATGATATAAGCTGAAAAACACTCCTTGGTGGTCTAGATATCATTTATTAACTCAATTATAAAGGACCCAAGTATGGTCTAGTCACACTCATCATAGGTTTGTTCATTTGGTTTCCCCTACACATTATAAAATACACTGTGCAAACTATGCAAGGAATTAGGTAATTATGGACGCGTACATAATTATGAAATTCAGTGCACAGAAACCACGGTAAGACTTATTATGTGTAAGAACCGATAGTGACAACCATAACAAAATGTGAACAATGTAACAGAGGTACGGTGGACGCACCAATTACACTTTATATACTTGTATATAAGTGTCCCTCTCACATTTCAAGCATGATGTTATTTAAAGTTACTAGAAGTTCAGGACTCTAACCAGTGTTGTTCGATCTTTTCAACTTCATATCTCAAGCTCTCACAAGTTTCCTCTAAGATAAATTTCGGGACGAAATTTCCTGAAGTAGGGGAGACTGTGACACCTGTGTCACTTCAACCATCAAACAAATACCAAACCAATGAAATATTGTATTTCATACTTTGGATTTGTATAAGCATGTGTATCATTTGCACATATAAGCTCTTGTTCGATTTCGGGCTTCAAATCGCTTTCTGGAAGGTTATACGCGCACTAATGCGTAAATATAACCAGTTTAATGCAACAAACACTCCGGAACAGTTACATAGGCTTAACATACCTTAAATAACATGTACATAACTTAGAAATAAGTTTTGGAAGGTTCGGTGTGCCGAAATCAAGTTTATTCGCTTACAGGGACTAAATTCGACAAACTGCGAAAGTATGTCAATCTGAACTGTAACAAACATTCCGGAACATGGCCATAAGTTAAACACACCCTAAATATCCTTTACATAGCTTAGAAATAGGCTTTGAGGGGTTCGGTGTGCTAAAATAAACTTCATGCTCATTCAGGGACTAAAGGCGTCAAAAAGTGCATAAGTTTGCATTTTCCCGCATAACTTACGCTCTGAATACATCCGGACATCCAAAAATTTATGTAATCATTAAAATATTTTATTTTAGTGATTGGCTTGATAAAATTCCATTCGTCGCGTAATTTGGATCGTTTTTGCGTTCGTTACGACTTCCGTCGTAATTAATCAAACAACGCAACCGTACGACCAAACGAGCCGACATCCGAGATGTTTTTGAGCATGTTTTGAGTTCCCTATACTTTAACTTCATTTTAGAGCCTTTAAATGAGGTTAACGGGGTCTAAACGCATCAAAAAAGGCCTTTAACATGTGCAGGGACCATTTCTGCCATTTTTGAAACTTTACTGAATCTGGCACTTGGTGGCGCTATGCGAGCACCAACTGTCTTTCCCGTGGCGTAGTGCTAGCACCTGATCGGGACAGAAACATGATTTTTTGCATTTTTCAGCAATGGGGTCGAACTTGGGGGTCTATTTTGTAACATTTTCAATATCATTTGCTGGTTTTGAGCCACCCCTAGTATCCCAAAACCATGGGCCACATGTGTACGATCCAGATTGAAGCTCGTTATTCGATGAACGATCTTAACGGTTGTGCCAAATCTATAAATACCCCTACCATTTTACTTGCAAAACCCACTTGATTTTCTGAGATTTCTCTAAGTTGAAGTGCTAACCACTTCATACATGAGAATACTTGGAAAAATCAATCTTGCGGGGACCTTCTGTAAGTATTCTTTCGTGTTTTTCGTTCGTTTTAGCGTTAAAGTCAAACTGTGTTTGACTTTCTGCATTAACCAGTTTATGGTCAACACGAAGTTCGTTTGAACTTCATAACGTGAGTGTAATCACGATGGTTATAGTCCCTAGTGACTATACCTACTAATTACCACGTTATCTAGGTTCAGTGATGAGTCGTAGTTTCGGCCAAAATGCGTTTTCTTGCGTATTTTGTAACCAAATTACTCTAGGGCATTAAAACCGTTTGTTTTAATACCAAACCTGTTTTCTAACTTAACTAAACATGTTCTAGCATGTTTAGCTCGTCACTTTTAGATTTGTGCTTGTTTAGGGTCGTAAAGGTAAGCGATCTAATCAATCGCTTATACTTTCGAACCCGACCCATTTGGTCGATCTTTAGGATCCGACCAAACGCTTTAGGTGACCATAGTTTTATAGGAAATAACCTTCCGAGGTTATACCTTATGGTCACATCGTTAAGTAGTTGTATGATAAGTTGCTCTTATGCCTTAGGAAAATTACCAAAATACACTTTTTGTGCCAAAATTCATTTTAAGCCTATGCAACATAACTTTTGACATCTAAACTGATTTAGCAACTATGATAGACATGTTAAGGCATATTTTACTTGTCATAGGACTAGTTAGGCGTTCTGAACGCGTTTTACGCGAACGACGCGTTAAAGTAGCATGATCTACCTAAACGGGTCATAATGGGTCATGAGCACTTAGGTTAGGTTTCATTTTATTATGTAGGCTTTATTAAACCATATCATATGAGTTCCAATACTCATTTGGTTTACGAAACCTCATACTATCCAATCCCCCGATTTAGGTCCGATTCTTTATGTAGTTATTTATATAGGGTGCCGTTTGATTCCGTGATCCCTCTAGCTTTGCTTGGTTGTTGTTCAAGACTTCTAAGCACCCTCAAGTGAGTACATAGTACCCCTCTTTTACGTTTTCAAATGTTTTGGGGTGAAACACATGTGTCTACTTGTTACCTTCATGTTTTTCGTGTTTTCACATCATATACTTGTTATATTCATTAGTACATTATTAGTACATGATTTCATTATGTTTTTGCTATGTATGTCCATTGTGTGCATACTTAGTACATCGTTTTGCATGACATTTTATGCTACGTATGTTCGTTTAGCGCATACTTAGTACATTGTTTTACATTACCTTTTCATGCTATGTATGTTCATCATACTTAGTACATTTGTTTTACATCACATGCTATGTATGTTCATTTGTTGCATACTTAGTACATTTTCATCACATGCTTACATTTTCGGTATGACATTTGGTTTGTTTAAGTGGGACCACATACATTCATTAACTTTGATCACGCCGCTCGTTAGTAGGTAATGGTACCATAGGAATTGACAACTCCCGTTCCTGACATCCTGGGTATGTTTGGATGGAAGGAATGACCGAATTCGATTAAAACATTTAGACAGATAGACCTTTAAATTCGTTTAGTGGTTTATCACCACAGTCGCAAGGCTTGAATGTATGCATTTTCACAATACCGTATAAATGTTTGTATTCATTATAACATGCATTTCCACAAAACATAACATTGATTTAAACCACGTTTTACTTCAATACATTGTTTTGTGCTTACATATGGTTTAGTGGATACATATTTCACTTGCCATACATGACATTTTGTTTACACATTACATGATTGACATTTTGACATGGTTTTCACAATGACATTTGACAATTGGTTTAGACATGGGCAATTTACATTGGTGGTTTGTTTGGGTGAGTGATTTAAGTAACGAGACGTGTTTAATGTGATACAAGCATGGTGGATACGCCACTGGTACTTCCTATATATAAGTGCTTGTATTATATTACATGTCGTAGCGTTGTTTAAATCATTTAATTTGGATTTACACATTTTTACACAAATAACATATTTTTCACAAGACATTGTTTTACAAAACAGTTTATTTTATAAAAATTCGTTTTATTTGGTTATTCATTTAACCTTACAATCATTCTTTTAACTATACATATCTATCATCGCTTTTCAAACGATTTATAAAACAAAACATTTTACAAGGATCATGACTGATTTTTGTTAAACAACTTTTTCTAAACTTATAAGTCATGAATCCTAAATCAATAAAACCTATGTACTCGCCGGCATTTTTATGCTGACGTACCTATTTTCACATGTGTTTCAGGAGATGATGCATAGGATTGATCAAGATACACATAGGCGGACTTGGGCCTTAGTGACAATAAAAGATGCAAGACTAGTTAATTTTGTTATACTTCTTTGTTTGTTAAGACATTGTAACTCTTTTAGTCAATAAATCAACATTTCAATTTTCCATGTGTTATGAAACAATGATTCTGTTACAACACTCCTCGACAATTCCGCCACGTTTTGTTGTTTTACGTGGGCGGGGTGTGACAGAAAAGTTGGTATCAGAGCTCATGGTTATAGGGAATTAGGTTATTAGTAATGCTTTGACCTAGTCTATAACCTTCCTTGGACCCCAACGCGAGTTTACTTGCATTTAGTCAGAAAAACAATACCGTCACCTATCCTTAGGCGACAACCACAACAAGAACATAAATTTCAAAACAGCTTTGAAAACTAATCATCTGTTCTAGGATGATTTATTATATGGTTTTGAACCCTTCCAGTTTGATTGTTGGCCTAGTGCCTTCTAAGTTTTCAAAATCTCGTCAAGGTTTTGGGTTCTAAATAATGTGAACACGTGCAAACCGGAAGAGTGAATACCTGTACTCTGAGTTTTCTATGTAAGGCTAGAGTGTTCGTACAAATCCGCAGTATCGGACCAGTCACTCTTACCTGGGAACTCTTGGGGTGAGTGTTCACTTATAGGCGAGCATGTCTTCAGCGATACATTATTATGACCCGTTTGCTTTGATTTGTCACCGTCT
Organism: Helianthus annuus; assembly: GCF_002127325.2. Taxonomy (NCBI): domain Eukaryota; kingdom Viridiplantae; phylum Streptophyta; class Magnoliopsida; order Asterales; family Asteraceae; genus Helianthus; species Helianthus annuus. Next base: position 66,376,775 of record NC_035443.2, read on the forward strand.
TATTTGTTTGCCTTAGGAAACAAACAAATGATCGGAATTCGTATGCATTGCCTTTCTGTTTTGTTTATCCGATAACATTTCGTTTGTTGCTTCCTATGTCTTTCATTTTCTTCTAAGAATGTCTCTTCATCTCAACAACGGTCAAATGTCTTATATATAAGTGCTTGTATTATATTACATGTCGTGGCGTTGTTTAAATCATTCAATTTGGATTTACACATTTTTACACAAATAACATATTTTTTCACAAGACATTGTTTTACAAAACAGTTTATTTTATACAAATTTATTTTATTTGGTTATTCATTTAACCTTACAATCAGTCTTTTAACTATACATATCTATCATGGCTTTTCAAACGATTTATAAAACAAAACATTTTACAAGGATCATGACTGATTTTTGTTAAACAACTTTTTCTAAACTTATAAGTCATGAATCCTAAATCAATAAAACCTATGTACTCACCGGCATTTTTATGCTGACGTACCTATTTTCACATGTGTTTCAGGAGATGATGCATAGGATTGATCAAGATACACATAGGCAGACTTGGGCCTTAGTGACAATAAAAGATGCAAGACAGTTAATTTTATTATGCTTCTTTGTTTGTTAAGACATTGTAACTCTTTTAATCAATAAATCAACATTTCAATTTTCCATGTGTTATGAAACAATGATTCTGTTACAACACTCCTCGATGATTCCGCCACGTTTTGTTGTTTTACGTGGTCGGGGTGTGACAACTTTAAACCAGATCTTTATTGATTATCTTCAAACGATTACAATCAATCAAGATCCTAATTCGTCCAAGCCTTTGTCTTTTACGAATTCTCTCCAAGAGTGATTAGAAGATTAACCTAAACCCTAATGCTAAGCTTTGTTTATATAGGACAAAGCTTTGCATATGGGCTAGGTCTTGGGCAAGGCCCATTTCGCCTACCATCCCCCATATGTAGGTTTGGTTTGGCCCAATCACTCTTAATTCACTATTACAAAGCTAAACCCGCTAACTGTTTATCGTTTTACTAATTACAAGATATCCAAAGACCAAAGCTAGGGCCTACACCCCTAGCTCGCGGGCCGCGTAAGCCCCTGCTTCATCTTACGCGGGGCGCGAGGGACTGCGAATCAGCTCCTATAAATTTGGAACATCGGTCTCAGTCTCAACTCGCACCAAATTTCTTTCATTGTCTCGAATTCTCACATAGTATAAGCTATACTCGGGCATAATACCCCCTAAATAACGAAGTTCTGCCCCGTTGTAAGTATCATAACCCCGGTTACGTATTAGATACGCTGCCCGATTGATCCAGGGTTCCGTAACGGCTGTCGAGGTTCTGCCCAACGTAGTCGTTGGAATGTCATCTCGGGGAGGGTATTACTAATGTAAATATTGGGTTATCATAGTAACGCGTGTGCATTTGTGTAATTTATAGATAATCACCAGGAAATCCTTAAAGAAAACCCTAAGACAGCAAGGTGAGTAATCTCCTTTCTGTAAACTATTTTTACAAAACCTCGCACAATTAATATTATATTAAACAGTGATTGAGTATTTGTATTCTACAATTATCGTTGGTATGTTGGGGTTTTGTATACAAAATTTGTTACTACATTGTGAGTAGTAACATGACCACAAGTCGGGTCGACAGCACCGTGGGTGGTAATTAAAGTAGATGGAAACAAATGTAATTGCACGACCGCCCTCAATACTGTACAATGGTTTTTACTAAACTTGATTAAACTGGGATTCACTCACCAGTATTTCCCACAGTATTTCCCACTGACAAAATGTTATTAAGCGCGTTTCAGGTAACAAAATGTGAAAGCCAAATAGAAGCCAGCTGGACACCACTGAAGGCTTGGAAAAGTGGCAATAAAGTTACCCAAAATAAAGAAATGTTTTATTTAAATAAAATTGGGTTTATCCCTATGAAAATGTGTGTACTTAAAACTGTGGGATTTTTCCCACGTTTTTAATATTATGAAAGTGTGGTATTTTACTCTGATAAAATATTTCCTAACTACGGTCCTGATGTGAATTCCGCTGCCAAAATGATAAACATGAATACCACCGAAACTGGCCGCGGCCTCCCGTTCCCTGGTTGTTAGGGGACGGGGGTTGCGACAAAACCCTAAAAAACCCTACCTTTACCTACGATGCGTATAGAGCTATACGCAGCGTATATAAACCATGGATTACAGAGCCTTATCAGCAATCATTGCACAGAAAACAAGGGTTTATATACGCTGCGTATATAAACAATCAGAATTTTTTGGGTCATTTTGGTAGGTTTGAGGCATCAGTCTTTCAGAAAGTTTATATACGTTGCGTATATTATATACGTTGCGTATAGAGCTATACGCAACGTATATAACCTTTCATAATTTTGTTTGGTCATTTGGTGTATTTGTGGTATAAATTCTCACCTGGTTCCAACGTTAAATCGCTTAAAATATATAACCGTTAACGTTTTACCGATAATATTATATACCATTAAAATTTTTTGATAGACGTATATACGGTTCGAATATATTATATTGCTAACGTTATATTGTTAACGTTATACCGATAATATTATAAGTTTGTACATACAAACAAAAGATATAATATGACAGCTTCATTATATGCTCTAAGGATAGGTTTTACGCATTAATAAGAACCTATTTTTGGTATATAAAGATAACGAACTACATAACTTATGTGTAACATCTCTTGAACATATGGTCTTGGTACCATAATTTCGTTTGAGAGATTACCAAAAGTCTGATATACTAGGTCTTTATATCTGATTATTATCTGGGGTATTATACTTGGTATTTTGATTTTGCGTCGGCAATGGCCTATACCTCGTATAATACTTTGCTAAGCGCTTCGTTTGCACGCAAACCCTCCAGGTGAATTTCTTTTCTACCTAACAGTCATCACCGGATGATCTGTTCAAAGCTTGTCCCCACCGGGTGAACAATTGAAAATATATGTTACCACCGGGAACATAAAACCGTTGGTATACCACCTAAAGTCGAGTCTTCATCTCTCCGTCGGTGCGGTAGCACTAACCTGAGCTCTCAAGGTTTCACATTTTTAGCCGGATACAGATAGTAATTGGATATACTCACCTGTAAGATGTAATTTTTGGTAGTCTTGATACGGGAGTATATTCTGAGGTGGGGAACACAAGTATATCAGTTAATAAGACACTTAACTGCTTATCTTGGAAACAGTGTTCGAACACGTGCTAAAGCTTAAGTGGACAAGTATACCGTTAAACATTGTAGGTCCACTTGGAGGATCAAGTTTTCCCACTTACTTGTTGTTAGAAACACAATTATGAGTGCGGAATCCTCGTAAGAATGCAAACCGAAGCAAGACGTAAACACACACAAATAATCAAAGATTCACTATCTTAGATTAAGTGGAAGAGAACAATTACAAACATATACACACAATGTTTGAACACTCTCACAGTATACACTCTGCTCTCTTAACTGTTCTGTGTTACAAGACTTGCCTTTTATATCCATTCTTATTTGAAAACCTACAAATGATATACTGGGCCTGCTGAAAAAGCCCACGAAGGACTTGGATCCACGAAAGACTATAGTGTTTCGTGAACAACATTCATCAAGAGTAAGCCCACAAAAAACCTATGCTACGAAAGATATTCTTCATCCAAAGGGTTCTTCATCATTTGGTTCTTCGTGAATGTATATATTTCATGAGCTTATAGTCTTTCGTAAAATGTGATTTGAATTTGGACGAAAAACACTCAGGCCCAATTGATAAAGCCCAAATCACACTTGGTCTTTCGTGAGATTGTAGAAGTGAGGTTTGACGAAGAATCTTGTTTAGTTGGATAAGATGGGTTCTTTGTTGACTGGTAGGTGAAAAGGTTTCCTGAAAAAGCAGAATCTTGTTTCTGATTTTAAGAAAGTTTGTAGGTGAGTGACCAGAAATAGTTTATAACAGACTTCGAGATTTCAAATTTTTTGAAAACTTTGAACCTTATCTTCTCAAAAATAAAACTCCGGTAACTTTTCCGGCCAAAAATTCACCAAAAAAATTAGCCAGACAAACTTTTGCAAGAAAATTTTAAGAAAATCCCTATACTAACATGTCTCCATTTATTCAAACAAGGTTTTTGCTAAAAATTTTCACAACCAACAATTTTTCTAAAGCTTTTAACCAACTTTTCTGCCAAGAAGTTGAATATTTTTGCTTTAAAACACAATAAACTTTCAGGAAAAAAAAAACCTTCAAGAAAGATGTTTGAAAACACGACACTCGGCTCGGTTTTAACAAGGAAGAGAGAAGAGAGCCAAAGCTCTGATATCATTTGTAAGTCCACTCGGAGGATCAAGTTTTCCCACTTCCTTGTTGTTGGAAACACACATATGAGTGCGGAATCCTCGTAAGAATGCAAACCGAAGCAAGATGTAAACACACACAAATAATTAAAGATTCACTATCTTAGATTAAGTGGAAGAGAACAGTTACAAACATATACACACAATGTTTGAACACTCTCACAGTATACACTCTACTCTCTTAACTGTTCTATGTTACAAGACTTGCCTTTTATATCCATTCTTATCAGAAAACCTACAAATGATATACTAGGCCTGCTGAAAAAGCCCACGAAGGACTTGGATCCATGAAAGACTATAGTCTTTGGTAAACAACATTCATCAAGCACTAAGCCCATGAAAAACCTATGGTACGAAAGATATTCTTCATCCAAAGGGTTCTTCATCATTTGGTTCTTCGTGTGTTTGCATAGCTTTATATATTCCACAAATAACCTAGCCTAAATAAGTACGAGGCCCAACAAGTTATACGTTCTTCATTAGCATGTATTACTTGTACAGAACATGCAGACAAGGTCGAGATCGCACTGAGACTTGATGGAGGATATCGAGTCTCGGTCTTCATTTCATAGCGTGGTCAAACCGAACGAGCCGTATCCACAAACCCCCTTGGATGCTGCTCGTGATGGTTCGACTTCACATTGTCAGATCTTCAGAGGTCCTCACTTGGAACAAGAAGGAGGTGCATCAACAAACTCCCCCTTGAACGTTGCTCGTGAGACTTTGATCTTCAAAACCTCAGATCTTGTGGTGTTAATTAGTGGTCAGCGGCAACTCGATCTTTTTGATCCTTTGATTACATCCGTATCGTGTCTTGTAACACCCCATAAAATCATGTCTAGCGATGTGTTGACACGTGTACTAAACCCTAATGAAGTCAAACGTTGCCAAATTCACTCCTTCCGCATGGAGCCCGACGAGCCTTATTACCTTGCTTGGGAGCGTTTCCAAAACCTTTGTGCTCGTTGCTCCCAACATGGTCTTTCCGATTGGGCTCTTTGTGAAAAATTTTATAACGGTCTCACCCAAGAGACGCGTGATCGTTTGGACACTAATGCGGGGGGTCATATGATGGGTTGACTAATGCGGGGGGTCATATGATGGGTATTCTTACTGTTGCCGAGTGTTTAGAGCGTTTCGAGCCATTTGCCCAATCTCAATCTCAGTCACGAGCCGATCAACGGTATCAAAGTGGAAATTCAAATACCACTACTAGTGCACCCGCCCGAGGGGTGAACCATGTCACCATGGACCATAGTTTAGCTGCTGTGTTGGAAAACGTGACTAGAGAGCTTAAGGAGATTAAGGCAAAAGTTGATAAGTGTGAGTTTTGTCGAGGGGGTCACGATACCAATGCGTGTCCATTGCTAGTTGGTGAGGAGCAGGTCGATTTTGTGGGAGGTCTAGGTAGAGGTCAACCTAGTGGGTTCGGTAATAATTTTAATTTGGGTTGGAGAAATAATAATAATAATAATAATAATTTTCGCTCAAATGGACCTCCTGGTTTTAAAATAGCTCAAAATCCAAATAGGGGTCAAGGTTCATTCTTTGGTGGGGGTTCAAATGGGCAGTTCAATAAGGGGTTCAATGGGTAGGTCAAAGATGGGGGTCAAATAGTCAGGTTCAACCAGTTAAGGGTCCAAGTTATGATCTAGGGGGTAGTCTAGAGAGAATGGAGGCAATGATGAGCCAGTTAATTGTTAAGGACCAAACCACCCAAAAGATGCTTACCGAACATGACCTTATGCTTAAGAACCACTAAGCCTCTTTCCAAGACCTTCAAAGGGTCGTAGGTGACATGTCCAGGAAACTAGAGGAGAGATTACCCGGTTAGTTTGCGGGTAACACCCAACAGAACCCTAATGCCCATGCTAAAGCCATTACCACTCGTAGTGGCAAAACCGTAGGGAACCCGAGAGTTGAGGAGAGAGTAGTTGAGGAAGATAAAGAGATTGTAGATGAAGAGATCGAGATGGAGGCTCCCGGCAAAGTGCAATCGAGGCTAAGCCCAGTAAGTACCGCACAGCCCGGTGAGCCTCAAGGTGAGAAGAAGGTAGAAAAACCACCCGTAGACGTTAGACCATCCCCACTCATAGACCATTAGCGTGTCCCGTTTCCAACACGTCTTAGGAACCAAAAGTACTCAAGGGAATACGGGCAATTCTTAGATATCTTCAAGCAATTGAAGACTAATCTACCTTTCATTGAAGTACTTCAATCGATGCCCAAATACGTGAAATTTTTAAAGGACCTTCTTAGGAACAAAGAGAAGTTAGGGGAGTTGTCGAATATCCCGTTGAATGGAGGGTGTTCCACCGTTGTTCTAAATAAGCTTCCGGAAAAGCTTACCGATCCCGGTATTTTTACTATTCCTTGTCTATTCGGTAGTAATACCAACACTAGATCCTTAGCCAACTTAGGTGCTAGCATCAATTTGATGCCCTTTTCTCTCTATGAGAAGCTAGACTTAGGCGAGCTTTCACCTACCCGGATGACATTATCCTTAGCCGATCGGTCCGTAAAATACCCGAGGGTTATAGTTGAGAATTTGCTTGTTCAGGTCAACAAGTTTGTTTTTCCCGCCGATTTCGTCATTCTCGATATGGAAGCGGATGAAAGAGTCCCCATTATACTTGGTCGTCCATTCTTACGTACTGCTAAAGCCCTTATTGATGTTTATGATGGTAAGATTACACTTAGGGTCGGTGAGAAGAGAGTCACTATTGAGATAGATCGTTCCATGAACCACCCGAGTGGTTCCGATGACTATAGTGGTCCTTGCCATTCCGTATACTTCTTGAACTCTTTTATCTCATATGTCGACCATTGTTTAGAGTATATTAGTGGTGCCGACTTAGTAGGAGGAGAGAAGGTAGATGATGCGTGTCGAGTGTTATATATTTTTATGTATATTTTTAGCCTTTTTAATATATTTTTATGTATATTTTTATCCTTTTTAACACATTAGTCAAGTTTTAAACTTATAAAACACGATATTTTACTAACACTAAACACACCTATGGGCAAGTGCACCCACCGTGAGCGTAGTATAGCGTTGGTAAGATACCGAGGTCGTCCAAGGTCACACCAGCTTTTAGTATCGGTTTATCCTCAACGTCTAATCAAATCAAAATTTAGAAAAAAAAGGTTTTAAACATGAAAATAAAAACTAAAATGCTAAAAATAAAAATAAAATAAAAAACAGATAGACAAGATGAATCACTTGGATCTGACTCGCCTTTAGTGTAACCTTTGATGTTTTCCGCACTTTTGCACTTTTTAAGAGATTATCTTAGTTATAGTAGTAGGCCCCTCTTACGAAGGTGACGTTACCCTCAACCCAGTAGTTTGAGTCAGCAAGGATACAGTCCTAAAGGGTTGGGTTATTGAAAGATAATTAATTAAGTTATTAATGCGCAATGTGGTAGGCCCCTCTTTTGAAGGTGACGTTACCCTCGGCTAAGTGGTTTGAGTCAGTAGGGATACAATCCCAAGTAGCCGGGTTAATGTATTAATAGTAGTTTACATATGAGGGGATCAAGCCATTCGCACCCCCGCCATCCAATACCAGTGGGTATTGAAGGAGGTCCTACTAAGCTTGACCCAGGTCCTTGCAGGATCTATACACTGAACAAGGCAAGAACCTTACCAAACCATTCCCTTAACCCCCGACCAGGTAGCCAACATATCTCTATATATAGGCCGTAGAGATATGAATGGTGTAAATCTTTTATTTTATATAGACAATAAAATAACACCAAGACACCATGGACAAATGATAAGGAAGTTTCACCTTCAACATAAGAAACTATTTATTAAAGTCATTAATACATAACCAAATAAAAAGTGCGAAAAGATTAACAAAACAAAAGTAATACACTAAATGCTTGTCTTCACCAAGTGATGTAAGAGACTTAGGCAAACATGGCCTTTGATTGTCAACAAATCTTACTATCAATCTTGGATCCCGAGACTACTACACACACTCTATGATGGATGATGGATGATGGTGGTGGATGTGGGTTGTGATGGTGGTGGAGGGTGGGTGAAGTGTGAGAGAGGTGGTTTGCCAACGGATGCCTTTGAAGTGAACCAAGCACCTCTATTTATAGCCTGCACAGAAGCCCGGACATGGCCCGGTGTCCAGTGGGCATGGCCCCATGTCCATCCACTTTCTCTTTCTTCATTAATTGCAGTTTGTCTGCATTAGTTGACCACGCCCCCGTGTCCGCTGGGCACGGCCCCGTGTAGAGAAGCGTATCTGTACTATCAAGATTTGCTTGGATTCTGCGAATCTTAGCGTTCACCACGGCTGTGTGGAGCTGGGCACGCCCCCGTGTTGGGAGATAGAAGCTTCTACAACTTTGTCTTTTCTGTAGACACTTGGGCATGCCCCCGTGTCCGTTGGGCACGGGGCGTGTTTAGCCTTCTGATGTCTTGTTTTTGCTTGGGAAGATGCTGTCGAGGGGTGGGGCATGTCACGTTTATTCCTTTTCTTGTATTTATGTTAGATTTAGCTGTATTTTTGTATATTTTGTTCATTTGAGCTCATTTAATCCTGAAAATACAAAAGGAAGACAAAAGCACACTTTTTCCAACATTTGTACTAAAAAATGGTTATTTTTATGCCTCATTTAATGTAATTTATATGTTGCATTTTACACACATCAGTAGAGGAAGAGTTGAAGTTGGTAGATGAAGTAGACGATGAGGGAATTCCTTTAATTCCCGAAGTGTTAGCCGTTAGTGATGACACCACCCAACCCCCACCCTTAGAGCTTAAGGTACTTCCATCACATTTAGAGTATGCTTTTCTAGGGGAGGTTTCGAGCTACCCGTCATTATCTCATCGAAGTTGGAAGAAGGAGAGAAGTTGAGGTTGTTGGAGATGTTGAGGGCCAACAAAGAGGCCATTGCTTGGAGGTTGTCCGACATCAAGGGCATAAGCCCTTCTTATTGCACCCACCGGATACTCATGGAGGATGATTTCAAACCGGTGGTGCAACCTCAAAGGCGGCTCAACCCCAACATGCAAGATGTTGTGAAGAAGGAGGTTCTAAAACCCCTAGATGTCGGGATGATATATCCCATCTCTGATTCGCCCTGACTCAGGTTGTCCCTAAGAAGGGAGGGATGACTGTTGTCAAGAATTCGAAGAATGAGCTTATCCCTTCTCGTACGGTCACGGGTTGGCGCGTGTGCATCGACTACCGAAAGTTATGCCACCCGAAAAGACCACTTCCCATTGCCCTTCATAGATCAAATGTTGGAGCATCTCACGGGTCAAGAATTTTATTGTTTTCTCGACGGTTTTTCCGGCTACTTCCAGATCTGTATCGCACTGGAGGATCAGGATAAGACCACTTCACATGCCCCTATGGCACCTATGCGTACCAACGCATGCCATTTGGGCTATGTAACGCTCCAGCTACTTTTCAGCAGTGCATGGTTGCCATATTTCAGGATATGATTGAGAGTTCCATGGAGGTTTTCATGGATGATTTTTCGGTATATGGTAACTCTTTTAATGTGTGTTTGAAGAATCTCCAGAGGATGTTGAAGCGGTGTGTCGAGACGAAGCTTATGTTAAATTGGGAGAAGTGTCACTTCATGGTGACGGAAGGTATCGTGTTAGGACACAAGATCTCTAGGGATGGTATAGAGGTAGATCGTGCGAAAATAGATACCATTAGTAGATTACCTCCACACCCACGAGTGTGAAGTCGATCCGGAGTTTTTTAGGTTATGCGGGCTTCTATTGACGCTTCATTAGGGATTTCTCTAAAATTACTCGCCCCATGACCCGTCTTCTAGAGAAAGATGTTCCATTCGTCTTTGACGAGGAGTGTCTTAAACCTTCAACTTTTTGAAGGAATAGCTTGTGAGTGCACCTATTCTTATCTAGCCCGACTGGAGCTTACCGTTAGAGCTCATGTGCGATGCGAGTGACTATGCCGTTGGAGTGGTATTAGGACAAAGAAAGGATAAGCACTTCCACCCCATATACTACGCGAGCAAAACGTTAAATGATGCTCAAGAGAACTACACCACCACGGAGAAAGAACTCTTAGCCGTATTATTTGCTTTTGACAAATTCGGCTCATACCTCGTTCTATCCAAGACCATAGTTTTCACCGACCATTCCGCGTTGCGTTTTCTTTTTCAAAAGAAAGACGCTAAACCGCGACTTATTCGGTGGATTCTATTGCTTAGCGAGTTTGATATCGAGATTAGAGACAAGAGAGGGGCCGAAAACGTAGCAGCCGATCATCTATCACGTTTAGAGGACCCTAGGCGAGAGGAGATTCGTGAGGAGGAAATAGGAGATACGTTCCCTCACAAGTATATTGAGTTTGTAGAGGCCGAGAAGGAAGGATTGCCTTGGTTTTGTGACCTAGCGAATTATCTTTCTAGTGGCAATATTGTGAGAGGAATGACCACACAACAAAGGAGAAAGTTCCCTAGCGAGGCAAGGAAGTATGTGTGGGATGATCCTTTTCTCTTTAGAATAGGGGGAGATAGGATTCTAAGACGATGCGTGTCGAGAGAGGAGGGTTGGAACATCATTAGACATGTACATGAAGGCCTCACGGGGGGCCATCATGGTGCATATGCCACCGCTCAAAAGGTGTTTGATTGTGGTTTTTATTGGCCTAGCGTATTTCGTGATGCCGTCGAGTTCGTGAAAACATGTGATGCTTTTCAACGAACTGGCAACATTTCCGCCAAAGATGAGATGCCTCAAAACCTGATCCAAGTATTGGAGGTTTTTGATGTTTGGGGCATCGATTTCATGGGACCCTTTCCCGTCTCCAAAGGGAACTGGTATATACTCGTGGAAATTGACTACGTGTCTAAGTGGGTAGAGGCTCAAGCTCTTCCTACAAATGAAGCCCGAGTAGTCTTGAAATTCCTTAAGAAACTCTTTTCCCGCTTCGGTACACCTAAAGCCTTAATTAGTGATCGTGGTACTCACTTTTGCAATGCATTGATGGAAAAATTGCTTGCACGCTACGGAGTTCCTCATCGTTTGTCTACTGCATATCATCCACAGAAAGTGGTCAAGTGGAGAATGCAAATTGCGGTATCAAACGTATCTTAGAGAAAACCGTTGGTAAGAATAGGAAGGATTGGTCCGACAAGCTTGACGATGCATTGTGGTCGTTTCGAACCGCCTACAAAACGCCTTTTGGAACCACACCATTTGTGATCGTCTATGGAAAAGCTTGTCACCTTCCCGTAGAGCTAGAGCATGGAGCACTTTGGGCATTGAAAACCGTTAACCTTGACATGACCGAAGCCGCTAGGAAGCGTTTCTTTCAAATCCATGAGCTTGAAGAGCTTAGGGATGCAGCTTATGCTCGATCGTTGGGAATTAAGGAGAAGACGAAAGCTTCACATGATAGGAAGCTAAGGAAGGTTGAGGAATTTAGCAAAGGTAATAAAGTACTTCTCTACAATTCAAGATTGAAGTTGTTTACGGGGAAGTTGAAGTCGAAGTGGTTGGGACCTTATATGGTTCATTACGTGTTTCCGTACAGAGCGGTGGAGATTATGGATGAATCGGATTGCCGAAGTTGGAAGGTGAATGGCCATCGTTTAAAACACTACATTGGAGGAGCAATAGACAAGAACGAGATGGAGGAAACTCCTCTCGAAATTTCATCAAAAGCCGCCATTTAGTGTTTTCGGATCAAATCCCAAGTGTAGAGTATGTACCTTTGTAAATTTCATTGTTTTTCGTAGTTTTTTGTATTTGTGTTTGGTGTATTTGAGCAATTTTGCAGGAATCGTACCATTGAAGAGCTGAAATTGCAATGAAAACAGCATTCCAGGTAAGTTCCAACACTTAGAAAAATTTGGGATGGTTTTGGGAAGGTTTGGTAACACTTAGAAAATTTTATAAGGCATAAAACTGGAATTTTTACGCAACCTTCTGTCCAAAAACGTCCGTCGCATCGCGCCACACTGAATATGACCACCTGGTCGCGCTAGGCGACCCCTCAGTTCAGTTTTTGTTGTTGAACCCTATTGTCGCGTCGCGAAGCACCTTCTCGCGTTACGTGACCCTTATTTGAACCTTTTCGTTTTGACCCCACCTATGGTGCTACGCCACAACTGCCTTTTATCTTTGTAGCACCGCGCGACGATATAAAAAATTGAAATAAAGCCCTTAAGTCAGTTCTCTTCCCCAAAACCAAACAAAACCCTTCTTCCTTAAACTCCACCGCCGAACATCACCCCAAACCGTTCACCCACCCTTACACCATCGTAACTCCACCATTTTCAGCCATAATTCCACCCCCGTGACTGCAATTTCATGACGCACAAAACCCACCGAACATTTTCATCATCTAGCCGATGATTTTGTCCGATTCGGGACACTCCATTTACGAAAAATCTTAGCTTTTCTCGCAAAACTTCATCGAATCAGGTATGGTTTCTGTTAAATTCTCCTATACATTTCAGTCTATGTCCTCGTCTAGGTTAGATATTGTCTGTTTTGCGTCATTGTCGAGTCATGTTCTGGTTATTTGCTTAGATTCACAGCCAAATCAATTGCTTGTTATGTGTGTCGGCTGACTGTTAAGTCCAGTTCCTGTCAGTTTGTAGTCATTTGTTTTGGTTATGTCAAGTCAGCCGTATGGCTGTGTTTAGTTAGTCGCAAGTCAGGATATATTAGTTTTCTTGATGCGATACGGGTGGCTATGGTTTGCTTTATCGATTCAGATTTAGTCTATTGGAAGGGGTGCGGCTGGCTTGGTTTGGGTTTATGCACATGATTTTCTTTCCATGCCTCACTTGACATCGGAACTTTGATACAAACTTTGGTCGTTGTTTCAAGTTGTTATTGGGCGCGGGTGGTGTCAGTTTGGTAATATTGAATGTGCTTTGCTTGATGATTGAATGGTTTGGGGTATTGACACATAAAGTTTCGACCTTGTACAATGAAACGGAATTTTTGCAACGGTAAAAACCTCCTTTAACTAGGCGGAATTTTTCGAAGCTAAATTTGATTTTAAAACTAAAAAGCAACTGATTTTAAGCAAGTTTGGACGTCAATGACGGATTGTTAGGCACTCGATTTAATTGCGGACAATTAAAGTGCCGGAGGGGGATAGTGTACATTGAGTCCAGTTTAGTGTTGTATGTCAATGAAATAGTTTCATTACATGGAATTCCTTCAGTTGTTTCTGATACGGATAACCGTTTAACCTCTCACTTTTGGACAAGTTTCCAAAAAGCAATGGGAACCAAGTTGAATTTAAGCACAGCTTATCATCCTCAAACGGACGGACAAAGTGAAAGGACAATTCAGACAATGGAGGACATGCTTAGAGCCTGTGTAATTGATTTCGGAGGTAATTGGGATGATCACTTATCATTAATAGAATTTTCTTATAATAACATATATCACACGAGTATAAATGCTACACCATTCGAAGCACTTTACGGACGAAAGTGCCCAACCCCAGTCTGTTGGGCAGAAATTGGAGAAAAGCAACTATCCGAACCTGAGATAGTACAAGAAACAACCGAAAAAATCATTCAAGTAAAGGAACGACTGAAAGCAGCACGTGATCGACAAAAGAGTTATGCTAATAACAGGCGAAAACCGTTGGAATTTCAAATAGGTGACATGGTGTTATTAAAAGTCTCTCCATGGAAAGGAGTGGTAAGATTCATCAAAAAGGAAAGCTAAGCCCCAGGTATGTTGGAACTTTTGAGATTATTAGAAGAATAGGAACCGTCGCCTATCAGCTACACTTGCCAGAGGAAATGGCAGGAATACATGATGTATTTCATGTATCTAATCTTAAGAAATGCCTAGCTGATGAATCACTAACGGTACCTCTTAAAGACATAGAGGTAAATGAGCAGTTAAAATTTGTAGAACGGCCTCTACAGATTGAAGACAGGAAAGTTAAGAACCTCAAACACAAGAGATTAGTTCTGGTCAAAGTGAAATGGGACTCCAAGAGAGGACCAGAATACACATGGGAGCTTGAATCAGAAATGCAAAGGAAATATCCACACTTATTCCAGTAGACCTCGAGGACGAGTTCTAAAATAAGGTGGGGAGTATATAACAACCCTCTAAAATATTTTCCGACACCCTTAAAATATTTAAATATCCCAATATGTCCTAAAATACACCCCGAATACGAAAACGGGCCCTGAATACCTTTATTTATATTAAAATTAAATAAAAAAATAATGGGTCTCTGGCGGGCCGCGTAAGACCACCCCTTGGTCTACGAGGGGCGCGACAGCCCGTCTACTAAGCCTCACCCGGAGCCGATACGTGGCACACTCGTGTCGAGGCTAAAAGTGATGACCGGTCAAAGCTAGGGCCTAAACCCCTAGCTCGCGGGCCGCGTAAGCCCCCGCTTCATCTTACGCGGGGCTCGAGGGACTGCGAATCAGCTCCTATAAAATTTGGAGCATCACTCTCAGTCTCAACTCGCACCAAATTTCTTTCATTCTCTCGAATTCACACATAGTATAAGCTATACTCGGGCATAATACCCCCTAAATAACGAAGTTCTGCCCCGTTGTAAGTATCATAACCCCGGTTACGTATTAGATACGTTGCCCGATTAATCCAGGGTTCCGTAACGGCTGTCGAGGTTCTGCCCAACGTAGTCGTTGGAATGTCGTCTCGGGGAGGGTATTACTAATGTAAATATTGGGTTATCATACTAACGCGTGTGCATTTGTGTAATTTATGGATAATCACCAGGAAATCCTTAAAGAAAACCCTAAGACAGCAATGTGAGTAATCTCCTTTCTGTAAACTGTTTTTACAAAACCTCGCACAATTAATATTATATTAAACAGTGATTGAGTATTTGTATTCTACAATTATCGTCGGTATGTTGGGGTTTTGTATAAAAAAATTTGTTACTACATTGTGAGTAGTAACACGACCACAAGTCGGGTCGATAGTACCGTGGGTGGTAATTAAAGTAGATGGAAACAAATGTAATTGCATGACCGCCCTCAATACTGTACAATAGTTTTTACTAAACTTGATTAAACTGGGATTGACTCACCAGTATTTCCCACAGACAAAATGTTTTTAAACGCGTTTCAGGTAAGAAAATGTGAAAGCCAAATAGAAGCCAGCTGGACTGTCATACCCCGACCACGTAAAACAACAAAACGTGGCGTAAACATCGGGGAGTGTTGTAACAGAATCATCGTTTCACACCCATGGTAGTTAAAAGTTTCGTTTTATTGAAATACTATGTAATGTACATTGTCTTTAAACCAAAACAAGCATGCTACATATTGTTTATAACTGTTTTTAAGTCACTAAGGCCTCGTCTAGGTCCTATGTGACACAAGCTTCCTAGCAAGCAACATCAAGCAATACCACCTGAAACATATGTAAAAATAAAGTCAGCAAAGAAATGCTGGCGAGTACATAGGTTTTATGGGGGTATCGGATTCAAGGCTCGTTTATATGTTGCAGTACCTCGTTAGACTACAAGAGTCAAAATACAAACCTCGTTTTGAAAAGTGTATTGCAACATAATTAACCAACTCAAATCAAGATGGTTATAGTATATAAAATCTCGTAGCCATGACTCTTAACCCAAAAAACATTTGTTTTAGTATAACAACTTGTAAACATCTTGTAAAAACTCGTTAATAAAACTCGTATGGTTTATATCGTTTCAAAAACCTCGTTGTGTAACATCGTTTCAAAATCGTTTCCCCAGTGAACTAAATAATGACACGCAATGTAATATGATAGAAGCACTTATATATAAGATGTACCAACGGCGTATCTACCATGATTCTATCATACTACACCCATCCGATTATCTAATCACTACCCAAAACCAATCGTTTATCCAAATCGTTTATCTCGTTGAAGTCGTCTCAAATCGTTTAACTCGTCTCAAAATCGTATTCGTTTTAATAGTGAAACTACTTTTGGTCGTCTCGCTAACAACATTCACACCATCGTGACTCGTCTACCTCGTTTCTCGTATTAACAAACCACCAAAGGGTAAGTTAACAATCACAGATTCGGTCGTTACCTACATAACCCCCACATATAACCATGGGTGTAGTCTGATAACGGGATTTGTCAGATCCTATTGTACCATAACCTAATACTGGTCGACTCGGCCAAAGCTAATGAATGTCATTCGTTATGTATCTACAACCAACAAGTCTTGTTCACTTTATTGAATCGTTATTAGTTTAGTATAAACCATTTTATTCGTTTTTGAAATCATCGTTTAAACCTTGAAATCGTTTTGTACATATGATTCACCCCAAAACAATTGAAAACAATAAAATAAGGGAACTATGTACTCAGATTGAAGTGCAAAGTATCCTCAATCTAAAGAACTCAACAAGCTCAATCAAACCAAGGAAACTCAAGCAGCACCTAATAATCGAATCGCTAGTCAAACAATAGAAGCCTCAATCGGAAGATTGGAAAGAATGAGGTCTTGTAAACCAAATGAGTGTAGGAACTCCTGTGATATGGTTTAACAAAGCCTATATTCTAAATCGGAACCTAACCTAAGTGCTTTCGACCCATTGCGACCCATTAATATCACACCCCGATTTTCGGTTTGTGCGGAAGCGTATGGCGAGGTGTGACGAGAGCGGCAATCGTTACAATCAATCAAGTAAACAACATATTTGAAACATAAAAGATGTTCATCCATACATTTGATTCAAAACCATAATTTAAATTACATATGTCGTGTTTGAAAGTTGAAACAACAACTTTAACTACATTATTCAAAGTTCAAAACATAACACTAAAAACGGATGACATCACAAAAGCTTGCGTTCTTGATAACCACTTGAACATATTTTTCCATAGTCGTCCACTAATCTCCTGTAAAACATGTTAATTTTGAAAACGTCAACAAAAGTTGAGTGAATTCATGTTATTTTGTTTTCGCATCAAATGAGTCTCCAAAACATTTGAAGTAATAAAATTCGTTTTTGTATAGTATGATAAAAAAAATTGTATGATCATTAGTGTGTTGCAAGGACACTAATATGTATGCCGAATAGGAGGCAACCAAACCTTGACAATTTATCGTGTGTGTCAACGACACTAGTTTGGACACAAAGGCACTCTTGACGATCGTGGTTATCGTTGTCGTTAAGAGTGGGGCTTGCCAAAACCTAAATAGATCTATCCGTTTGTTCCTCGGTACTTGTTTATTCATTAATGGCCCCTTTATTTTAACACCTATCCGCATGTGATCAAAATAGTTTCATTGTATTATCATACTATTTGTAACATGTATACATCCCCGAAGTTTAAAACTATTAACATTTAAAGTAAAAGGGGAAAACATGAACTCACAGATTTGCGTTCCGTGCAAATCTCTATTCGATTCCTCGTTCGTGGTTCGTTTCTTGACCTACAAGTGTTCTAATCTAGTTAGACACTTAGGTTTATGTTTATTTATCGTACAAATATTCTATCTTTTATTTTGTTTTTGTGGTTTCGTATATATATTACTTCCTTGTATAAATATTTATTTTATTTTATTTGTTTTTGAATGGGCTTAATTTATGTTTTATAATTTAAGTCCATTTTGGGTATGTGCTTATCGTCCTAGCCCAAATAACTTTGTTTAAAAATGGATCAAACCCAAATTTAATTTGTTGGAGTGGGCCTTAGCCCAAAACATTTTATAAAAGTGAGCCTAGCTCAATCTAGTTTATGGTTGTGGACTTAGCCCAAGTAATTTGTGTAAGAATGGGCCTAGCCCAAATTGTTTTCTAAAAATATATCTAGTCCATAATAATTTGTAAAGATTGGGTTTTTAGCCCAAGTATTTTGTAAAGTGGGCTTTAGCCCAATTTTGACTAAAAATATATTTTAGTCTATTGTTTTGTAAAGTGGGCCTAGCCCAAATTCTTATTTATGAGAAACGGCATTAGCCCAATTTTAATTTATGGACTATTTTTAAAATATAAAATTTTGGCTAGTCAAAAATAAATATAGTAATACTTGTATTTTTATAAAAATCTAATTTTTATAAAAATCATTATTTATGCCATAGTTGAATCTTTTTAGTGCATAAACTTGTGTGACGGCTCGTATTTTATTCTAGTGGTTTACTACTTGTCGGTTTTATTTATTCGTATCATTTATCCCGTTTGTGTCGTCCGTCACATTTTACCATTTGCTTTGTTTCTGCCATTTTTGTTTGTCCAAAAGTCCATATAGTTCAATAGTGTCCGAATTTGTCCATTTGTGTTTTCGTGTCCAAGGATGGACATTTTATTTCGTTTTTCAAGTTTATATATATATTTTTGTAATTTTTATGGATGTGTATCAATTTTTCATTTGTTCCTACTAGAACTAACATATGATGTACATATAAAAAATATACAAACTTATAATACTTGATGAATATTTTTGTAAGTACACATTTTATCCAAAAATATATACTTGTCATTTTTATTTAGAAATCTTTTTATTAAACATGGATTTATGACTTTGTCCAAAAGTTGTTTAACCATGTTTAAAGACCTCAAATAATAATTTTAGTCACAAACTTCTTTGTTTAACAACTTTTAATACATCACAAAATTTATAAAAATTTTGCCATAGTTTTGTTTGAAATATGGATTTTTTCCAAGTTTATACAAAACTTGTTTTCAATTTATTTCAATACAAAACATCATCAAGTATCAATATCTATCAAAATTTGTCAACAAAAGTAGCATGAACATGATATTGTTCTTAACTTTCCCAAAAAGGAAACTTTATTCCTTATTTTTACCAAAAATTTGTAGAACGAGATTTTATGAAAAACTCTTGTTCTAGATGTCTTACAAGGTCATTTGAAGCATAAATATGTATTCAAAACGTTTACTACCATCACATTTCTTGATTTTGATCCTTTCCAGAAATGGAAACTTTATTCAAGAAATATTTCAAAAATTTATTTTCTTGGTTTTAAATGGTTTCTCATATTTTACTAACATGCATGTTTATAAAAATTCATGTTCATTCCTTTGTTGATGAATCTTGGTTGATCCTACATGCATGTATGTAGATCATATTTTTGAGTAGAAATAACCAAGATTCAAATTTATTAGGCTTGATTCTCCAAGTTCATCTCTTAATCATAGAAAAATCATGTTTAAAAATAATGATTCTTAGTTGTTTCTTGTTATTTTTCAAGTGGGTTTATGATGAACTTGTAAAAGAATTAAAAAAAAATAAATAAAATAAAAGTGAAACTAGTATGTGTTTCTTACAATTTTAGCAAAGAAACAAAGATGATGATAAGAAATCTTGTTAATCCAAAGCTTCAAGTTCCACCCAAAGAAGGCTCCTAATAGCTTTCCTAGTCTCCTAAGTATTTTGGTTCATCCATAAACCTCCATTTTTGCAAGAACTCTTGAGTTTGAGATTGAAATGAAAGTGTTGTAGGGGTGTTTGGTTCTACACGATTTTGGAGAGAGAGAGTATATAGGAAGTTGTATTTTGTTTGATGGTTTTGAGTATATGGAAGGAAGATAGTGTGTAAAAATCAATTAAGATCTTTGGAAAGCACACTAATCAATCATTAGAGGCTCCAACACAACACAACAAAAGAAATGAGTCTGCTAAAAAGGGGACCCACATTTCAAAAATCAGCCATGGGGAAGGGATTTTTGCTGAATTTTTTTATAAAAATATTGTTTAAACTAAAAACATTAAGCATTTTTAGAACTTTGATATTTTATATAAAAATATCTACAAGGTTTTAAGCTCTAATATTTTAAAGTAATGTGACACTGGGTAAAACTAGTTCACCAAAATTTTTAGTTTGTAATTCGTGTGAAAAAGTCGGTTCGGGTCCTGTACCGGGTTAAATACTGACACCGTGTTTTGTTTAGATAAATACATAACAAAAATTATTATTGCACATGTTTTACTATTCAAATAACTAATCCAACTTTTTGGACTAAAAATTTTATTATTTTTGACACGGTTCCGGTACCTGCTTTGCTGACTGGCAGTTTACTGAACTAGCCGTGCAGCTTAACGCAATAAGTTTTGATTGCGGATTTTGTGTCTTTTTTTAATACCCATTATATTATTTATGTCAAATAATATTTATTTTTTGGTTTTTCAGACAGTTACTGTTTCGTTCTGCGGAATGCTGTATATTTCCGTAGGATTGCTGTATTTTTCTGCGGACTTGGACAATTTGGTTTTTAATTAGAATTTTGTAAATAGTATGGCACATATTATTTTTGGACAAAGATTTTTATAGAATATTTGTGTAGACATAACTGTATGTCTTGTTTTCATTGTGTCAGACTGTACCGCGACTAGTACTGACAAGTATCGTTTATTCGCGTTCCTATTGTTAGTCTAGGATATTGTTTGTAATCGCAACGGATTCGTTATCATAATTCACTATGATTTTTGTAATCCCTAAACTCTCAAGACTTTAATTAATTAAAATTAAGTCAAATACGCGAAAATAATAGTTTAAATAGTTGTTCAGGTTGTACGGAATTACCGGAATTTTGCCGATTGTCACAATTAAGGTAGCTTACGCTATTTTAACGCGTCGTGCGCGCAAATGCGCGTTCGAGACGTCTAACTAGTCCTATGACAAGTATTATATGCCTAAACATGTTTAAATAGGTTGCATAATCAGTTTGGATGACAAAAGTTAGGTTACATATGTTTAAGGTCCAATTATGCATGAAAAGGGCATTTTGGTAATTTACCTAAGGCATATAATCCACCTATCATACAACTACTTAAACTCGGTGACCATAAGTATAACCTCGGAAGGTTATTCCCTATGCAACTATGGTCACTGAACATACTTGGTCGGATCCTAAAGATCGACCAAACGGGTCGAGTTCGAAAGTCTAAGCGGTGGTTTAGACCGCTCGACTTACGACTCTAAACAAGCACTAACTAATAGTGATGAGCTAAACATGTCAAAACATGTTTAACCTACTGATTTGGTATCAAAACACTTATAGTAGTTCCATTGCAAAATGCGTGCTAAAACGAATTTTGACCGAAACTTCGACTCGTCACTACACCTAGTTAACGCGGTAATCAGAGGGTATAGTCACTAAGGACTATAACCAACGTGATTACGCTCACGTTGCGAAGTTCAAACGAACTTCTCGTTCACCAACTCGTGGTCAAAGCTGAAAGTCAAACTATATTTGACTTTCAAACTAGGAAAACAATAAAAAGAAAGAAAGAATGCTCACTATGGGTCCTTGCTATCTTTTCTATAAGAAAACCAAGTTCCAATCAGTTGAGAGAGCTCCCAAACCAGATTGTAGAGAAGAGAGGAGAGAAATGAGCAATGAACAAATGAAATAGTTCGGCTACATATAGTTTTTCGCAAACTGTTAGGATCGTTTCTTGGAGAAGAGGGAATGATCCAAGCCATACAAGTGTTAAGGACTGATTGGGGGACTTGCTCCCCACACAAACCAGCCCCTAGCATTGAAAACTAGAGATCAAAACCGTCAAAATCGAGCAGAATGACCAGATTCATTTTTTCTGCCTGACAGGCTCTCGTGCCCCGCGTAAGACTTTACTAAGGCTTACGCGCCCCGCCTGGCTAACTTTGACAGATTGTCAGTTTTAGTCCCTGCAACTTAGAAACATGCATTTCGGCCCATTTTTGACACGTTTAAGCCCCATTAACCTCATTTCAAGGCTCTAAAATGAATTTAAAGTATTGGGAACTCAAAACATGCTCAAAAACATCTCGGATGTCGGTTCGTTTGGTCGTACGGTCGCGTTGTTTGTTAAATTACGACGAAACTCAAACGGACGCGAAAACGAACCAAATTAACCGACGAATGGAATTTTTGCATGCCGATCACTAAAATAAAAATATTTTAGTGTGTACAAAAATTTTGGGTGTCCAGATGTTGTCAGAACATAAGAAATGCGCGAAAATGCAAACTTACGTCGTTTTTGACACTTTTAGTCCCTGTAAGATCAAATAAGCATATTTTTGCATACCGAACCACTCAAAGCTTATTTCTAAGCTATGCTTTGGTTATTTATGGTATGTTTAGCTTATGATCAAGTTCTGGACTGTAAAACCCGATAGGATCTTTCAATGATATCAATGTTAACTTGTGTAAGTGCGGAATCCAAACACAAGCGGATTCAAGAAAACAACAAAGTAAAATAAACACAATAATCAAATCAAAATACGATCTTGCGTTAACCTTAACACCAATGACTGATACAAGACGTACAAGGATCTCGAGTGGGTTCTGACCTTCTACCAAGCGATTAACCCCTTAAACATAACAAGGGTTTGTTTATATAGTACCCTAGATGGACTGAAACCATCCTAAGCCCACTCGAGATCTCACAAAACCCATTACTAAATTCGACCGAAAACTAACTTGTTAAACATTACAAGATCAACCCTAAACTTCAGTATTTCTCTATGAATAAACCTCAAGGTTCCAACAATCTCCCCCTAGGTTTATGCATAGAGAGTCTTGAGACTTCAATCATCACGAGCACCACCCAAACGATCCTTGAGTCCACCAAAACCTTTTGTGCGAATGTGAATGGCTGAAGCAACAGCTGCAGTCCATCCTTTGGCAACTTCTTTATACTTCTCAGTAGCTCTAATTTGATTCTGAGCTAACACTTCCAGATCTTCATAAGCAAGATTCAATAAATCGACTTGATCCACCAAGTGGAAATTCACATCATCATCACAAACAATCACTACCTGCCCTAGACGTTCATCATAAGCCCAAAAATGCAAAGACTTCAAAGTGCCTTTTGGAATCTTTCTAACTAAGGGAATCACTTTCTCCTTGTCAGTTGCAGGCCAGTGAACTATCTTCATACGCTTGTTTGTATATGGATCTCGAACACCTTTAGCTGGTT
This sequence comes from Helianthus annuus, assembly GCF_002127325.2. Taxonomy (NCBI): domain Eukaryota; kingdom Viridiplantae; phylum Streptophyta; class Magnoliopsida; order Asterales; family Asteraceae; genus Helianthus; species Helianthus annuus. The sequence continues at coordinate 66,400,047 of NC_035443.2, forward strand.
TAACAAGAGACTCTGCAGTATGCATGGAAGGAAAACCACGAAGAACCTCCCTCTTCAATCTCTCATAAAACAAATAACCACGACCTCCAGGCTTATTATCCACATAAGGTGCATTAGACAAATTCGTCAAATCAATCTTGGTAAATGTCGGAAACTGAGCTGGAGCCTTGTACCACTCAACAGGACCAACTTTTCTCTTAATCCACCATCTCCTACGATCATGATCAAATCCCCAGCTAACAACACCAGATCTATTTCCAACTTTATCATAGAGAGTTTCACCAACATCCATTAAATGATGAGTTGCCTGAGCATCATCATCATCAGGATTAAGATTCTTGTTCTTCAGTATAACAAACTCCCTTTTCTTCTTAATTCTCTCAGCTTTTTCTTTTTCTGCAACTGGATCAGTTACCCTTTCAAAGTATTTTTCCATTGCAGCACTTCTTTCAGCATCATCCTTTTCAAAAGCTTCTCTTCTGTTTTCTACATCAGTCGGATCAGAAAACTCTTGTCCAAACTTCTTTTCCAACTTTCCACGTAAATCATAAACCATAGTAAACAACAAACTGACATCTCCTTGAATCTGTTCAATCTGTTGATTCTTTTGCACTATAGTATCTTCAAGTTGGATGATCTTGGCGTCTTTATGAATTGAATCTTGCTCAACCACAATTAACCGTTTCTTCATTTCTCTCATACTAATGAAATTATCATCATCGCTAGAATCATCATCAAACGGCATTCTAAACGGCTCTTCAGGTCTCTTACCACTTGAACTGCTAGGAACATCAAGAACGACTCTAGAAGGACCTGCAGATTCAGAAACACCAAGTGGCATTGTCCCAACAACAGTATCAACATTAACATTTGTAACCTGAACATCTGCAGTGGCGGTCTCCAAAACATCTCTTTGAGAATCACTGTTGAACTCAAAGATATCTTCAGTTGTGGTGGTGGTGTCAGTGACATTTTTCTCAAAATCGAAATCATACAATCCATCATCATCTTCAGCAGTACACACAGGTTGATCTTTGTTTTACTCAACATACATTCCGAGTCGAGGATCCCTCCTTTTTCGCTTCAAAGGCAATGAATCAGGATCCTTTGGGTTTTCACCAGGCTCTTCATTTGATACTGTAAGATCGGAAGGAGGATTTCCCATCTTATCAGTTACTGATTTTAACAACAAAGCCAAATTTTCAGCAGTAATCACCGATGGAACAGTAGAAACAGCAATATCAGCTTCATTTTTAGGAGGAAGCTCTTCATCATCTCCAGAATCACACATAATCTCTATGCCTTCATCATCAGAGTTGATTGTTAAAATCTCTGTCTCAGGCTCATTATCAACTGCAACCTGAACATCATGCTCTTCAGCAACCATTGCATTTACAGGAACTGGTTGTACTATTATTGGATCAGCAACTACATCCTCAGTCTCTGCAAACTGACGAAACTTCTTTAGAGGAATTAGTCCTTCAAACTTATTTTCAGTACCCTTCTTAGGAGTAAGAGCACCAAAGCAAGCAGGAACCATAGGCTTCAACTCCAAAGTATCTCCAGATCTTACCAAATCTGGATAACGAGCATTTAGAATCATCTGCAAGAACCTTGGATACATCAGAAACTTGTCCTTTCGAACTCCTGTCACATTTCTTTTCATTCCTTCGAATATGTACTTCGAGTAGTTGAAAGGTGCATTGGTTATTAGACATGTAAAAGCAGCAGACTGAGTGATGTTCAATTGATCAGTGCCTCCTCGATTTTCTGTCATGCAGAGAATGAACATGTGTACCAACAGACGCCAATAGGGATGCACAAATTTCTTTACTAGCGGTGGATACTTTCCTTCATAACTCAATCTCGGCAAAATCGCTTCCACAGTTCCTGCAGGCAGCTCAATAGGATCAGTTTCCTGGTCGTTGAACTGTAGCACCTCCCTTATCATCTGCTCAGTTACAGTAATGTTTTTCTTTTGTATCTCAGCAACTAAAACTCCTTTGCCTTCAGCTCCAAGAGCATCAAAACTAGCAGTCTTCCAAAAATCTTGAATTAGACTTTCGTAGACAACAGGATTCTCTCTCAATGCATGAACAAGTCGGCAGCTATTCAGCCCTTTAATCAGTGATGTATACAATCTCTTGTGCTTCTCTGGAGGAGCAGCCAGATAGCCTGCTTGATTGTGCGTTGAAATAAATTTTAAGTCCATATCCTATACCAAACGGAAACATTAAGCATAAAGACATGTGAATAAAATTTAGTCAACTAAATTCAGAAATATGTCACACTGAATCAGCAGTTAAAAATATGTTGTTGGTAGCACACATGAATCAACTCGAGACTATGAGGTTTCGAATCGAGACCACAAGGATTCGAGTCGAGACCTCAGTCGAGACTGAATTAACTTAAACAGAGACCTCAGTCGAGACCATCAATTTTGAGTCGAGACCTCAGTCGAGACTGATGACTGATGAGGTTGCGACTCGCAACATTAAGTCTCGAGTCATCATATGTGCTCAGTCGCAACCATAGTCGAAACCCCACAAACAACTTTAATCAACTGTGTTTTGGATCAAACACCACAAACATCCAATAATTTTGTTGAAGACCAACATAAAATCCCAATTAGGGTTCTTCGCCTCATTCAAATTTTCAACAAATCTTCAATAAATCTTCAACATCCTGCAAATAACCTTTAACACTCTATCACAATACCTTTGAATCTTGATTAACCGAGATCTAAGAATGCTTTGAAACACGTGAATGACACCGGGATCAACCAACAAGTCGCCAGAAGGAGAGAGAGACAATGAACTGAACTTTTGTGATTTCGAGAACAAGTGAGGTCTCGAGTTGAGACTTCTTTAAATATCCCAAATCTATGGGTCGGGCCTTTAACACAACTGGGCTGAGACCAAAGTCTCGAATCGAGACTACAGATTTCAGTCTAAATTGGATTTATTAAAAATTAAATTGTATCAGTAATCCAATTAGAACTCAAAATTTTCAATATAACCCGTCAACTTCCTGAGCATGTTTTTAAGAAAACAAAAACCTACAAACATAAAATTAAATAATATCGAAATATTATTTACAAAAATAAAATAAGGAAATATCATAATTTGCTCAGGGATCAAATCACGGGTTTTGGGCTTGACTACATTTATCAACACTGATCTACCACTGAAAGATCTAGACGATTGCCAGTATATTTGTCCACCTAAACTCATCTCCCTAGACCTTCTCATATAACCGCCTGTAAGAAATTTTATCATGTTTTGATTTCTTAACAATGAACACCCAAACAAATACTAATCAAATCCCGGAAATATAAACAGCACACTCTATCATGCAAGTATCTTCCCTGCCACATATTTCACAAGTCCAGTCCAGATCTCTGAAATTTTAACTGGGATCAGAATAGATCTTAAGCAGAGATGGTATAATATAGAAATCAAATGAGATTTTCTCAGTTTGATATAGGTTTCTTGGGATTCTTTTGGGCACTTGAGGGCCTCTTTCGGGTGTATAAATGATCTACAGAGCGACAACGTACAGCTAGGTCAGCATGTATCTGGATGCAGCAGAAGCTGACGTTGCCTAGCACCTCCAGGTCAGCATATATCTGGATGCAACAAAGGAGATACACGACTTTTTCAGAGAAAATTTCAAAGTCAGACCAAAATTGTGTGTATCGGGACAACATACAAACATTCAAATAGAAATGAGCTAATCCCAAGTGATTTTCTTTCCTGAGGTCATGTACTAAATTAGTTCTGAACAGAACAGCCGATGTTTCTAGTCTTTAAGGATAGAGCCTACCAACACATCGCTCTAGAGTCAAAAATGTTTCAATACTGGTCTTACATGAGTCAGCCCTCGACCATAATGTGAAAATTCATTTCATTTCCCAGTCATGGTAATGTTTCTTTTTGGATTTTAAAATTTTTATTGTTTTTGTATTTTTCAGAATTTTTTAATGTTTTTGTATTTTTCAAAATTTCTCCCCCTAAATTTGTGCATAAATAAAAACTACCTAAGAATAGAAAACTTTATGAACAAATTTACTTAAACACAAACAACCATGCTCAGTCGGTATACCAGATCATTTTCAGAAAATCAACAAGCATTTTGAATTTTGAGCTGCTGACAGGTTTGGTAAACAAATCGGCAGCATTTGCATCTGTGTCGATTTGCTCGAGTTTAATAAGACCTCTGTCAAAGCAGTCTCTAATGAAATCAACTTTTATGTCTATGTGCTTGGTTTTGGAGTGAAAAACAGGATTTTTAACAATTTGTATTGCAGCATCATTATCGCAGTAAATAGTAGTATTTAGATAAGTCAAACCGTAGTCCTGCAATTGATGTTGCATCCACACCACTTGAGAGCAAGATGCAGAGGCGGCAACGTACTCAGCTTCAGCTGTAGAAATCGCCACCGTTTGTTGTTTCTTGCATTGCCAAGAAATGAGCCTGTCACCCAGAAATTGACATCCAGCTGATGTAGATTTCCTGTCATTATCAGTACCTCCAAAGTTGCTATCAGAAAATGCAAACAAGTCAAAATTGGAATCCCTTGGATACCACAGACCAAACCGAGGTCGGCCTTTAAGGTACCGAAAGATTCGTTTAACAGCAGTAAGATGAGAAGTTTTAGGATTAGCCTAATATCTTGCACAGTTACAGACAGCAAACATGATATCCGGACGGCTAGCTGTCAGATACATCAACGACCCGATCATAGACCTATACTGACGTTGATCAACAGAGGATCCTTCTTCATCTTCAGTCAATAACGGTCTCTCTGCCATTGGTGTTTCAGATGATTTTGCGTCTGAAAGCTTGAATTTTGCTAGCACATCATCCACATACTTCCCTTGATGAATAAGAATGCCTTGTGAATTCTGTTTGACTTGTAGACCCAAAAACAGTGTCATTTCTCCGAGAGCACTCATCTTAAACTTCTTTCTCATAACTCTCTCAAACTCCTTGCAAAGCTCCTCACTTATAGATGCGAAGATAATATCATCGACATAAATTTGAACCAAGATTTGATCCTTGCCCACTTTCTTGATAAATAGATTCTTGTCTATCGTGCTACGTGTGTACCCATGAGCCAAAAGATGTTCAGCTAGTGTAGCATACCAAGCTCGTGGTGCTTGGTGTAATCCATACAATGCCTTGTCTAGCTTGTAGGCATATTCTGGATGATCTGGATGCACAAAACCTGGTGGCTGCTCAACAAAGATTTATTCATTCACATCTCCATATAGAAACACTGTCTTGACATCCATCTGATACATAGTGAACCCCATATATGACGCGTAGGCTAAGAAGATCCGGATGGCTTCAAGTCGGGCAACCGCAGCATATACTTCATCATAATCCAGACCCTCTATTTTCGAAAACCCAGAACCACCAGCCTTGCTTTATTTTGAACAATAACCCCTGCAGAGTCTTGCTTGTTTCTGAAAACCCATCTAGTTCCAAGTTTGCGCTTTCCCTTTGGTAACTCGACAAGTTTCCATACTCCAAGCTTCTCAAACTGGTTCAGCTCTTCATGCATAGCATCTACCCAGCCTGGTTCCTGCAAAGCTATATCAACAGTTTTAGGTTCTATTTGTGAGATGTAGCAAGAATATAAACATGTATTGATGGTTCCTGATTGGCTCCTGGTTAAAACTCCTGCATTCACAGGACCAATCACATTCTCTATAGGGTGATTTCATTGGACACTTGTGGGTATTGCCATGTCACGTACGGTCTCTTCTTCAGTAGAAGCATTTTGATTATCAGCAGTGGTGTTGCTAGACTCCCCCTCATTAGATGCTGCAGTATGATGAATGAATGGAGTTGTCACGATGCAATCTTCAGGAATGGATTCAGGAAATAGTGTAGATCCTAAACCACTAGGTACAACACCACTTGATGAAGCACCTTCAGGGGATTGATGGGACGTTTGCTGAGGCGAACGATGCCGAGTGAAAACCATTCCCGATGGGTCAATGGTATGATTTCTTGATCTTCCTTCAGCCTATTCTTCTTCTTCAGTATCACCAAATGACAGCGGTTGTTTGGGTATAGACACACCTGCAGCTGTAGGGACACTTGACAAAATGTTAAACGATTTAAACAATGCAGCATAATCATATAACCTATCTGGTCCAACTCTAGCGTCCGTAGCATTTTCTTCTAGCCATTCAATGTTGCACGACTCAACTACCTTTTTAGTTACCTTGTTGTATACTCTATATGCTGAACCTTTAGCGTATCCAACAAAGTAACACTCGTCCCCTTTGACTTCAAACTTTCCATTGGCGTCCATAAGTAGTAACACACATGGGCAACCAAAGATGCGAAAGTGTGAAACCGAAGGTTTACGTCCTTCCAGAATCTCATAAGGAGTTTTCATATGACGTTTGTTTACTAAAGCATGATTCTGGACGTAACAGGTCGTGCTAACAGCTTCAGCCCAGAAGAAACTAGGAAGCTTTGAATCAGCCAGCATAGTACGCGCAGCCTCTATAAGAGTACGATTTCGTCTTTCAACCACTCCATTTTGTTGTGGAGTTCGTAGTGCACTGTACTGCTGATCAATTCCCTTTTCTACACAGAATGTATCGATGGTAACATTTTTGAATTCCGTTCCATTGTCTGATCGAATAGCCTTCACTTTTGTACTGGCTTGATTTTCCACCAAAGTAATAAATTGTTTGATCAAACCCGCAGCCTCACTCTTGTGACTTAGAAAGTACACCCAGGTGTAGCGTGAATAGTCATGGACTATCACGAGACAATAAGCCTTCTTGCCAATACTTAACACATTCACTGGACCAAACAGATCCATATGAAGTAATTCAAGCACAGCCTTGGTTGAGGGTGTAGGCTTGGATTTATGAGGCTTCCGATGAGCTTTTCCCTTGGCACAAGCAACACACTTTTCTACCAACATAAAGTCTATGATTGGTATATCACGGACCAGTTGACCTTTGGCAAGTCGATTCAAATTCTTCATATTCACATGTCCAAGACGACGATGCCACAATAAACCATCATGTTCTGATATCTTCGAAAATAGACAAGTAATTTCTTCACATGGCTTCTTGTTCATATCAATGACATAAGCATTTCCCCGTCTCTCAGCTGTCATCAAGAACCAATATTCAGGAATAACAATCCCTGGTTTCAACACGTAGCATCCTTTCTTTGTAAAATTAACTGAATTTCCTCGGTCACAAATTTGTGAAATGCTCAGCAGATTGTGTTTCAGTTCTGGGACATAATTCACATTTTCGAAACTTAAAACGCCATTTTTCACTGTTCCCTTCAACGTGATTCTTCCAGATTCTCCTCCCGCAAAAGAGACATATCCACCGTCAAATTCTTTTACGTTGACCCGTTGAGACAAGTCTCCTGTCATATGCCTGGAACAACCACTATCCATGTACCAGAGGCGCACGGTAGTCCTCCACAGCTGTTCCTGCACGATTAGCGGGATCAGTTAGATTTAGGAACCCAGCCCATAGTGGATCTGGGTTTCCCTTGTGCATCAAAGTAAGTAACTCTCTGCCACATCAAATTATCTTTATTTAAAAATTTCGAAGGATTTTTAATGGTAGAATTCTGATGAGATGTATGAGACGAATTGGATTGCATGGCCTTAGCTTTAGGTTTCCAATGCTTATTTGACCATTTAGAATTATAGTTACCAAACGCTTTATACTGATTTTTCGAAAAATCCTTTTGTCGATTTTGATTTCTACGTTTGGCTGCATTCCAATCTTGATCAGAAGGCTTAACCTTACGATAGTTATTCCTCATTGTCTTAGACTTTTCAGTCGTCACTGACTCTGAATAATGATATCGGTTTGGCTTAGCTTTCTGATTTTGTGCATGTTTATTTTTAAACTGCACACTTGGGAGATGAACACAGTTTCTGGCAATGTGTCCGGCAACTCCACAATTGAAACATGTTTGACGTTTCAATCTATGGAAGTTTTGATGCTTCATAGCAGACATGTATCTGTTGGGTTTAGAAGAGTGAGCTTGATTTTTGATTCTTGCTTGGTTAACTTGTGCCTTTTCTGAGCATTTAGGTACCTGTTGATCAGAACTAGCAATGGCACAAGAATGAGGTTCAGATGGATTAGATTTATCGTCATTAGAATCATTTTGAAAAGATGTTTCAGATTCAATTTTAATTTTCTTTTCAGAAACCTTTTCTTGTAATTTTTCATTCAAAACAACCACTTCTTCCCGTTGAAAATCAGATTCAGTTTTAATCTCGGAAGATGTTGAAACTTCATCAACACATATTTCATTAACACATGTATCATCTGAATTTGATAAGGGTTCCTTTTCATCCTCGGTTTTCAATGGGGTCCCACTAGTGTAACATTTGTGCTTGTAATCATTATGAACAGTTCAATTATCAATAAAACAATGTTATTTTATCCCAATGATTGTTTGATTTTGTTTTACATTTTTCGTATTTTAACTTTTGTTCAATTTCGAACCCTACATCGCCTTCTGGAGAATTATACGCAAACTAGTACGTAAACGTACTCAGTTTAATGCGACAAATACTCCGGAACATCAACATATACTCAACATACCTTAAATAACCTTTACATAACTTAGAAATAAGTTTTGAAGGCTTTGGTATGGCAAAAACAAGTTAATTCGCTTACAGGGACTAAACTTGACAAACTGTGAAAGTATGCCAATTTAAACTGTAACGAACATTCCGGAACATGTCCATAAGTTAAACATACCATAAATATCCTTTACATAGCTTAGAAATAGGCTTTGAGGGGTTTGGTATGCTAAAACAAACTTTTGGATCATTCAGGGGCTAAAAGTGTCAAAAAGTGCACAAGTTTGCACTTTCGCGCATAACTTACGTTCTGAATACATCCGGACATCCAAAAATTTATGTAAGCATCCTAGTATTATCCCTTAGTGTTTGGCATGAGAAAAATCCATTCGTCGCGCAATTTGGATCGTCTTTCGCGCTTATGCGCATTCCGTCGTAATTAACCGAACATCGCGACCGTACGGCCAAACGAACCGACACCCGACATATTTTTGAGCACATTTTCAGTTCCCTATACTTTAACATCATTTTAGAGCTTTGAAATGGAGTTAACGGGGCTTAAACGTGCCAAAAACGCATCAAATACCAAGTTTTGGTGCTGCAGGGACTAAAATGGTAAATCTGCCAAACTAGGGGCTTACGGACCGTAAGCCAAAGCCCATACGGTCCGTAAGGGGTCCCCAGTACAGCAGAACCCACATTTAATGCTGCTTGGCTCTTCAAATCGCGAAAGGTCCGATTGCCTTTTCACCCAATGAAAGGCCAAGGGCCATATTCAGTGAATCTAGCATTGTAACACATGTACGTACAAGATCATGGCACGATATTCGATAAAACGATCCTAACGGTTCCACTTTTCCTATAAATACCCCCCCCCCCTTTTGTGTAAAAATCACAAGAATTAGATCTAAAAAGCTCTAAGTTGAAGTATTGCTTCATACCTGAGTTTCTCTGATCTCGATTAGCATTCGGGGACTCTCCGTAAGTATTCTTTCATTGTTATATCGCTTTTCAAGTCCGAAAGTCGACGTTTTGTTGACTTTCTGCGTTGACCATCTTATGGTCGATGCGAAGTTCGTTGGAACTTCATAACGTGAGCGTGATCACGATGGTTATGGTCCATAGTGACCATACCTACTGATTACCCCGTTATCTAGGCTCAGTGACGAGTCGTAGTTTCGGCCAAAATGCGCATTCTTGCGTGTTTTGTAACCAAACTACTCGTGAGCATCAAAGCCGTTTGTTTTGATGCCAAACCTGTTTTCTAAACTTAGTTAAGCATGTTCTAACATGCTTAGCTCGTCACTTTTAGTATAGTGCTTATATAGGGTCGTAAGGTAAGCGATCTAAACCATCGCTTATACTTTCGAACCCGACCTATTTGGTCGATCATTAGGATCCGACCAAACACATTAGGTGAACATAGCTATAACCTTCCGAGGTTATACCTTGTGGTCACGATGTTAGGCGTTCCATACGCGTTCTACGCGAACGACGCGTTAGGGTAGCATAAGCTATCTAAACGGGTCGTGATGGGTCGCAAGCAGTTAGGTTAGGTTCCATTTTAGTATGTAGGCTTTGTTAAACCATATTACACGAGTCCCCATACTCGTTTGGTTTACGAACCCGCATACTATCCGATCCTTCCGATTTGGTCTGGTATATTAACATAGCTACCTATTAGGTGCCGTTTGATATCCCGTGATCTTTAGCATTATCTGGTTATATTACAAGGAAGTCAAAGCAATCTCAGGTGAGTACATTGAACCCCTCTTTTACTGTTTTCCAAACTGTTTTGGGGTGAAACACATGTGCCTATCTGTTACTTTCATGCTTTCCATGTTTTCACATCGTATATCTGCTATGCTCATTAGTACAGTATAGTACATGATTTCATTACATTTTATGCTATGTATGCCCATTGTGTGCGTACCTAGTACATTAATTTACATTACATTCCTGTTGCATATGTTTACTCAGCATATGGACACATTGATTTACATGAACGTTTCTGTTGCATATGTTTACTCAGCATATGGACACATTGATTTACATGAACATTTCTGTAGCATATGTTTACTCAGCATATGGACACATTGATTTACATGAACATTTCTGTTGCATATGTTTACTCAGCATATGGACACATTGATTTACATGAACATTTCTGTTGCATATGTTTACTCAGCATATGGACACATTGATTTACATGAACATTTCAGCTGCATATGTTTACTCAGCATATGGGCACATTGATTTACATGAACATTTCTGCTTAGTATGTTTACTTAGCATACTTAGTACAATTGTTTACATCACATGCCTTCATTTTGTTATGACATTTGGTTTGTTTAACATGGGACAATACATTCATTAACATTAGCTACGCCGTTCGTTAGTAGGTAGTGGTACCATAGGAATTGACAACTCCCATTCCTGAAGTCCTGGGTTTGATAGGACTGGAAGGAGTGACCGAATTCGATATACATAACTTAGATAAACCTTTAATTTGTTTAAGGGTTTATCGCCGAAGTCTCAAGGCTTGGATGTATGCATAGTTTACAATACCGCATAAATGTTAATATCAACAGAGCATGCATTTTTCCATAGAACATAACGTTGATTTAAACCACGTGTTACTTCAACGACTTGTTTTGTGCAGTTTACATATGGTTTAAGTTGATACATTTCGCTTACCATACATGATACATTTTGGGATACACATTACATGATTTACATTGAACATAAACACGTTGACATTGACATACACATTTGGTGGTTTACGTTGAACATAAACATTTGACATGGTTTACACAATAACACTTGACATTTGGTTTATACATGAACAATTTACATGGTGGATTGGTTTGGGTAAATGGTTTGAGTAACGTGGAGTATGTAATATGATGCAAACATGGTGGATACGCCGCTGGTAATTCCTATATATAAATGTTTGTATAATATTACATATCTTAGCGTTATCTAAATCATTTCAGTTTAGACATATAACATTTTATACAAATAACATACTTTTCATAAAACATTGTGTTACAAAACAACTTATTATATTCAACTCGTTTTACTTGGTTACTCGTTTAACCTTGCACTTATCTATACATATCATCTGATGTTATCGTTTTTCAAATAATTTACAAAGCAAGACAAATTACAAGGTTCATGACTGACTGTTATTAAACACTTCTTTAAAACTCAAGTCATGAATCCCATTTTCACAAAACCTATGTATCTCACAGGCATTTTTATGCTGACGTACCTACTTTCACATGTGTTTTCAGGAGCTGTTCCATAGGATGTTGATCACGATACTAGGGCGGACCTGTGCCTTAGAGACTAAAAACTGAAGATAGAACTAGAAGAACTGTGTTTTGAATTCTGTACTTCCTTTTAAGACAATGTAACACCCTTGTTTAATAAATAAAATGTAACTTTATTTTCCATGGTTGTATAACAATTAATTATGTCCACAACACTCCCCGACATTTCCCGCCGCGGTTGCATGTTACACGCGGTCGGGGTGTGAAAGAAGAGTTGGTATCAGAGCCAATGGTTATAGGGAATTAGGTTATTAGTAATGCTTTGACCTAGACTATAACTTTCTAGGACCCTAACACAAGTTATCTTGTGTTTAGAGTTTAAAACATGCACATCACCTATCCTTAGGTGATAACCACAACGGGAACTTCGGTTCCGAATCCGCTTTGAAAATTAATCATCTGTTTTAGGATGATTGATTACTAGGTTTTGAACCCTCTGTTATAAGGTTTTGAACCCTCTGTTATATGGTTTGGACCCTTTTGGATTTCAAAAATCCCGTCAAAGTTTTGGGTTAATAGTGTGAACACGTGCGAACTGGAAGAGTGAATGCCTGTACCCTGGGTTTTCTGTCTAAGGCTAGAGTGTTCGTACAAATCCACATAATCGGACCAGTCACTCTTACCTGGGAACTCTTGGGGTGAGTGTTCACTTATAGGCGAGCATGTCTTCGCGATACACTAATCTTGACCCATTTACTTTGACTAGACATTGCATGTCGCTTGTTTGCTTTGCGATAACCGCCATCTTTGCTTTTGTTGATTTTGCTTCATCCCATTCTCTTCATCCAACCATCTCACTCGTTTCATTTCATGTTTTTCTCTTCTAGAATGCCTCCTCGACGCGACAACCAGATAGCTACTGCCGAGCTGGCGGAGATTATTGCGTAGCAGATGGCTGCTCAATTCCCGAATCTCTTTGCTCAATGGAACCAGGCTAACAACAACAACAATGGTACATGCAAATACAAGGATTTTAACTAGGCTAAGCCACTCAAGTTCAGTGGTTCTGAAGGAGCAACTGGGCTTCTTTAGTGGTTCGAGAGCATCGAGAACACTTTTCGCCACGTGCAGTGTCCGGATAATCGCAAGGTCGAGTTTTCTTCAAGCGTGTTTCAGAAGAGGGCTCTTACATGGTGGAATGGGGTTATGAGAGATCAAGGTGCAGAAGTGGCTCTAGCTCAGACATGGGCTGAACTGAGAGCTCTTATGATGAGGGAGTTTTGTCCTCGTCATGAACAACGAGCGTTGGAGAAAGAATTTGATGTTTTGAGGCAAGATAGTGGCGAGCACAGGGCTTATACTGATAGGTTTGGGGAGTTGAGTCTGCTTTGCCCAACTATGGTTACCCCACTCGATAAGGCCATCGAAAGGTACATCGACGGCCTACCTGACTCAGTACAAGACATTCTCACTGGTAGCAACCCTAACACACTCCGTCAGGCAATCGAGTTATCAGCGACACTGACTGAGTCGCAGATTCGAAAGAATAAGCTACACAGGAAGGGTGACAAGGGCAAGAAACAGACGGCTGACAAGGAAGATAGCAAGAAAGGTCAAAACAAGAAGGGAAAGGATTCTGGTTCCTCAAGGGGGTCAAGGAAGCGTAAGGCTTCCCAAAACTATGCTGTCACTGCCCAAGCTAACCAGGCAGCTCCCAACCAGCCTCCAGCAAAGAAACCCTATTCAGGAAGTGCACCTTTGTGCAATCAATGCAACAGTCACCATCAGCCGCAATATCAGTGCCGTTTCTGTACTAACTGTGGGAAGTCAGGTCATCTTGCCGATGTTTGTCGGTTTGCTCAGAATCGCGCAGTTCAGAACCCTGCTCAACAGGTTGTTCAGCAACAGGGTCAGGCTGCACGACCAAACTACCCACCAGGTGCTTGTTATAACTGTGGGGATCTGACCCACTACAGAAATCGGTGTCCAAGGCTAGCCAACCAGAACCCGAATGCAAACCAGAATCAGGCACAGGCTCGAGGTCGAGTCTTCAACATGAATGCACAAGAAGCACAAGCAGACAACGAGGTGGTGAACGGTACGCTCTTTATTAATAATCAGCCAGCATCTGTTCTTTTTTATTCGGGTGCCGACAAGAGTTTTGTGTCATTGTCTTTTAAGACAATGCTTCGTGTGTCTAGAACGAAACTAGGTAAACCTTTGACAGTAGAGGTTGCCAGTGGTGAACCCATTGTTCTTAATTCTGTTCTACGCAACTGCCAGTTGAACCTTAACGACCATATTTTTCCTATTGACCTCACGCCAATGCAACTTGGAAGCTTCGACGTTATAGTAGGTATGGATTGGTTATCTAAGCATCACGCAGAGATAGTTTGTTCTGAGAAGATTGTTCGTATACCGCTGTCGACAGGCGAGATCCTACAGGTTCATGGTGAGAAACCTGCCGGTGGTCTCAAACTCATGTCTTGTTTTAAAGCACGGAAGTATCTACGGAAGAAATATGTGGCTTTCTTAGCACATGTTACAGCAGATAAAGGCAAGGGTAAGACTATTTCAGATATTCCTGTCGTTCGGGATTATTCTGAAGTTTTCCCTGAAGAGTTACCCGGTCTACCTCCAGCACGCCAAGTCGAGTTCCGTATTGATCTCGTACCTGGTGCAAATCCCATTGCCCGAGCTCCATACCGTCTTGCACCATCAGAGATGCAAGAATTATCTAAGCACCTTCAGGAGCTCTCTGACAAAGGTTTTATCCGTCCTAGCTTTTCACCTTGGGGTGCTCCCATTCTTTTTGTAAAGAAGAAAGATGGATCTTTCAGGATGTGTATCGATTATCGTGAGCTTAACAAACTCAACATCAAGAATCGATATCCCCTACCTCGCATTGATGATCTCTTTGATCAATTGCAAGGCGCTTCTTATTTTTCAAAGATTGATCTACGATCTGGATATCATCAGCTTCGTGTGCATGAAGAAGACATTCCCAAGACTGCGTTCCATACTCGTTATGGACATTATGAGTTCACAGTCATGCCATTCGGTTTGACTAATGCTCCTGCTGTTTTCATGGACTTGATGAATAGGGTCTGCAAGCCTTATTTGGATAAGTTCATCATCGTTTTCATTGATGACATCTTGATTTATTCTAAGACGCAAGCTGATCATGAGCAACATCTACGTCTTACATTGGAACTCCTAAAGAAAGAGCAGCTTTTCGCCAAATTCTCCAAGTGTGAATTTTGGCTTAAAGAAGTTCAATTCTTAGGACATATTGTAAACGAACAAGGTATTCATGTGGATCCCTCCAAGATTAGTGCGATTAAGGATTGGGATACGCCTACTACTCCTATTGAAGTTCGTTCTTTCCTTGGTCTGGCGGGTTATTACCGCCGCTTCATTGAGAATTTCTCAAAGATTGCAGTTCCTCTAACTGCTCTAACTCAGAAGAACAAGCCATTTGATTGGGGAGTCAAACAAGAGGAAGCGTTTCTGACTTTGAAACAAAAGCTTTGCGACGCGCCTGTCCTAACATTGCCTGAGGGCAATGATGATTTCGTCGTTTATTGTGATGCATCTAAATTAGGTCTTGGATGCGTCCTGATGCAAAGAAACAAGGTCATAGCATACGCATCAAGGCAGCTGAAGATACATGAGAAAAACTACACCACTCATGATCTTGAGTTGGGTGCAGTTGTCTTCGCTCTCAAAATCTAGAGACACTATTTGTACGGTACAAAGTATGTGGTTTTCACTGACCACAAAAGTCTTCAACACATCTTCAATCAGAGAGAACTCAACATGAGGCAAAGACGTTGGGTTGAACTTCTAAACGACTACGACTGCGAGATCCGCTACCATCCTGGTAAGGCGAATGTCGTAGCCGATGCATTGAGTCGCAAGGAACGTACTAAGCTTCATTGTGTACGTGTCCAATCTGTTATTCAAACTGATATACAAGCCCGTATTTCTCAGGCTCAACAAGCTTGTGTTTCATAAGGCTTGATGGATAAGGAATTTCCTTATCACATAACTCCTGCTCTAGAACTGAAGGACAATGGATCATACTACTTCATGGACCGTTTGTGGGTCCCAAGCCAAGATAATCTTCGTACCTTGCTTATGGATGAAGCCCATAAGTCTTGTTATTCCATTCATCCTGGCTCAGATAAGATGTATAAGGATCTTCGTATTCAGTATTGGTGGCCTGGTATGAAGAAAGACATTGCCTTATACGTATCAAAATGCCTTACTTGTCTTAAGGTTAAGGTTGAACATCAGCGTCCTTCCGGATTATTGGAGCAACTAGAGATCCCAGTTTGGAAATGGGAAAACATTACTATGGATCTCATTACCAAACTCCCGCGCACAAAGAAAGGTCACGATGCCATCTGGGTAGTCGTGGATCGTCTTACCAAGTCAGCGCATTTCTTGCCAATCCGTGAGGATTTTTCGGCTGACAAACTTGCTCAAATCTACGTAGATGAAATTGTAGCTCGACATGGTGTTCCTTTGAACATCATTTCTAACAGAGATGCTCGTTTCACTTCTCATTTTTGGAGAACCATGCAATCTGCTATGGGGTCCCAACTTAATTTGAGCACAGCTTATCATCCGCAAACGGATGGTCAATCTGAAAGAACAATCCAGACACTGGAGGATATGCTTAGAGCGTGTGTGATCGATTTTGGTGGTAGTTGGGATTCACATCTTCCATTGATTGAATTCTCCTACAACAACAGTTATCACTCCAGCATCAACATGGCTCCTTTCGAGGCTCTCTATGGTCGAAAATGTCGTTCACCGGTCTGCTGGAATGAGATTGGCGAGGCTCAGCTTACTGGACCTGCCCTCATTTTAGAGACAACAGATAAGGTTAAGAAAGTTCGTGATAACCTTCAAATAGCTAGAAGCCGTCAAAAGAGTTACGCGGACCTAAAACGCAAACCCTTGGATTTTCAAGTCGGTGATCGTGTATTACTTAAGGTCTCACCTTGGAAAGGTGTGATCAGATTTGGAAAGAAAGGAAAACTTGCACCTAGATACGTTGGACCATTCAAGATCGTCGAAAGAATCGGTAAGGTAGCCTACAGACTTGAGTTACCTCCTGAACTTGGAAATGTTCATCCAACCTTTCACGTGTCCAATCTCAAGAGGTGTTTAGCTGATGAGAACCTCCACATACCGCTTGACGAAATTCGTGTTGATAAAACACTAAAATTTGTTGAGAAACCGGTGGAAATCATGGAACGTGAAGTCAAGTGGCTTAAACGCAAGCGCATTCCTTTGGTCAAGGTTCGTTGGGAATCTAAGCGTGGACCTGAGTTTACTTGGGAACGTGAAGATCAAATGAAGGCAAAATATCCGCATCTTTTTCCACGAGTTTCCTCTAAATAAATTTCGGGACGAAATTTCCACAAGTAGGGGAGACTGTCACATTTGTGCTTGTAATCATTATGAAAAGTTCAATTATCAATAAAACAATGTTATTTTATCCCAATGATTGTTTGATTTTGTTTTACATTTTTCGTATTTTAACTTTTGTTCAATTTCAAACTCTACATCGCCTTCTAGAGAATTATACGCAAACTAGTACGTAAACGTACTCAGTTTACTCCGGAACATCAACATATACTCAACATACCTTAAATAACCTTTACATAACTTAGAAATAAGTTTTGAAGGCTTTGGTATGGCAAAAACAAGTTAATTCGCTTACAGGGACTAAACTTGATAAACTGCGAAAGTATGCCAATTTAAACTGTAACGAACATTCCGGAACATGTCCATAAGTTAAACATACCATAAATATCCTTTACATAGCTTAGAAATAGGCTTTGAGGGGTTTGGTATGCTAAAACAAACTTTTGGATCATTCAGGGGCTAAAAGTGTCAAAAAGTGCACAAGTTTGCACTTTCGCGCATAACTTACGTTCTGAATACATCCGGACATCCAAAAATTTATGTAAGCATCCTAGTATTATGCCTTAGTGTTTGGCATGAGAAAAATCCATTCGTCGCGCAATTTGGATCGTCTTTCGCGCTTATGCGCATTCCGTCGTAATTAACCGAACATCGCGACCGTACGGCCAAACGAACCGACATCCGACATATTTTTGAGCACATTTTCAGTTCCCTATACTTTAACATCATTTTAGAGCTTTGAAATGGAGTTAACGGGGCTTAAACGTGCCAAAAACGCATCAAATACCAAGTTTTGGTGCTGCAGGGACTAAAATGGTAAATCTGCCAAACTAGGGGCTTACGGACCGTAAGCCAAAGCCCATACGGTCCGTAAGGGGTCCCCAGTACAGCAGAACCCACATTTAATGCTGATTGGCTCTTCAAATCGCGAAAGGTCCGATTGCCTTTTCACCCAATGAAAGGCCAAGGGCCATATTCAGTGAATCTAGCATTGTAACACATGTACGTACAAGATCATGGCACGATATTCGATAAAACGATCCTAACGGTTCCACTTTTCCTATAAATACCCCCCCCTTTTGTGTAAAAATCACAAGAATCAGATCTAAAAAGCTCTAAGTTGAAGTATTGCTTCATACCTGAGTTTCTCTGATCTCGATTAGCATTCGGGGACTCTCCGTAAGTATTCTTTCATTGTTTTGTCGCTTTTCAAGTCCGAAAGTCGACGTTTTGTTGACTTTCTGCGTTGACCAGCTTATGGTCGATGCGAAGTTCGTTGGAACTTCATAACGTGAGCGTGATCACGATGGTTATGGTCCATAGTGACCATACCTACTGATTACCCCGTTATCTAGGCTCAGTGACGAGTCGTAGTTTCGGCCAAAATGCGCATTCTTGCGTGTTTTGTAACCAAACTACTCGTGAGCATCAAAGCCGTTTGTTTTGATGCCAAACCTGTTTTCTAAACTTAGTTAAGCATGTTCTAATATGCTTAGCTCGTCACTTTTAGTATAGTGCTTATATAGGGTCGTAAGGTAAGCGATCTAAACCATCGCTTATACTTTCGAACCCGACCTATTTGGTCGATCATTAGGATCCGACCAAACACATTAGGTGACCATAGCTATAACCTTCCGAGGTTATACCTTGTGGTCATGATGTTAGGCGTTCCATACGCGTTCTACGCGAACGACGCGTTAGGGTAGCATAAGCTATCTAAACGGGTCGTGATGGGTCGCAAGCACTTAGGTTAGGTTCCATTTTAGTATGTAGGCTTTGTTAAACCATATTACACGAGTCCCCATACTCGTTTGGTTTACGAACCCGCATACTATCCGATCCTTCCGATTTGGTCCGGTATATTAACATAGCTACCTATTAGGTGCCGTTTGATATCCCGTTTGATATCCCGTTTGAACCCCTCTTTTACTGTTTTCCAAACTGTTTTGGGGTGAAACACATGTGCCTATCTGTTACTTTCATGCTTTCCATGTTTTCACATCGTATATCTGCTATGCTCATTAGTACATTATAGTACATGATTTCATTACATTTTATGCTATGTATGCCCATTGTGTGCGTACCTAGTACATTAATTTACATTACATTCCTGTTGCATATGTTTACTCAGCATATGGACACATTGATTTACATGAACGTTTCTGTTGCATATGTTTACTCAGCATATGGACACATTGATTTACATGAACATTTCTGTTGCATATGTTTACTCAGCATATGGACACATTGATTTACATGAACATTTCTGTTGCATATGTTTACTCAGCATATGGACACATTGATTTACATGAACATTTCTGTTGCATATGTTTACTCAGCATATGGACACATTGATTTACATGAACATTTCAGCTGCATATGTTTACTCAGCATATGGGCACATTGATTTACATGAACATTTCTGCTTCGTATGTTTACTTAGCATACTTAGTACAATTGTTTACATCACATGCCTTCATTTTGTTATGACATTTGGTTTGTTTAACATGGGACAATACATTCATTAACATTAGCTACGCCGTTCGTTAGTAGGTAGTGGTACCATAGGAATTGACAACTCCCATTCCTGAAGTCCTGGGTTTGATAGGACTGGAAGGAGAGACCGAATTCGATATACATAACTTAGATAAACCTTTAATTTGTTTAAGGGTTTATCGCCGCATTATCAAGGCTTGGATGTATGCATAGTTTACAATACCGCATAAATGTTAATATCAATAGAGCATGCATTTTTCCACAGAACATAACGTTGATTTAAACCACGTGTTACTTCAACGACTTGTTTTGTGCAGTTTACATATGGTTTAAGTTGATACATTTCGCTTACCATACATTATACATTTTGGGATATACATTACATGATTTACATTGAACATAAACACGTTGACATTGACATACACATTTGGTGGTTTACGTTGAACATAAACATTTGACATGGTTTACACAATAACACTTGACATTTGGTTTATACATGAACAATTTACATGGTGGATTGGTTTGGGTAAATGGTTTGAGTAACGTGGACTATGTAATATGATGCAAACATGGTGGATACGCCGCTGGTACTTCCTATATATAAATGTTTGTATAATATTACATATCTTAGCGTTATCTAAATCATTTCAGTTTTGACATATAACATTTTATACAAATAACATACTTTTCATAAAACATTGTCTTACAAAACAACTTATTATATTCAACTCGTTTTACTTGCTTACTCGTTTAACCTTGCACTTATCTATACATATCATCTGATGTTATCGTTTTTCAAATAATTTACAAAGCAAGACAAATTACAAGGTTCATGACTGACTGTTATTAAACACTTCTTTAAAACTCAAGTCATGAATCCCATTTTCACAAAACCTATGTATCTCACAGGCATTTTTATGCTGACGTACCTACTTTCACATGTGGTTTCAGGAGCTGTTCCATAGGATGTTGATCACGATACTAGGGCGGACCTGTGCCTTAGAGACTAAAAACTGAAGATAGAACTAGAAGAACTGTGTTTTGAATTCTGTACTTCCTTTTAAGACAATGTAACATCCTTTTTAATAAATAAAATGTAACTTTATTTTCCATGGTTGTATAACAATTAATTCTGTCCACAACACTCCCCGACGTTTTCCGCCGCGGTTGCATGTTACACGCGGTCGGGGTGTGACAATTAGGTTCAGCACTAGGGACTTCCACTGAGACCGATTCAGAAGAAGAATCAGAACACGGTTGATTCTCTTGAGAAGAAGTTTCAGTGGTTTCACTGAATGCGTCCTGAGGGACCTCACCTGTCATGCTATCAACAGCTGATGAGTTAGAATCATTAGTATCACAATTTTTAGCTACTGAAAAACATCCATCATTACGCACATTATTCAAAGTTTCATCACAAGCATTCACAGTTTTGCCCAAAACATCAAGCCCAAAAGAAGACGAAACATAACTATGAAACGAGTTCAAAAATGATTGTCCAAACACACAACCAGAATCAGTTTTATCAAAAGTAGGTTTAGAAACATCAGAATCTAAAGTTTGTTCATCCCCAAACATATCTCCCCACCTCACTTCAGGTACTTCATCTGCACATGATGAAGAAACGTTAGGATCAAAAGTACCCTTAGACACAAAACAAGCTGGTTGAACCACCTGTTTTTCAACAGGTCTGATGTTAACTGATGACTTATTGTTTTTGGGACCATAAGTCATTTTGCTTTCATTCATCATCTCCTCCTCAGTCATAGGTAAGTAAGTATAATTGTCATTATAAGGAAGAGGAGCCTGATTATAACCCAATCCCAACCCTTTCCTTTTATGGAATGCTAGCTGTTGATCACATAGGTTTTTGACTAATTTGCTAGAGGAATCAAATTTTTTAATATTTAGCTCATTTATTTGATATCTATCTCTGATATCCTCTAGTTCTTTAGTCACATCGCATAGTTTTTCTTGAACCATGAAGAGTTCGGCTGTTTTTACACTAACATCATCCTTTAGTTGGATGATGTCTTTTCGATGAGCTTCGATTTTTCTCTTTAAAAAGTTTTTCATTATTAGTCAAAGTGAAATTTTTCCTTTTAATGTCATTATAATCTTCGATTAGCTCAGCGTTGTGTATTCTATAGGCTTCAACTCGTTCTCTACATTCAGGGGTACAGAAAACAGAAATTACCTCTTCTTTGGTGAGACCCTTGACTGGAGCTGAAAGAATTTGAGTCATGAAAGCAAAATTTTCAGCTGTAATCTCCTCCTCAGGTGCTGAAGTCTCATCCTCAGGCGCTGAAGCTTGATCATCTGTGGCCATGAAAGCAATGTTGCTTGAATCAGCTTGATTTTCTGGAGCTGAGATGTTCAGTCGCTTAATTTCCGAATTCCAATCAAAGGGCAAATCAGGCTGAACCACCAAGGCTTGAGCTAATCCCAGAGGTTGAGGACTTCCACTGGCAGCAGCATCATTAGACATATTCGATGTGGTCACAAGAGCTCTCTCTCGATTAGGTGTAGCAGGTGCAGCAGGTTGGGCTGGAGTTTGTTCACTATTGACCCTAGGTTTGGTACAGTTTCTTGCCAAATGACCTGGTTCATGACAATTGTAGCAACGAAACTCAAATGACATTTTTGTGGGTCCAGTAAAAGTAAGACCTTCCCATTTGTTTCTCCCGGTTTTCTTCACAAAGTTTTTGGCTCTAAAAGCTGCCATAGCCATCTGCCAAGTTATATCCATTTCTTCTACATCTTCGGGATGAATTTGATCTAAGTCATCCATAGAAAACTTAGGAGGACTAAGTTTACCAGCAACAAAAGCATTCAAGAAATTTATGACAGAGGCAGCTATATCAAGGTTTTCTTTTGACTATTGCGAGAAGAAGGCAATCATCTCGTTTTTAGTAGTGGGAGTTGACAATGCAGCAGTAGTAGCATTAGCAGAAGGTGGTGCAGCAGCAGCAGCAGCAGGTGCTGGAGTTCCAGAGTAGTACAGATTTGGTGCAGTAGGAGCAGCTTTAGCAGAAGTAGAGTTGCTGAACATTTGAAAACCGGCGTGAGACACAAAAGCAGTATTATTGCTTGATGTCGAGGGTGTTGCAGTGAATCCAGCAGCCAACATGCTATTCTTGTAATTTGTTTCTCTTTGTTTATCATCTAGCTCACAAGCCTTAATGTGAGAAATCATTTCAGATAAGCTACATCTTCCTAGATCCTTGGTTTTCTTGATCATTGCGACGTGATGATCCCAACTTTTTGGTAAAGCATTTAGAAGCTGCCTATTAGATGAGGCATTTGACGTGTGCATTTCCTCCATCTGCATTTGAGTAACCAACTTAACGAATCTCTGAATTTGATTATCAACAGTCTCTCCATATATATGATTAAAATTATTGAAACTTTGACTCAGCAGATTTCTACGACTCTCTTTCATATCTTCATTGCCTTCATAGACATCTATCAATGATTCCCACAATTCCTTAGCAGATTTGCAAGTGCGAAAACCAATAGCAATGTCTGGTTCCAATGCCATGGTCAGGTAACAAAATGCCATATCATCTTCCTCAACAATTTTAAAATCTTCTTCAGTATACCGATCAACAGCTTTTTCACTTTCACATCAGCATCAGTAGGACTATCCATCATAATTTCTCTTGGGCCTCTTAGAATACTTCGCCAGATTTTTGCATCTTTGACCTTAACATGTTTTTCGAAACGCCACTTCCACTCAGGGAATTCATTTCCATCTAACAACCGGGGAACACGAGAGGTGGTTCCAATGATGGAATCCAATTCTTGATGCTTAGTCATAGCTGCCAGGTCAACACTTTGATTATTTGAAGTCATTGTTACTCAATTACTTAATTAATTTACTGATTAATTAATTATTTAAGTTCAAGAGTCCAAGAGTCCAAAGTTCACAATCTGAATGACGTTGCAAGTGTCGTTGCGAGTCGAGACAGGAGTCGAGACTGACGTTGCGAGTCAAAAATGACAGCTCGAGACCAAGGCAGTTGTGAGTCGAGACAAGACGAATTATCCACTCGAGACAGAAGGTTTCTATACTCGAGACCATTGCAGTTGCGAGTCGAGACAAGACAAACTATCCACTCGAGACAGAAGGTTTCTATACTCGAGAGCACAGCAGTTGCGAGTCGAGACCAAATAAGCTTTCCACTCGAGACACAAAGCTTCAATACTCGAGAACAAAGTCGTTGCGAGTCGAGACCAAAGACTTTCAATCGAGACCCTGCAAAACAGATTTGATGAGATAACAGTAACCGTGATCCCTGATTTTCAGCAGCTTCCAAAAATTCAAAGATATGATATCTTTGAATCTTTTATCCTCAACAAACTTCCGTTAATTCAGCAAACACCTTAAACAACGAATCACAATCCAAAATCAGCAACTTTAATCAATATTTGTGAAGAACAGTTGAATCCGAACACAGTAACAATACTGAAATTCTGTAAAACACTTAGCAAACAAGATCAGTACCAATTAATGCCTTCTTGAATCCAATGATATCAAAACCGAACCAAGACTTGGTTTCTTGGCTCTGATACCAATTGTAAAACCCGATAGGATCTTTCAATGATATCAATGTTAACTTGTGTAAGTGCGGAATCCAAACACAAGCGGATTCAAGAAAACAACAAAGTAAAATAAACACAATAATCAAATCAAAATACGATCTTGCATTCACCTTAACACCAATGACTGATACAAGACGCACAAGGATCTCGAGTGGGTTCTGACCTTCTACCAAGCGATTAACCCCTTAAACATAACAAGGGTTTGTTTATATAGTACCTAAGATGGACTGAAACCATCCTAAGCCCACTCGAGATCTCACAAAACCCATTACTACATTCGACCCAAAACTAACTTGTTAAACATTACAAGATCAACCCTAAAATTTAGTATTTCTCTATGAATAAATCTCAAGGTTCCAACACGGACTGTTCGACACCATACGAATCGGTATAGTTTCGCAGTTTGACATAAATGGTCCCTGCGATCGAACAAACTTGTTTTCGACACACCAATCCTTCCAAAACTTATTTCTAAGTTATGTTTAGGTTATTTAAGGTATGTTAAGCCTTTTTCACTATCCTGGAGTGTTTGTCGCGTTAAACTGACTGCGTTTATGCACCAGTTTGCGTATAACTTTCCAGAAAGCGATTTAGAGCTTGAAATTGAATCGGATCAAATTGTAAAATCACCAAACACATAAAACACATATAGTAACACCAAAACACATTGTTTTATTAATAATTAACATTGTTTTGCATTGTTCATCGATTAGAGAGCACAGTTGTCACAGTCTCCCCTACTTTAGGAAATTTCGTCCCGAAATTTAACTAGAGGAAACTTGTGAGAACAATTGCGGATATTTCGCCTTCATTTGGTCCTCACGTTCCCAAGTAAACTCTGGGCCACGTTTGGATTCCCAACGAACTTTGACTAATTTAATCCATTTGTTCTTCAACTATTTGAATGTACGGTCGACTATCTCCACAGGTTTCTCGACAAAGTGCATCGTTTCATCGATTCGGTTCTCGTCGAGAGGAATGTGAAGATCAGCGTCAGCTAAACTCTTTCGCAAATTGGACACGTGAAAAGTCGGATGGATATTTCCAAGCTCTGGAGGTAGCTCTAATCGATAGGCAACCTTCCCAACTCTTTCAACAATCTTAAATGGTCCAACGTATCGTGGTGCAAGTTTTCCTTTCCTTCCGAATCTCACCACTCCCTTCCAAGGTGACACCTTGAGTAGGAAATGGTATCCGACTTGAAATTCTAAGGGCTTGCATCATAAATCCGCATAACTCTTTTGACGGCTTCTACCTGTCACAAGATTATCGCGAATTTTCTTGATTTTGTCTGTCGTTTCCAGAATGAGCTCAGGTCCAGTAAGCTGAGCCTCACCGACCTCATTCCAACAGACAGGTGAACGACATTTTCGACCGTAAAGAGCTTCGAATGGTGCCATATTGATGCTAGCATGATAACTATTGTTGTAAGAGAAATCGATCAATGGCAGATGAGAATCCCAATTACCACCAAAGTCTATCACGCATACTCTAAGCATATCCTCCAAAGTTTGAATCGTCCTCTCGGATTGTCCATCTGTTTGGGGATGATAAGTAGTGCTTAGATTTAGTTGGGTTCCCAAAGCAGATTGCATGGTTCTCCAAAAATGAGATGAAAATCGGGCATCACGATCGGAAATGATATCCAAAGGAACACCATGTCGTGATACAATCTCATCAACATAAATCTTTGCAAGTTTATCAGCAGATAGATCCTCGCGAATCGCAATAAAATGAGCTGACTTCGTTAATTGATTGATGACAACCCAAATAGCATCGTGACCTTTAGAAGTACGCGGTAATTTAGTGATAAGATCCATCGCAATGTTCTCCCACTTCCAAACCGGTATCTCTGGTTGTACAAGCAAACAAGAAGGTCGTTGATGTTCAGCCTTGACTTTGAGACAAGTTAGGCATTTCGATACATACAAGGAAACATCTTTCTTCATACCAGGCCACCAGAACTTAGTACGAAGATCCTTGTACATTTTATTAGCACCAAGATGGATGGAATATCGACACTTATGAGATTCGTCCATCAATAAAGTGCGAAGATCGTCTTGTTTCGGAACCCACAAACGATCCTTGAAATAGAGCAAACCATCGTCCTTCGCTTCGAGTTTAAGCTCAAACTGATGTGGTAATTCCGTACCCATCAAATTTTGTGAAACACAAAATTGCTGAGCTTGAAGAACACGAGTTTGAAGAGCAGATAGAGTTCGAATAGAATGAAGCTTGACTCGCTCCTTTCGTCTAAGCGCATCGGCTACGACATTCGCCTTACCAGGATGGTTGCGAATCTCGCAATCATAATCGTTTAAGAGTTCGACCCAACGTCGTTGCCTCATGTTTAACTCCTTCTGATTAAAAATATGCCGGAGACTTTTGTGGTCTGTGAAAACCACACACTTCGTGCCACAAAGATAGTGTCTCCAGATTTTGAGAGCAAAAACTACAGCACCTAACTCAAGATCATGAGTTGTGTAGTTCTTCTCGTGAACTTTCAGTTGTCTAGACGCATATGCTATAACTTTGCCTCGTTGCATGAGAACACAACTAAGGCCTAAGTTGGACGCATCGCAGTAGACAACAAAATCGTCGCTTCCCTCGGGCAAAGATAGAACAGGAGCGTTACACAGCTTCTGTTTCAGCGTTTGGAACGCCTCTTCTTGCTTGGGTCCCCACTTAAAAGGCTTATTCTTCTGAGTCAAAGCAGTGAGTGGAACCGCAATCTTAGAGAAGTTCGCAATGAAACGACGATAATACCAAGCAAGACCAAGAAAAGAACGAACTTCTGTGGGTGTCGTAGGTGTATTCCAATCCTTAATTGCAGCGATTTTGCAAGGATCCACATGAATACCCTGTTCGTTGACTATATGTCCCAAGAACTGAACTTCTTTAAGCCAGAATTCAGACTTGGAGAATTTAGCAAAAAGTTGTTCCTTCTTTAGGAGTTCGAGAGTCAAACGAAGGTGTTGCTCGTGATTGGCTCGAGACTTCGAATAAATGAGAATATCGTCGATGAACACAATGATGAACTTGTCTAAATAAGGTTTACAGACCCTATTCATTAAGTCCATGAAAATAGCTGGAGCATTCGTCAAACCAAAAGGCATGACAGTGAACTCGTAGTGTCCATATCTCATGCGGAAAGCAGTTTTGGGAATATCTTCTTCGAATACATGAAGCTAATGATACCCAGAACGCAGGTCGATCTTGAAAAAATAGGTAGCACCTTGCAGGTGATCAAAGAGATCATCAATTTGAGGTAGGGGATATCGATTCTTGATGGTAAGCTTATTAAGCTCACGATAATCGATACACATTCGAAAAGATCCATCTTTCTTTTTCACAAAGAGGACAGGAGCTCCCTAAGGTGAATAACTCGGACGGATGAATCCTTTATCAGATAACTCTTGAAGTTGTTTCGATAACTCTTGCATCTCAGACGGTGCAAGACGATAAGGCGCTTTAGCAATCGGGTTGGCATTGGGTACAAGATCAATATGAAACTCGACTTGACGAACTAGAGGCAAACCAGGCAGTTCATCAGGAAACACCTCTGGATAATCCCGAACAATCGGAATATCCTGAATACTCTTGTTCTTGCCTTTCTCCTCGGTGACATGTGCCAGGAAAGCAACATATCCTTTTCGTAGATAACTTTGGGCTTTCGTACATGTCATGAGTTTCAAACCAGCAGATGGTTTCTCGCCACGAACCTCAAGGACATCCCCTGACGAAAGAGGAATACGAACGATCTTGTCAAAACAAACCACCTCAGCATGGTGTTTGGTTAACCAATCCATCCCTATGATGATGTCAAAACTCCCAAGTTGCATCGGTGTGAGGTCGATAGGAAAAAGATGGTTATCGAGGTTCAATTGACAACCGCGAAGAACAGAATCGAGTACGAGTGGTTTACCAGTAGCAACTTGGACAGATAAGGGCTTCCTCAGTTTAGTTCTAGGTATTGCAAGTAAAGGCTCAAAGGATAACGAAACAAAACTCCTATCGGCACCAGAATCGAAAAGAACAGACGCAAGTTGATTGTCAACAAGGAACGTGCCGTTAACAACCTCGTTGTCTGCCCTCGCCTCGTTTGCGTTCAGATTGAATGCTCATCCTCGAGCGGGATTCACATTCGCGTTTGCGTTCGGATTCGGGTTGACATTTGCATTCGCATTTACCAATCTCGGGCAATTGTTTTAGAAATAACCCATTTCTCCGCAATTAAAACACGAACCAGGTGGGAATCTCGCAGCATTCCCCTGAGCTTGCGCTGGGACCTGGGCAGCCTGATCTTGACCAAAACGACAAATGTTGGCCAAATGCCCAAGTCTACCACACGTAGCACACTGTTTACAAGCCTGTTGGGCAACATGGTGACCATTACATCGAGTGCAGTGAGGTGCAGTACCAGCATATGCTTTCTTTATAGGAGGTTGAGTCGGTAGGTTCTGAGGGTTCTGATTAGTAACTGCAAAGTTTTGAGCACCCTTTCGCTTCCTCGACTTCTTCGACGACTCACCCTGCTTCTTACCCTTACCCTTTTCCTTATCAGAATCAGTTGACTTCTTTTTATCACCCTTGCGGGTGAGTTCACCCTTCCTGACTTGAGACTCAGTCAGGGTAGCAGATAACTCGATCGCGTGACGGATGGTAGTAGGATTAACGCCAGTCACAATATCCTGTATGGAATCGGGTAAACCATCGATATACCTCTCAATTGCCTTATCTAGCGGGGTAACCATCGTGGGACACAACAAACTGAGCTCCTCAAATCGATCCATATAAGCACGGTGTTCTCCCCCGACTTGTTTCAAATCGTCAAATTCTCGTTCCAAAACTCGAATCTCGTGACGGGGACAGAACTCTCTCATCATGAGAGCTCGGAGCTCTTCCCAAGTTTGTGCTAGTGCCACTTCGGCACCCCTATCACGCATCACTCCGTTCCACCATGCAAGAGCTCGCTTCTCGAACACACTAGATGCAAACTCAACTTTGCGCGCATTCGGACACTGCACACATGTCTAAATGTGCTCTCGATACTCTCAAACCACTGCAGGAGCGCAGTTGCTCCTTGCGACCCAGAAAACTTAAGCGGCTTTGCAGAATTGAAATTCTTGAAATTACACTGAGCAGTGTTGTTGTTATTATTGTTGTTGTTGTATAATTCGTGGATTTGGGTCACAATGCCTGGAAGCACAGCAGCCATTTTCTGAGAGACAAGGGCTGCGACTTCCTCAGCAGTAAAAGTTTGAGCATCGGTTCGAGCATCGCGTTGAGGAGGCATTGTCTAAAAAGGAAACATGAGAAACGAGTGAGGTTGACAATTGGAGGAACAAAAGAGGTATTGAAAACATCGACAAAACATAAGGAAGGCGATCATTCGTTCGTTACCTCAAACAAACAAACGACACGCAGTGACTAATCAAAGTAAATAGGTCATAATAATGTATCGCGAAGACATGCTCGCCTATAAGTGAATACTCACCCCAAGAGTTCCCAGGTAAGAGTGACTGGTCCGATAATGCGGATTTGTACGAACACTCTAGCCTTAGACAAAAAACTCAGGGTACAGGCATTCACTCTTCCAGTTTGCACGTGTTCACATTATTTAGACCCAAACTTTGACGAGATTTTGAAAACTCAAAAGGGTTCAAAACCATATAACAGAGGGTTCAAAACCTAGTAATCAATCATCCAAGGATAGATGATTAATTTTCGAAGCGGATTCATTATTGTGTTCTCGTTGTGGTTATCACCTAAGGATAGGTGACGGTATTGTTCTAAAATCTAAACACAAGTAAACTTGTGTTAGGGTCCTAGAAAGTTATAGTCTAGGTCAAATCATCACTAATAACCTAATTCCCTATAACCATTGGCTCTGATACCAACTCTTCTGTCACACCCCGACCACGTAAAACAACAAAACGTGGCGGAAACGTCGGGGAGTGTTGTAACAGAATCATCGTTTCACAACCATGGTAGTTAAAAGTTTCGTTTTATTGAAATATTATGTAATGTACATTGTCTTTAAACCAAAACAAACACGCTACATATTGTTTATAACTGTTTTTAAGTCACTAAGGCCTCGTCCAGGTCCTATGTGACACAAGCTTCCTAGCAAGCAACATCAAGCAATACCACCTGAAACATATGTAAAAATAAAGTCAGCAAAGAAATGTTGGCGAGTACATAGGTTTTATGGGGGTATCGGATTCATGGCTCGTTTATATGTTGCAGTACCTCGTTAGACTACAAGAGTCAAAATACAAACCTCGTTTTGAAAAGTGGATTGCAACATAATTAACCAACTCAAATCAAGATGGTTATAGTATATAAAATCTTGTAGCCATGACTCTTAACCCAAAAAACATTTGTTTTAGTATAACAACTTGTATACATCTTGTAAAAACTCGTTAATAAAACTCGTATGGTTTATATGTTTCAAAAACCATGTTGTGTGACATCGTTTCAAAATCGTTTCCCCAGTGAACTAAATAATGACACACAATGTAATATGATAGAAGCACTTATATATAAGATGTACCAGCGGTGTATCTACCATGATTCTATCATACTACACCCGTCCCATTATCTAATCACTACCAAAAACCAATCGTTTATCCAAATCGTTTATCTCGTTGAAGTCGTCTCAAATCGTTTAACTCGTCTCAAAATCGTATTCGTTTTAATAGTGAAACTACTTTTGGTCGTCTCGCTAACAACATTCAAACCTTCGTGACTCGTCTATCTCGTTTCTCGTATTAACAAACCACCAAAGGGTAAGTTAACAATCACAGATTCGGTCGTTACCTACATAACCCCCACACATAACCATGGGTGTAGTCTGATAACGGGATTTGTCAGATCCTATGTTACCATTACCTAATACTGGTCGGCTTGGCCAAAGCTAATGAATGTCATTCGTTATGTATCTACAACCAACCAGTCTTGTTCACTTTATTGAAATCGTTATTAGTTTAGTATAAACCATTTTATTCGTTTTTGAAATCATCGTTTAAACCTTGAAATCGTATTGTACATATGATTCACCCCAAAACAATTGAAAAAAATAAAATAGGGGAACTATGTACTCACATTGAAGTGCAAAGTATCCTCAATCTAAAGAACTCAACAAGCTCAATCAAACCAAGGAAACTCAAGCAGCACCTAATAATCGAATCGCTAGTCAAACAATAGACGCCTAAATCGGAAGATCGGAAAGAAGGAGGTCTTGTAAACCAAATGAGTGTAGGAACTCATGTGATATGGTTTAACAAAGCCTATATTCTAAATCGGAACCTAACCTAAGTGCCTTCGACCCATTGTGACCCATTAAGGTAGCTTACGCTACTTTAACGCGTCGTGCGCGCAGTCCTATGACAAGTATTATATGCCTAAACATGTTTAAATAGGCTTCATAATCAGTTTAGATGACAAAAGTTAGGTTACATATGTTTAAGGTCCAATTATGCATGAAAAGGGCATTTTGGTAATTTACCTAAGGCATATAATCCACCTATCATACAACTACTTAAACTCGGTGACCATAAGGTATAACCTCAGAATGTTATTCCCTATGCAACTATGGTCACTAAACATACTTGGTCGGATCCTAAAGATCGACCAAACGGGTCGAGTTCGAAAGTCTAAGCGGTGGTTTAGACCGCTCGACTTACGACTCTAAACAAGCACTAACTAATAGTGATGAGCTAAACATGTCAAAACATGTTTAACCTACTGATTTGGTATCAAAACAAAGTGTTTTGATACTTAATAGTAGTTCCGTTGCAAAATGCGTGCTAAAACGCATTTTGACCGAAACTTCGACTCGTCATTACACCTAGTTAACGTGGTAATCAGCGGGTATAGTCACTAAGGACTATAACCAACGTGATTACGCTCACGTTGCGAAGTTCAAAAGAACTTCTCGTTGACCAACTCGTGGTTAAAGCTGAAAGTCAAACTATATTTGACTTTCTGTAGGATCGTGATCTGACCCAAACGAGTCATTCAGAGGCGTTCTTCTATGTTTCAGGTGCGGAATAACAAGAAACTTAGGTAGAAACAGCTGATTCTTCACATAATCTACTGGTTGTATTGATTTGACAATGATTACCGCTCGATCTTCACACCGGCAGCACTTCGGTATGGAATACAAGGCAATCCTACTGATTTCGCTCATGAAACCCCTATATATAGGGTTGATGATTTCGCTCTTATGTACTTGACATATGAGCGAAACCCTACAAGACCATATAAGCGAAACCTCACCATGACACATAAGCGAAATCACTCCCTAAAACACATACAAACTCCTATTTTCTCGTAAAACGTGCCCTAATCTATACAATGCAATGTAAGACTTGATCCAAGACGAAGTCGACAGATGTAGTGCACCAACAGACTCCCCCTCATATGTTGACGAGTCGACTATCGAGTCACGACAATGCTGTGTCTTCATTTCTTCAGTCTTGATCAGTCTCTGGGCTTTTCTCTCTCTCTATCTTCATCAACAGACTCTTCTTTAACCATATCTGCTTGAATATCATCAGACTCCCCCTCTCGATTTGCTGATATTTCTTTGTTCTTCAGCAACATCTGATACAGAATCATTGTCTGGTTTTCACAGCAATTTCCAGAATCGAAACTTGGCTTTCTTTAAACAGAATACACAGGTATTGTAACCTGGCATTCTATCTTTAGATCCAAGATAGAAACCTGGCTGTTCCTACACATTTTTAACCCAGGATTAAGATTTTATCTTTTTAAGAATTTGTATGCACCAACATTCTGAAATAATCAGAGGACTCCCTCTCATAAACATATGCACCAACAATCACTCTCTCTCAGTTCACAAACACATGATGAACCAGTTGTTGATTTAGAAAACATATTTTGACACTCAAAACACACTCCCCCTCACAACAATGTCATCATGTTTAGCACTCGGAATTTTGAAAATCAGCTTTCCAACATCAGTTGTCGAAAATCTTTTTGACTTTTTCAAAAGTTTATGCTAAAACACACACAAAATCTTTTTGGATTTTCTGAAAGAAAGTAAATGACACCACTTGTAGAATCAGAATAATGCAGAAATGAAATATTTATAGACAATATTTTTGTGAGTTTGCGTAAGAGAATCATATCAGTTTTTGAGACATGTCACCAACACCGTTAAGCTGCATTACATTTTAAGTTCTAAACAATTCACCTAGATTGTCAGTATATTTGTCCATTTAAATTTTCACACAAATTTCAACTGATCCGAGATACGATGTTAATGTTTTAATTACTTGAACTTATCTGTGTGTCATACAACTTGAATATACTCCCGTATCCAGATCCCAATATTCAGTCTTACAGGTGAGTATACCACAGATGATATCTGTTCAGGTGTTAGGTGTGAGGGCCGTGAGAGCTCAGGTCGATACTTCCGTATACGCAAAGAGATGACGACTTCGACTTTTGGTGTGTCCCCTTTAGAGGATCTTTTGATTACAACAACAGCGACTATCAATTTTATTGTTTCATTAGCATGCTGAGGGCGAAGCTATGTTTCAAGCTTTTGCGGAAAGCATTATCCGGGGACTAGGTCAGAACTTCCATTCAGCAGAAGTCCCGGGATAATACCCCAGATATCACTGAGCGTAAAGACCTAGTATCTCAGAATAAGGGACCCTTCAAACAAGATTTCAGGGGTTACCTATATATTCAAGAAGTTGTTAACCCACAGAACAAGCAAGTTTGAAATTTAATTTATATCTCGCCATAATTTACTAAATGTATAAAAACCTACTGACATATCCGCAGTGAGATTGTTTATCACATTCTATCTTTACAATTCTTTAGCATGTTGTGACAGTCTACTGATGTACTATCATTTCCTCTTTTCACAACAAAACTCAATTTTGATTTTATCATGTTTTTGTCTTTTTCAAATTTTCTAATATTTTTGGATTTTCTGAAAATTTCTACTCCCCCTAAAATGAAAACACATTTACGAAAAATTTGAAAACTATCTAAACTCTTGACCCACTTGAACACAAAACTAAACAAACTGTACAAAACTTGACAACTGACATCGAATCGCATCAAATCTCCATCCACTCGGCATAAACAATCAGAACTCCCCTTTTCAACAAACCATTTTCTCATTTAGATCTCAAAACACTTAAGTTTGTTTTAATCAAAATGATTTTTCTGGAAAATGAGTTTGTTTTTATCACTTGTAAATTTACCACTTGTTAAGTATGGGGATATGGTTCATCATCTTTTTCATCAATCACATATGTAGTAAATCAAGTACAACTTAATGTCCCTGATTTACCATTTGCAGTTCAGCAACCTCTGTACCACTTATAAAAATACACACAATACTAGCTGTAGGAATATTACGTCTACATAAACCATTTTACCAAATATAAGCTCAAAATACCGATTCCTGCTTCACACTTACCAACCTGGCGTAGTCATTTAATCTGTAACATTTGAACACTATCAATCATTTTCATACAAACTCATTAAACATGAATGATGCCGATTCCTGATCCACGATATAAACTTGGGATCTCCGGCATAGTCCTAAGACTTCAAGGAAAACAGACTTCCATCCAAGTCTTTTCAGACTTGATGGCTTTCAACTCTTGCATAGTAGGATTATAAGTTTCCTTTTTTGTTGCATAGAAATCTTTAACCCCCTTTGCTTTTCCATTCAACATTTTCCCAAAAATTTTCTTTACACTTCCATTAAATGTTTTCTTGACATCAAACTTAGTTTTCTCGTTATAAAACTGATTCGAGATGTCAATCTTTCCAACTTTCTGTTTAACCTCTTCAAATTTCAGTGATGGAAACTCTTCATCATTCACTGAAATTTTCACCTCACCTTGTGGCTCTTCTGGCTTTGTGGAACCAGATTCATCGCCGACATTCACATAAACTTTCTTAACAACCCACACTCGGTTGTCATTCTCTTTCTTTTTATAAAAATTCTTTTTCGAACACTCACCAACCTCATATGTTGAATTTTTAAAAATTTTAAGTCTGTTGGTTGGTGGTTCAACATCAACAACCTTTTCTTTCAATTTCTGAGAAACTCCCTATTTTGTTTTGGCGTTTTTATGACAGTTCCATGCAATGTGACCAGCTTCATTGCATCTGTAACAGGTTCGAGTTTCCTTTGGATGTAACATTTCAAATCCATTCTTCCTCTTCTCAGCAAGAAACCCCTGGTTTGACTGTCTCTAGAATGTTTTCTTCTGTTCCTCTTCTGCGCTTCCACCTGACACGAATTCTGTTTTTGTTTTAGAATTTTTCATATTTTTATGATTTTCTGGTGGAACAAAACCAAGACCTTTCTTTTTATAGCTACGATTTTGGTTTGATTTCTTTTGAAAATCATAACCAGAATTGTAACCCTTTTTCTTGTTTAAACGTTGTTGAACTCTTGAAGTGTACTTTTTAGGTTTTTCAGTAAGATTTAAATCTTTTATTTTAGAAATATTAATTTCTGTCATTTTGAAAACCTTTTTGATCATGTCAAATCGAACACTTCTTATTGGAAACTCTTTGTCAGAGTATAATTTGTCCGAATCATTTAAAGTGTATGCGACTTCAAATGTTTCATCATCCAAATTTGCTTTTGATAACAAAAATTCTTTGCTATAAGACCGTTTAACCGACGACTTTTGTCTGTTGACTGACGAATTTGACCCTTCAGACTCAGACTTTGACTCGGACTCCTCATCAGTATCCAACACCTGATCGACCACCTTTTTGATTAACTCATACTCATCATCAGTGTCAGATGAGGTAAACGTGACGTCAATGTTTTCTGGTAATTCATCAGTTGTGTCGGTTTTTAGCTTTATATTGACTGCTTTTTCAAGTTGCTCCTCGTTTGGTTTTCTAGGAGAATACCCTTCCCAAATCAGAGGCGGACACTTGTTATAGCTAACAGTCGGTTTCTTACCATAGTCTTTCTTCTTCTTCGGCTTCTCGTCTTGAAAAGCTTCCATACCTGCAACAGTTGGGTAAATTCGGTCAATAAGATAATCAGAACTAGAATAACTTTGTAATAATCGTCTAATTCTCTCATTCTCGATTTTCTCTGTCTCCAACTCTTGCTTCCACTTAGCACTCTCTTCGATGTAAAAATTGATAGCTTTCTGCTTTGTCATCATCACAGCATTCATCATTGTCAGCGCTTGTTCTCTTTCTGAATTTGTCTTTTGTAGACCAATTACTGTTTTGTTCAAGACATCATAAGATTCTTTCACATAGTTGAGGTTAAACAGTAACTGCTCCTTCTTTTTCTCATATTCAGCAATTATCTCGTCTTTTGCTGCACATCCCTTGCATGCTTCCAAACACTTCATGCAAGGCTTGACAACTTCAACAATCTTCTCAACTTCGATTGTTTTCACCACTTATACCACTTTCTCTGTCTTAACCATCTTTTCAACAACACTTTCAACTTTTACATTCTGAACAACATCTTCAGTATTCATTTGTTGTTGTTCTTTAGCAGCTCGTTTCTCCTTCAGTTTCTCCATGCGATCTGCAAAATAGAAATGAAAACTTTCTGGAGAAAGATGAGATTTAGCAATATTGATAAGTTTCTCTTCTTCATCATCACTACTGCTATCAACTGGTGATTGATCAAACTGTACAGATTTTTCAGAATCAGCATCTGATACACCAGAATCAGACGGTGTTTGATCAAATACAACTTCTTTTTCTGAAGTAACATCATTCTGAACACTCTCCTCTGAACTCTGTGAACCTTCATCAGCACTTTCTGAGCTTTCATCAAATGCAACAGACTCTTCCACCACAACTTTCACAGTCTCTCCAATAGACTTCATCCAGGTGGCAAACATGTCTGGTTCTCTGACAATCTTAGCGATAAAAGCTTTATACTCTCCCTTTTCATCAACAAACATATCCCAGCTGAAGCCTTCAGGTAGTCTCTCATCATCTTGATCGACTAAACATGCTTTACTTTCAGTTAATATGTAGTTGTTCCACTTGAAGTCTACCAAGCAAGCTCTCTTTGAATCCTCAATCTTTCTACCATGAGTCGTCTATGAATCTTGCTGTTGACCAACCTGTTGATAAATGGCTTTCCGGTAGAACGGATTCTGAGCACCACTAGCTTCCCTGTTCTTGCATTCCCGTTTGAAATGGCCTTTCTCCCTGCATCGAAAACAAGTAACTTTAGATTTATCAAAACCTAAAGTAGATACATGAGCATCAAGAAAGTCATTTCTCCCGGTAATTGTCTTGAACTTTTCAGCACGTCTAAGAACACTAGCAAGACACCATTTGATATCCATCAATTCTATCTCTTCGGCGTCTATCTGATCGTAATCCTCCTTTGTGAGCATAGGATTTCCGATCCGACCAGCAACAAGACCTTCATATGAGAGCAACACAGAACCGAGTAGAGCCATGTGATCTTTAGCAGTTTCCTCAGAAAAACTTTGACCTTCTGGAAGATTTAGAGCGATGTTGCACTGAATCACGTAGCCATTTCCTGTCTTTGTGCTTTGAGACTGAAAGCTTGTATTTGACTCTTTAGGATTAACACTCGGAAATGATGAGAATCCACTGCTGCTTTTGTTTGATCCCTGATCAACTTTTTCTGATGAATCCCCAACACTAAATGCAGTTTGGATTTTCGGACTTCTCTCAGATTCTGGAACTGGAATACTACCCTTGTAATACATCTTTACATATTGTTGACCACTCGGACTGTTCATCCTAGCGATCTTCTGTTGTTCCAGATCCTGACTCTCGATCTTTTCTATGAACTGAGAAATCGTTAACCCATCATAAACACCCGTGTTTTTCAGAATCATCAAATACGTTCCCCACTCTTTCTACGGTAACGCGTCTGCTAGCTTGTCTACCCACTCTTCATGATCTTTGGTAATACTCAACATTGACATTGATCGCACCAAGTGGCAGTAGCGTTCAATCAACTTCTTCGTGTCTTCTCCCGGTAAGCTACTGAATAGATCAAACTCTTTCTTTAGCAATGCCTTCTTGCTTTTAATCATATTCTCGCTACCCTCAAATTTGACTTTAAGTGCATCCCAAATGATTTTGTAGTTTTGTCGTGCTGAAGCAATATGAATATGTCTTCTTTGATTGCTTGCTGAAGAAGACTGATCATCATCTTCTCAGCTTTGTACATAACCCGTTCTTGATCTGTGAACTCAGATAACTCTTTTAAAACCTGCAAATCTGTTCGAGGCAATACATATTTCTTTAGTATACATTCCCACGACCTAAGATGGTTTGCCTGAACCCAGTTCACGAATCTATCTTTCCACCCGTAATATTCTTCAATACTCATCAATTTAGGGGGCTTTTGGGTGGTTCCCGTCTCGTTTTCTAAACTCATGGCTTGAACAATAGCAGCTGGACCAGACGGTGTTGCAAACGCGTTATAGAACTCGGTATCCATGATAACTTAGCACGTTTTTCAAAAACAGTGACAAATAAGCGAAATCAGGTGTGTGTGCACAAAGAGCGAAATCCCAGAAATCCTTAAAAGCGAAATTAGAGTTTTGAATGTTCTTGTGAGCGAAACCTGATAGACCTTATGAGCGAAACCTCAAATAATGTGCCTCAGGAGCGAAACCTAATGTTCCAAAAAGCGAAATCCCTCAATTTTGTGACACAGGAGCGAAATTAGGGTTTATTAGGTTCACAAAAGCGAAATCATATGTTCAAATGAACGAAACTCCTTCCTAATGTCTGTATGAGCGAAATCTAGTCCGTAGTTAATTTGGTCCATTTTTAGTCCTAATTTCAGTGTGAAACTTTCAGGGATTTGTCTATGTCCTATTACACACAGTCTGTGAAATTTTGAACAAATTTTAACCGGTAAAACTTTCTGAAATTATGAAAGAAGGTGTAGAAGTAAGAAAACTCGATGAAATTCAGCTATTCTCTACAGAACTCCTCCTCCTGAAGCTCTGATACCAATTGTAGGATCGTGATCTGACCCAAACGAGTCGTTCAGAGGCGTTCTTCTATGTTTCAGGTGCGGAATAACAAGAAACTTAGGTGGAAACAGCTGATTCTTCACATAATCTACTGGTTGTATTAATTTGACAATGATTACAGCTCGATCTTCACACCGGCAGCACTTCGGTATGGAATACAAGGCAATCCCACTGATTTCGCTCATGAAACCCCTATATATAGGGTTGATGATTTCGCTCTTATGTACTTGACATATGAGCGAAACCCTATAAGACCATATAAGCGAAACCTCACCATGACACATAAGCGAAATCACTCCCTAAAACACATACAAACTCCTATTTTCTCGTAAAACGTGCCCTAATCTATACAATGCAATGTAAGACTCGATCCAAGACGAAGTCGACAGATGTAGTGCACCAACACTTTCAAACTAGGAAAACAATAAAAAGAATGAAAGAATACTCACTATGGGTCCTTGCTATCTTTTCTACAAGAAAACCAAGTTCCAATCAGTTGAGAGAGCTCCCAAACCAGATTGTAGAGAAGAGAGGAGAGAAATGAGCAATGAACAAATGAAATGGTTGGGGTATATATAGTTTTTCGCAAACCGTTAGGATCGTTTCTTGGAGAAGAGGGAATGATCCAAGCCATACAAGTGTTAAGGACTGATTGGGGGACTTGTTCCCCACACAAACCAGCCTCTAGCATTGAAAACTAGAGATCAAAACCGTCAAAATCGAGCTGAATGACCAGATTCATTGTTTCTGTCTGACAGGCTCTCGCGCCCCGCGTAAGACTTTACTAAGGCTTACGCGCTCCGCCTGGCTAACTTTGACAGATTGTCAGTTTTAGTCCCTGCAGCTTAGAAACATGCATTTCGGCCCATTTTTGACACGTTTAAGCCCCGTTAACCACATTTTAAGGCTCTAAAATGAAGTTAAAGTATTGGGAACTCAAAACATGCTCAAAAACATCTCGGATGTCGGTTCGTTTGGTCGTACGGTCGCGTTTTAGTAAGTACAAAAATTTTTGGTGTCCAGATGTGGTCAGAACGTAAGATATGCGCGAAAATGCAAACTTACGTCGTTTTTAACACTTTTAGTCCCTGTAAGATCAAATAAGCATATTTTTGCACACCGAACCACTCAAAGCTTATTTCTAAGCTATGCTTAGGTTATTTTTGGTATGTTTAGCTTATGATCAAGTTCCGGATTGTTCGACACCATACGAATCGGTATAGTTTCGCAGTTTGACATAAATGGTCCCTGCGATCGAACAAACTTGTTTTCGATACACCAAACCTTCCAAAACTTATTTCTAAGTTATGTTTAGGTTATTTAAGGTATGTTAAGCCTATTTCACTATCCCGGAGTGTTTGTCACGTTAAACTGACTGCGTTTACGCACCAGTTTGCGTATAACTTTCCAGAAAGCGATTTAGAGCTTGAAATTGAATCGGATCAAATTGTAAAATCACCAAACACATAAAACACATCTAGTAACACCAAAACACATTGTTTTATTAATAATTAACATTGTTTTGCATTGTTCATCGATTAGAGAGCACAGTTGTCACATGGACAACACTGAAGGCTTGGAAAAGTGGCAATAAAGTTACCTAAAATAAAGAAATGTTTTATTTAAATAAAATTGGGTTTATCCCTATGAAAATGTGTATACTTAAAACTTGGGATTTTTCCCACGTTTTTAATATTATGAAAGTGTGGTATTTTACTCTGATAAAATATTTCCTAACTACGGTCCTGATGTGAATTCCGCTGCAAAAATGATAAACATGTATACCACCGAAACTGGCCACGGCCTCCCGTTCCCGGGTTGTTAGGGGACGGGGGTTGCGACAAAACCCTAAAAAACCCTACCTTTACCTACGATGCGTATAGAGCTATACGCATCGTATATAAACCATGGATTACAGAGCCTTATCAGCAATCATTGCACAGAAAATAAGAATTTATATACGTTGCGTATATAAACAATCAGATTTTTTGGGTCATTTTGGTAGGTTTGAGGCATCAGTCTTTCAGAAAGTTTATATACGTTGCGTATAGAGCTATACGCAACGTATATAACCTTTCATAATTTTGTTTGGTCATTTGGTGTATTTGTGGTATAAATTCTCACCTGGTTCCAACGTTAAATCGCTTAAAATATATAACCGTTAACGTTTTACCGATAATATTATATACCATTAAAATTTTTTGATAGACGTATATACGGTTCGAATATATTATATTGTTAACGTTATACCAATAATATTATAAGTTTGTACATACAAACAAAAGATATAATATGACAGCTTCATTATATGTTCTAAGGATAGGTTTTACGCATTAATAAGAACCTATTTTTGCTATATAAAGATAACGAACTACATAACTTATGTGTAACATCTCTTGAACATATGGTCTTGGTACCATCATTTCGTTTGAGAGATTACCAAAAGTCTGATATACTAGGTCTTTATATTTGATTATTATCTGGGGTATTATACTTGGTATTCTGATTTTGCGTCGGCAATGGCCTATGCCTCGTATAATACTTTGCTAAGCGCTTCGTTTGCACGTAAACCCTCCAGGTGAATTTCTTTTCTACCTAACAGTCATCACCGGATGATCTGTTCAAAGCTTATCACCACCGGGTGAACAATTGAAAATATATGTTACCACCGGGAACATAAAACCATTGGTATACCACCTAAAGCCGAGTCTTCATCTCTATGTCGATGCGGTGGCACTAACCTGAGCTCTCAAGGTTTCACATTTTTAGCCGGATACAGATAGTAATTGGATATACTCACCTGTAAGATGTAATTTTTGGTAGTCTTGATACAGGAGTATATTTTGAGGTGGGGAACACAATTATATCAGTTAATAAGACACTTAACTGCATATCTTGGAAACAGTGTTCGAACACGTGCTAAAGCTTAAGTGAACAAGTATACCGTTAAACATTGTAGGTCCACTCGGAGGATCAAGTTTTCCCACTTACTTGTTGTTAGAAACACACTTATGAGTGCGAAATCCTCGTAAGAATGCAAATCGAAGCAAGACGTAAACACACACAAATAATCAAAGATTCACTATCTTAGATTAAGTGGAAGAGAACAATTACAAACATATACACACAATGTTTGAACACTCTCACAGTATACACTCTGCTCTCTTAACTGTTCTGTGTTACAAGACTTGCCTTTTATATCCATTCTTATTTGAAAACCTACAAATGATATACTGGGCCTGCTGAAAAAGCCCACGAAGGACTTGGATCCACAAAAGACTATAGGGTTTCGTGAACAACATTCATCAAGCAGTAATCCCACCAAAAACCTATGCTACGAAAGATATTCTTCATCCAAAGGGTTCTTCATCATTTGGTTCTTCGTGAATGTATATATTTCATGAGCTTAGTCTTTCGTAAAATGTGATTTGAATTTGGACGAAAAACACTCAGGCCCAATTGATAAAGCCCAAATCACACTTGGTCTTTCGTGAGATTGTAGAAGTGAGGTTTGACAAAGAATCTTGTTTAGTTGGATAAGATGGGTTCGTTGTTGACTGGGTAGGTGAAAAGGTTTCCTGAAAAGGCAGAATCTTGTTTCTGATTTTAAGAAAGTTTATAGGTGGGTGACCAGAAATAGTTTACAACAGACTTCGATATTTCAAATTTTTTGAAAACCTTGAACCTTATCTTCTCAAAAATAAAACTCCGGTAACTTTTCCGGCCAAAAATTCACCAGAAAAATTAGCCAGACAAACTTTTGCAAGAAAATTTTAAGAAAATCCCTATACTAACATGTCTCCATTTATTCAAACAAGGTTTTTGCTAAAAATTTTCGCAACCAACAATTTTTCTAGAGCTTTTAACCCACTTTTCTACCAAGAAGTTGAATATTTTTGCTTTAAAACACAATAAACTTTCAGGAAAAAAAAACCTTCAAGAAAGATGTTCAAAAACACGACACTCGGCTCGGTTTTAACAAGGAAGAGAGCCAAAGCTCTGATATCACTTGTAAGTCCACTCGGAGGATAAAGTTTTCCCACTTCCTTGTTGTTGGAAACACACTTATGAGTGCGGAATCCTCGTAAGAATGCAAACCGAAGCAAGATGTAAACACACACAAATAATCAAAGATTCACTATCTTAGATTAAGTG
The DNA here is from genome assembly GCF_002127325.2 of Helianthus annuus. Lineage (NCBI taxonomy): Eukaryota > Viridiplantae > Streptophyta > Magnoliopsida > Asterales > Asteraceae > Helianthus > Helianthus annuus. The sequence continues at coordinate 66,443,648 of NC_035443.2, forward strand.
GAAGAGAACAATTACAAACATATACACACAATGTTTGAACACTCTCAAAGTATACACTCTGCTCTCTTAACTGTTCTATGTTTCAAGACTTTCCTTTTATATCCATTCTTATCTGAAAACCTACAAATGATATACTAGGCCTGCTGAAAAAGCCCACGAAGGACTTGGATCCATGAAAGACTATAGTCTTTGGTGAACAACATTCATCAAGCAGTAAGCCCATGAAAAACCTATGCTACGAAAGATATTCTTCATCCAAAGGGTTCTTCATCATTTAGTTCTTTGTGTGTTTGGATAGCTTTATATATTCCACCGATAACCTGGATCAAATAAGTACGAGGCCCAACAAGTTATATGTTCTTCATTGGCATGCATTACTTGTACAGAACATGCAGACAAGGTCGAGATCGCGCTGAGACTTGATGGAGGATATCGAGTCTCGGTCTTCATTTCATAGCGCAGTCAAACCGAACGAGCCGTATCCACAAACCCCCTTGGATGCTGCTCGTGATGGTTCGACTTCACATTGTCAGATCTTCAGAGGTCCTTACTTGGAACAAGCAGGAGGTGCATCAACAAACTCCCCCTTGAACGTTGCTCGTGAAACTTTGATCTTCAAAACCTCAGATCCTTGTGGTGTTGATTAGTTGTCAGCGGCAACTCGATCATTTTGATCCTTTGATTGCATCCATGTCGTGTCTTGTAACACCCCATAAAATCATGTCCATCGATGTGTTGACACGTGTACTGAACCCTAATGAAGTCAAACGTTGACTATTAAGGACTAATTTCATCAAAAACAAAAACTTTGAATGTTGAGGGACTAAAAATGTCAACATGCCAAACTCGTGTCTCTACTTGACCTCGTATGATGTTTGTATTCTTTATTGAATAAAGTGTCAGACACAAGAAGCCGTTTGTGCTTAAAACCAAAAATTTACCAACCACAGGGGTTAAAAGTGTCAACATGTTCAAATTTACCTCTGAGTGAACTTTTAATGAACCCGAAGCATAGTGATGTTTGATAATACTCTCTAGAATGCCTAATATGGATGACATAGGGCTTTGACGCGATAAAATGATAATGCGTGCAAGTTGAGCATTAAAGGGGCCAAAAGCGTCAAACTCTAAAACTATACCTTTGAGCAACCATTTAAGCGAACTGTAGTAAACTGGAGTGTCGTAATATCCCATTATACTCTTGGGAATGCTTATTATTGATCTTGAAAGGCTTTTATGCCATTTCGCGTTAAAACGCACAAGTTCACAAATTAAAGGGTTGAAAGCGTCAACAAGCAGAAACTAGTGTTTTCTGTAATAGTTTAACGAAACCGGACCTAACGGTGTTTGGTTATACTCCCTAGATCATTTACAAACTAACTACATGGGCCCATTGTGCCTAAAATGAAAGATACATAGATTATAAAGGTGCAGGGACTAAAAATGACAAGTTTAAAACTTGTTTTGTTGAGATAGGGGGTAGTAGCGCGACGCCACAGCATACCCCTTTTGCTTTGGCGCGCGGCGATGACTCAGTTTGGACAGAAACTTACTTCCAACTGTAGATTCTTCTTAGCAGCCCACTAATACCACTCCCACTCTCACAAAACTCAAATCTAGGGACTCTTAGATGGTTTTAATAACTGGTATGACACTTGTAATCATCTTACGACTCCTCTAAACACTTGTAAATCATCCAGAAACCCTCCAACAACTATAAATAGAGGTGGTTCTTTGATTGAAACTTGCACATTCATTTCCTTTCTTGCTCTCTTCTCAAATCTGATAAACGCTTTAACTTTTAGTTAGACCTTGTATGGTCGAGCCATGGTTCGCAACGAACATGGCTACGTGATCGTAATTGGGTAGGTGTTAAACCCTCATAAGGGCGCCTTCTAATTATCACGTTTACTTAGTTAATTGTCGGGTCAAAGTAATTAAAATAAAAATCAAACGGGTCAGTTTTTAAATAAAATTCATAACTGATAATGTAAAAGCTATAAAATCAGTTTTGTCACTTTAATAACTTGGTAAATATTAATTGAACTTGTCTAGGCATGTTCAACCCGACAATTCTGAGTTTAGGCTCGGTTCGCAACCGAAAGTCGCAAAAGTTGACTTTTGCTTTGACTTTCAGTTCTGACCCGAATTAGCTTAGTTTAGTTATGCCTTAAGGTTCCTTTGTGACCATATTATATGTTAGTATAACCCTTAGAGGTTATACTACATGGTCCTTTAGAAATTAGAGTTCATTTGCATGTTTCCGTTAAATGCTTAAAAATGGACCATTATGCCCTTATGCTATAAAAATGAGATTTTTTAAAATGTGAGAGGACAAAAACCTTTATTACTGATATATAAGTATGTCATAAAAATTTGGCATCCATTTCTGGTCTCAAATGAAAGTTATGTAAGATATCGTAAAACAACAGCTTTTTGTTAATTAAATGGCATTTTTGGTAGAAATCATATTTAAACCCAATTTTTGGCACTAAACTTGCTACCCACTGTTATGATATAATATTTAGGGATTTTTGGAAATTTTTGTCAGATTTTATACTGACCATAACGTAGAGTTCTAGCATGAATTCGGTAATTGACGATAATGCCCTTTTCGTTAATAAAATGAGTTTAACATACGATTTGAATACCAAACATTTTCCTACTGATATCATATGTTTAATAAAATATATTAAGCTTTAGAGACTGATCAAAACATCAAAATTTTATAAACATCTCAAATATCGTCAAATACCGACTTTAACGCTTAAGACTTGTTACCTACTGATTTTAAAAATATTTTTTTTTATATTTTAACAATAAGTTTAAGTCTTGAACCCAGATTTCCAAATTTGACCTAAAAGCATATGTGAAATGACCAAAATGCCCCTATGGTGTATAGTTTGGCCATAAATGATAAACCTGACATATGTATGATATCTTACTGATGTAACTTGATAAAATTAATATTTTTACTGTATAATCTAGACCAGAACCTCAGTTTGCTATTTAACCTCTTTTATAAACTTTAAAATGACCAAATTACCCTTACGGGGCTTAAATTGGTTTTAAATTCGTTTTGGGCATAATTGTTGATATCCTACTGATATCATATCATATTTAAAGCATATTAACCTGTGGAACTTGTACATGACTCATCCGGTTACCCGTGATGCATATACTCGTTTGGTACGATTTATGTAACTAGTTTACATAAATTAGCCAAAACGGGTTAAACCTTATCATTTTCATTTAAAAATCCAGAATGTATTTAGTTTACCCATTATACACAAGTCTTCATATTTGTTGGGTTTAAATCACATTCCAATCCGGTCATCGTTTAATCTAGCGTTTCGTGCCATAAACTTTTCCTTAAAACTAACCGGTCTAAGTTACAACTTAAATAAGACCTGTTAGGAAATCTAATAGGATATTAAAACATTCGTTCCAGATTAGGAGCCCAGTAAAAGCTACCTACACTTGCTGATTAGTATATACGACTGAGAATAAATTACATTTTAGCTCAGGTAAATACTTTTAAGTTATTTTCCCTTATGCGGGCTTGGGATACGGTATTATAATAATACCGCTTGGTCGGGTAAGAAATCATTTAATCGGATTGTGATTAATAAATTGCATAACACGTTTAATCTGTTTTGTTTGATGCAATGCCTTTGGGGGGGGGGGGTTAACGACTGTGTCCTGGATATCCTCGGCTCATTCATTAGAAATGGCCACGGCTTAAGCATGGGGTGTAGGCATACACCTGACAGTTGCGTATGTATAAACGGTATCTCACTCGTGAGGAAACTTCTTGTGGGCCTATACTTGTGGTGTGTCTATTAATCTTGTAGCGACTCTTCTAATCCGGCCCTGAACGGACGACAAACATATAAATCTGTATACATGATTATTTTAAATTATTATCCCAAGTTATAAAAGATTTTATGCCTTGCGCATCCAAACCAAATTTTGTAAACACTTTTCAAAAGAGTTAGTTAATTGTATTTACCAGTGTAAAATGACGTATTTTCAAAAAGACTAAGTGGCAGGTACTACACGAAATTGGCTGGAAGCTCCTGAGCTCTAATTAAGGAATCATACAAATTCCTAGTGCTTAAAGTCTGTTGAACAATAATGTGTATTCTTCTCTAGATCCGCCCGTGGATCCACTCACAACCGTTTGTATAATATTTTATTATACTTTGCATTTCGGTTTGTATTAATATTTTCTTCCTAGACTTCTGCTTTGCATTAAATTGTGTATATTTGATTATGATGATATCAACTACGTCACCATACTCCCCACCGGGCCCACCGGTTATATGTGGAAATATCGGGGTGTGACATGTCTTCATTCCAAAGCTTATCATCTAACATGTTCTCTTTGCCTTTAGCTGCTTTGGATGCCGAATCTGCACACACAACAGAGCTAAACGCGTAATGAGAACAACCATTTGGAATATAGTCAGCATAGACAAATGACACACATGAGACCAACTCTCAATCAAACACCAACCGACAACAGTTTGAAAGTTTAAAAATTTGAACAATTTTAGATTTTAACTTTCAAAACTTGTTAACTTCGACCATTTATGAAGATATAATTGTTTTCCGGCTTACAATCAGGAATCTAGGAAGGATAGACTCGAGTTCCAACGTCGAGCAATCAAAAATAAAACACAAATAAAATCTTTTTGATTTTTATAGAGTTTATATTAAAACACACCTAGAATCTTTTTGGTATTTTTGCATTTTTCAAATATAAAGACAGAAAGCAGTAAATAAAAACCTATATACAGACATTCTTTTTGCGAGTTTCGAGGGTAAGAGAATCATATCAGTGGATGGTCACACCTAAACACTCTTGTTGTTCAATTAGTTAATATTTAGATAAGCATCCTATAACGATTATCGGTATTGTTGTCCACTTAAGCTCAACTTATCAGATGTACTCGCGGTTAGGGGATACGTTAAGGTATGATTTATTCTTACTGACCAGTGTTCATCCACACACGACACATTCCCGTATCAAGGTATGCACGAGAATTCATCATACTGGTGAGTAAACCATTTATCATCTGTTTTTAACGTATATGATGTGAGATACTCACTTATTTTTTGATGAATACAAGCCCTATGTGATTAAATCACTTATTACTGAGGAACTTGATATTCGATGCATGTAGGGCGCGAGAGGAAGTCCGTGAATAGGTTAGTACCATGGTAGTGACAAAGTGACGAACTTGACTCTCGGATGATAGATGTGATTTAGAATCACTTATTCGGGGGTGAATGTGATATTTTATCACTTATAGATGGTCGTATGCAACATGTATTATATACATGTATGTATGATATATACACGTATGTATGGTATCATGGAAGTTCTAGACTTACGTCCCCGTTGTTTTTGGTAAAAGAGTCAACCATAATACCCAGATGATAAACAGCATAAAGACCACGTATCTCAGAACCTCGGCAATCTATCAAACGAAATTTCGGTACCAAGACCATATGCCACTAAGCGGTTCCCACATAGTTTTCAGTCGATTTAGGTTTATATCACCCTGCACACTTTAAAATGATTGTGAGCCTACCGATACATCTTATATAGATTTGCTTATGGTTTTTCATTTTAAGTCCAAAGAGATTTCGATAGACCACTGGTTTACTATCGTTTTCTCTTTTGCTCACCAGGTAACTAATTTTTGTTTTTATATTGTTTTTGTGTTTCTGAAATTTTTAGATGTTTTTGTAATTTTAAAATTTTTTAATGTTTTTGTGTTTTTTGAAATTACTCCCCCTAAAATGCAAAACGTATGAGAAATTAAGACAACACAAATAAATATTTACAAAAAAAAGATTTTCCGATGTTGGTTAACTCATGTTTTACCTCGATGCCGTTCACCAATATTAATTTAATCAAAAATGATTTATCGAATTTTGGAAAAAATGAGTTGGCATGTCGGTAATCGGTGTGGACCAAAACAATATTGACGAGTCTCATATCGAAAAAATCACATGTGAGGTGATATTCGAAATCAACATGTTTGATCAGAGAGTGCTGTAAAAGACGTTAGAAATTCATAAAGCAGCTTAAGTATCGACAAGGATAGGAGAGATTAGAAATTCAAAACTGTAATCCTGCAACTTCTTTGTGCATTGGCAGGAATCTGAGTGCTCTCCCAAACTGGATGTCCACCCGGTGCTGATGTCAAGGTCGATTTTGCAGCTACTTCAACTAATTGAGAATCTCTTCACAGCAACAAGACTAGAAACCTCCGGGTCTGGCTGGTAAGTGGCAAGAGAGCATGTGGAAAAGCTTGTACAGATCATCATTGGTCGGTCCATACATGATGTCTTCCACATACTTTTGCACCAGCAAAGGTCTTCATTTTTCTCCTTAAAAAGTAGTGTGCGGTTGTTCAATCCATGCCAAGGTATCCGCACACCCGGTTGGTTTGATCAACAAACGCATTTCTTCAACACACCGTAGAGAAATGCACACTCCACGTTGTTCTAATATGACTGAAAGGCTTCAGACGTGCTACAGGCGCGTACATTTTGATTTGAATCTATCCTTTTGACCCGATCAAAGCCTTCAACAACCAAACTTTGGTATGTTTTTCATTTTGTCGAAGTTTTCAATTTCTTTCATTAGACATTCTTTGTCTTCTTTTCATTTTCTCTCCATCAAAGGCAACAAGAACTTCCCTTAATGTTTTTCACATCACACAAGAGCCTTAAGTTGCCGACCTTGTGCATGAACGTTCCACTATCAACAATCCTATGACTATCAATAGTTCCTCCTGGAACATCCTGCACACTCACTCAGAGATTAGATGGAGAGGGGGACTGATGCGTGTGTAGCGTGATATATTTTTATTAATATTTTAAGCCCTTATTAACACTTTAGTCAAGTTTTAAATTTATAAAACACGATAATCTACTAACGCTAAACACACTTATGGGCAAGTGCACCCATCGTGAGCGTAGTATAGCGTTGGTAAGATACCGAGGTCGTCCAAGGACACAAGAGCTTTTAGTACTGGTTTATCATCAACGTCTAATCAAATCAAAAGTTTAGAAAAGGTTTTAATCATGAAAATAAAAACTAAAAATGCTGAAAAATAAAATAAAATAAAACAGATAGACAAGATGAATCACTTGGATCCGACTCGCCTTTAGTATAACCTTTGATGATTTCCGCACTTTTGCACTTTTTAAGATATTATCTTAGTTATAGTAGTAGGCCCCTCTATTGAAGGTGACGTTACCCTCAACCCAGTGGTTTTAGTCAGCAAGGATACAATTCCACAGGATCGGCTAATAGGTTTGAGTCAGCAGGGATACAATCCCAAGTGGTCGGGTTAATGTATTAATAGTAGTTTACATATGAGGGGATCAAGCCATTAGCACCCCCGCCATCCAATACCAGTGGGTATTGAAGGAGGTCCTAGTAAGCTTGACCCAGGTCCTTGCAGGATCTATACACTGAAGGTATTGAAGAACCTTACCAAACCATTCCCTTAACCCACGACCAGGTAGCCAACATATCTCTATATAGACCGTAGACATATGAATGGTGAAAATCTTTTATTTTATATAGACAGAAAATAATGCCAAGATACCACGGACAAATGATAAGGAAGTTTCACCTTCAACATAAGAAACTAGTTATTAAACTCATTAATACAAAACCAAATGAAAAGTGCGTAAAGATTAAAAATCAAAAGTATTACACTAAATAATTGTCTTCACCAAGTGATGTAAGAGACTTAGGCAAACATGGCCTTTGATTGTCAAGAACTCTTACTATCAATCTTAATATTACACTAAATATTACAGACACTCTAAGATGGATGATGGATGATGGTGCTAGATGTGGGTTGTAGTGGTGGTAGAGTGGCGGTGAAGTAGGAGAGAGGTGGTTTGCCAAGGGATGCCTTTGAAGTGAACCAAGCACCCCTATTTATAGCCTATACAGACGCCCGGACACGGCCCCGTGTCCATTGGGCACGGCCCGTGTCCAGCCTCTTTCTCTTTCTTCATTAATTGCAATTTGTCTGCATTAGCTCCACATGCACCCGTGTTCGCTGGGCACGGCCCCGTGTGCAGAAGCGTATCTGTACTATCAAGATTTGCAAGATTCTGCGAATCTTAGCATTGACCACGGCCCGTGTGGAGCTGTGCACGCCCCCGTGCTGGGAATAGAAGCTTCTATAGCTTTGTCTTTTCTATAGACAACAGGCCACGCCCCCGTGTCCGCTGGGCATGGGGCCTTGTTCAGCCTTCTGTACCTTTGTTTTTGCTTGGGAAGATGCTGTCGAGGGGTCAGGCATGCCACATTTATTCCTTTTCTTCTATTTATGTTAAATTTTGCTGCATATTTGTTCCTTTTGTTCATTTACACTCATTTAGTCCTGAAAATACAAAAGGAAGACAAAACACACTTTTTCCAGCATTAGTACTAAAAAGGGTTAGTTTTATGCCTCAATTGATGTAATTTATATGTTGCATTTTACACACATCAAATATGTAACACCCCGTGTTTTCAAATATCAAAGTCAAAGTCAAAGTCCAAGTCAACTTTGACTTTCTTTGACTATAGATAGTCTATTTTCAGTTTTATTTGTATATGTGGATTAAGTGTTGTAATCAGGTAGAATCGAAGTAATCGAATGTTTGATCGACGCGAACCGACTTACGACTGTGAATGGTAGGAAGTAACAATGCGATAAAGTTAACTAATCAGTAATCAAACCGATCTAACTATCATCGAACTCGAATCTCGAATTATGCGAACCTTGGTTGTTGTATACGTGTGTGTGCCTTATGTGTTACCTGTGCGTGCTTACTTTATGATTTGTGTGGTATTCAATCAAATCAATCGAAACTCAAATCGAAACTCGAATCTCAAATCGAATAACAATCGAACTCGAACTACGACGAATGATAACGTAAGGATAGGGTGAATCATGGGAGATTGTATGTTAGATGTAGTAGTTGGGACTGAAAGTAATTTGAATAGGAAACTCTATCGTACTCGTAACATCTCCAATCGAAATCGAAATATCGAAAATCATCGCACCGAACACTCGAACCAGGATGTTGATCGATCAGGCTGTCAGCTGATCAAACAGCCCAGCCGATCGGACGGACTGTCCGGTCGAGCAGGCTGTCCGATCGGGATGCCTGGCCGATTGGCCAGCCCTTTCCTCTTTTGGAGCCTATAAATAGGGTTGTCATTGTCATCCTTTCCACTTTTGGAAAGCTCTGACCGACCAGCTCGTGCTCCTCCTCTTTTTCTTAGATTTCTTCCATTTCCGGTAAGTTTTCACCCTAAATCTTGTACTTTCTTGATCAATACACACTTCTACACCTTTCTATCTTTCAAATCTTGATTTCTAACCATGAAATCATCAAGATCTAAGCATTCTAGGATGATGTCATCATGGTGTTCTTCAAGAACATCATGGTTTGGCCTCAATCCACCATGAATAGCTCGGATCTAACTGATTTCCACATAAACAAGTCAAGATCTACCAAAGATCTAAACATTTACATGGTGTAAAGGATTAAAAGAAGGATTTCCAACGTTCTTTCAACTCTTTTACACTCAATGCCTTCAAACCGGTAGAAACGGAGCTTGAGCCAACTCACCGATCATTCCAATGGTTGGGTGGTTCAAGATTTGGGTTCTATCTACAAGGTTCACCGACTACGGGTTAAACGTTAAACTGACGATCCGAACCGTTCACCGGCCGGACTTGGGGTGATTCCTGTCCGAGCAGTAGAAACAAGTAAGAACGACGGTGTTATAGTTGAACTCGTTGTCAGACTACCTCAACATAACGCCAATTAAGCGGAACAGCCAAGTGTTAGACGAACAGGCCAACCAGGTCAGGATGCTGACCGAACGGTTAGGCTGTTCGAAAGAGCAGCCCAACCGATCGGACATGTCAGCTGATCGACCAGGCCAGCCGATCGGCTAGCATGTGGCCCCACACCTTGACAAATTCATGAGGAATGGTATTGAACGAAGTAATGACCGATCAAACAACTTAATCGATTGGTAAACATTACTCTTCGGATCATGAGATACTATGCTTCAACACTTAATCGATTTTCAACTCGTTCGACGCATTGGGGTGCCACCCGATCGAACATGCTATCAGTACGAATAGGCTGCTCGATCAGATATGCTGCTCGATCGAGTGACAACCTAATGAGGGCTACTACTGAATTTCCTAACCGATCGGATAAGCCGACCGATCGAACAGACTGTTCGATCGCTCGACCTGAAAGGTAAGAACACTTCAGTGTTCTCAAATGCTACAACGAAAACTTCAAAAGTTCAAATCCTCACACACAAACACATCAAAGGAAGAAACAATCCACTCGAACAGTCCAACCGATCGAGCCTACCGGCCGATCGGGCAGGTTGTCTGAACGGATTGTCCAGCCGAACGAACAACCCGCCCGATCGAACTTGTCGTTCGATCGACTAGGCTGTTCGACCTGCTTACACTTATTTTCACTCTATGTGTATTCATCGTTATGCTATCGTACTGTTCAGGCTAACCCTACTCTCAAGCGCTCCCTTCAATCCATCAACCAATATATCGCTATGAGTATACTCGATCCCTTTTTGCTTTTAGCACTTTTGGGTGTTACATACGTTACTTATCTAAATCACTACCGAACACACTACTCAATTATTTGAACGCTAACCGATTCGCATGTATTACGTGATTGAATGAACGCTTGTTGATTGTGTTTACACGTGGAATGTTGTTTACCTGCCTTAACAACGTAGTACTATAGTTTGGACTCAGCACCCATTCACACGGGGGTTGTTAAGGACAATTACTTGCATGGATTACGGTGGTAACCATGTATTGCGAATCGTCTCGGACGGTTAACCCGCAGTCATTGGTATCGATAGACCCATTTTGATAATTAACATGCTTCGTTTTCCTCTGTGTACGTGTTGGTTATGCGTAAACTATTCGAACTCTATATGCTATATCAAACTTGTATGCTCACCTTTGCATTTATGTATTGACTGTATTTTAACGTATGTGACAGATGTTTAAGATGTTTGCTTGCTAGGAAAGCGAGGCTAGAATAAAGCTCTAGAGGCCCCCAACAAATAGTTGTGTGTCAGGAAAGAACAACTAGAGCATAGTTGTCTGTGGATCTTGTCAGGCTGGGTCTTTAGGAGCATTTGAACAATATTTATGTTTTGTATTAAATTAAATCTGAGTTGTCGGAACAGAATTACTTGTTTGGATGTTATCTGTAATAATGTGTTTGTTTATTCGGGATACGGTATGGGACGTATCTTTAACTGGATTATATAAATAGTTCTTATTGAAACTTCTGGACAATCTGTTTCGCTCAGTGCCATGCCCTGATGATTCCGCCATCGGTTGGGGTGTGACAGATTGGTATCAGAACCATAACTATAGGGAATTAGGCAAGACACGACCTAGTCCGGGTCGCTGTCTTAGAGACCTAGACTATAGTTAGGAACCAGCAAGACTCAGTTAGGTGTTGTAACTAGGTACCCTCGCTAGCACTGCACTCGAATTTATGACTAAGGTCGAGCGATTTATTTAGGAATAGGTGTGAAAGCCGCAAACTCCCAGCTAGATTACTTGACTAATGTCGATTTCATCAATTTACCTATGATTTTCTCGCAATTTTCGAACAACAAACGAGGAGAATTATACCAAATCAGGAGTGAAATCCATATTTTGATGCATAATCTCCTCAAATTTTACTAAAACAAGGAAGAAATTGCTAAGCCAGGGGTGAAACCCGAACCTTGGCAACTTATTCCAACTTTTACTCATCTCACCAAAGCCTCGACGGACTCCAACGACCTGAACTCACCAGTACGACTTAAGGAAAACGTGTTGAATGCCTAAGAATCGAGGTAGGAACGCGATCCCGAAAGTCGAAAAGTGACGGCAAGTCTATTGTGAATAGTCGAATCGCTTTGGGTAGTCAATGTCTAGTAGCCGCAGACAATCTATTACCTCGATTTTTATGTGTATTTGCCTGTTTATGTGTTTAATTTTGATGTTCGTTCGATTTTTACTATGACTTCGATCAACACACACGACTCGTATTGCTGTCCTACCTCAAAACATTAACAAGTCGTTGCAATTCTAGACGACGCTGTAATGCGATATACGCTGTACCATCCTCGACATGCTATATGATTATACGAAACTAGTCGATATGCTATACGAACGACACGCGAGCTTTGAATGATAGGTTTCTGTATCCTGACTGCTTCTGTGTTTAATGTATGCGTGCTTCCGTGTTTATGTGACTCTGTGCTCTACGTGCCTATATGTTTCTGTGATTACGTGAATCTGTGGTTATGTGCCTACATGTTTGTGTAATGCATGTTTCGGCGTGTTTCTAAGCTTTAGCAAGTAGTAGATGTGTGAGGTGAGATTCAATTACGTTGTGTTAAGTCCTGTGACGATGCCTGTTGCAGACCATGTCGTCGTCTGGATCCCGACACCATCTGACCCGCCAAGAGAAGAGAGACAAGCGTCTCGCTACTCTCATCGCAAAGAGCGTGGCAAAAGCTGTAAGCGACGCATATGAAAACGCTAGCAAGTCGTCTGAAGAGTCGCGAACCAACGCTCCCAAGGATGCCAGCAAGACTGGTTTCAGCTTCAAACAGTTTAAAGCAGGCGGACCCAAGGAATTCACCGGAGAAGATGGCCCTACCGCCATGTTTCAATGGTTCGATTCAGTTGAAGTCACTATGCGCCAAAGCGGTTGTCCTGAGAATCTCCGCACCCTCAATGCCACCGGCTTCTTCCAGTCCCGAGCTCTAGACTGGTTGACGGCCGAACGAAACAAACGCGGAAATGATGTAGCTTATGAGCTGACTTAGGAGGAGTTAAAGGCAATTATGATGGACGAATTTTGCCCTCCCCATGAACGCCAAAAGCCGGAGGACGAGTTTTGGAACATCAAGCAGAAGGATGGAGACAACGCTGCTTTAACTGCACGCTTTAAGCAGCTTAGCATCATCTATCCCGATCAAGTCAAGAATCCCGACATGGCCATCAAGAAGTATATTCGAGCTCTACCCGACTGTGTAGCCGACTTTGTTCACGCCGCCAAGACATCGTCAATTAAGGAGACCTACTTGCTTGCCGTCGAGATCAATGACAAGCGAGTAAAATCTGGTTTCTGGGATAAGCCATCCAAGTCTCTGCACCAAGCCACCGCCACGTTAACCGTCAACACCACCACTGCTCAACCCTCCAAGTCGTCAAGAAGAAAGAAGAAGCACAACAACAACAGCTCCAGCAACAAGAACTGTGCTGTGACAACAACTGCTGCCCCTCTGCAAGCCGTACCGGCTCAGCAGCAGTCTCACCACCGACAAGCTCTAGTGATCAATGCGCCGCCCGCTAAGCACGCCTACACAGGTCCCCACCCGCTCTGCCCGACATGCTCATACCATCACCCGGTGGGAATCGCCTGTCGTTTCTGCGACCACTGCAACCTCTACGACCATTTCACTGCGAACTATCGCTATGGTCCCCGTCAAGCCCCAGTTCAAGCCGCCGCTCATCAAGCTCTACTTCCAGCCCCTCAAGGCCAACCTGTAGCTCAAGAACCCGCAGTCAATGCTCGAGTCTGCTTTGCATGTAGTGACCCTAACCACTTTGCTAATATGTGCCCGAACCGGGTTGTGAAGCAAGAACCCCAGCAGCAGCAGCAGCCTCAGCAGCAACAGCAAGCAGCCCGTGCCAGAACCTTTAACATCAATGCCCGTCAAGCCCAGGCTGACAACAACGTGGTTAATGGTATGTTCCTTGTGAATGGTATTTATGCATCATGTTTGTTTGATACTGGAGCCGATAACTGCTTTGTGTCGTTTGAATTCGAGAAGCTCCTTAGTCGTAAGCATTCTTATCTCCCCTCGTCTTTCAAAGTCGAAGTCGCAACTGGAAGAACTGTCGCCGTTAACTCTGTTCTTCGTGATTGTACTCTCGAGCTCAACAATCACCTCTATCCAATCGACCTTATTCCAATGCAACTCGGAAGTTTTGATGTCATAGTAGGCATGGACTTTCTTCGCGAAACCATGCTGAAGTTGTATGCTTCGAAAAAATGATTCGATTCTCGCTCGCGAATGGTGATCTACTATGTGTGTATGGTGAGACAGCTTCGAAAGGTCTTAAACTTATGTCATGTGTCCAAGCTGGCAAGTATCTCCGCAAGGAATACAGCGCTTTCTTGGCCAACATTGTAGTAGCGGAGAAGGAAAAGAAAAAGAAGGTTGAAGTCAAAGACGTTCCAGTGGTCCGTGAATTTCCTCAGGTGTTCCCTGATGATCTTCTTGGACTACCGCCAAGTCGTGATATCGACTTTCGTATCGACCTCATTCCTGGAGCTAACCCTATTGCCAAAGCCCCTTATCGACTCGCGCCATCCGAAATGACGGAACTCTCAAACCAACTCCAGGAGTTACTTGAAAAAGGCTTTATTCGCCCGAGCACCTCTCCTTGGGGCGCGCCAGTCCTTTTCGTCAAAAAGAAGGACGGGTCGTTCAGGATGTGCATCGACTATCGGGAATTGAATAAGCTGACCATCAAAAACTTTTACCCTTCGCCTCGAATCGATGATTTATTTGATCAGCTGCAAGGTGCCAAGTGTTTCTCGAAGATCGATCTACGTTCAGGCTATCATCAGTTGCGCATACAAGAAGAAGATGTGCCTAAAACAGCCTTTCGCACACGCTACGGCCACTATGAGTTCGTTGTTATGCCTTTTGGTCTAACCAGCGCACCCGTGGTTTTTGTGGATCTGATGAATCGTGTGTGTAAGCCGTATCTTGACCTTTTCGTCATTGTGTTCATCGACGATGTCCTGATTTATTCCAGATCGAAGGCCGAACACGCGCAACATCTACGTTTGGTCCTCGAGTTACTCCAGGGGAACCAACTCTATGCCAAATTCTGCAAGTGTGAATTCTGGTTGGAGGAGGTTCAGTTTCTGGGTCACATCGTGAATAGTCAGGGTATCCATGTCGATCCCACGAAGATTGAAGCAGTTAAAAGCTGGATTACGCCAAAGAACTCGTCTGAAGTCCGATCATTTCTTGGATTGGCGGGTTATTACGACGGTTTATCGAAGGATTCTCTAAGATTGCTGTGCCGCTTACCGCTCTTACCCATAAAGACAGGTCTTTTGTTTGGGGAACTGAACAAGAGTCTGCTTTTCAAACCCTTAAGCACAAGCTCTGCAATGCTCCCGTTCTCACGTTGCCGGACGGAAACGACGATTTCATTGTCTACTATGATGCTTCTAACCTCGGTCTCGGTTGTGTCCTCATGCAACGAGACAAGGTTATAGCTTACGCATCTCGTCAGCTCAAAATCCACAAGAAGAACTATACAACCCACGATCTCGAGCAAGGCGCGGTTGTTTTTGCGTTGAAGATTTGGCGACACTACCTGTATGGTACTAAGTGTACCATCTTCACCGATCACAGGAGTTTACAACACATCTTCAATCAGAAAGAACTTAACATGCGTCAACGCCGATGGGTAGAACTTCTTAACGATTACGACTGTGAGATTCATTATCACCCAGGCAAGGCAAATGTTGTTGCCGACGCACTCAGCAGACGGAGTTATTTGCCTAGTATTCACAATACCCAAACCCGGCACAACCTCGAAGCTCTTATCCGCGAAGCCCAGCATGCGTGTTTTAACGAACGCACTTTGAAGAAGGAAAGAATCTATCACGATGGAGCTCAGCTTGTAAGCAAAGCAGATGGGATTTTCTATTACCTGGACCGAATCTGGATCCCCAAGTGGACTGAATTGCGAAAGACTATAATGAATAAAGCCCACAAGTCCCGATACTCCATTCATCCCGGTGCCGATAAAATGTACCAGGACCTTCGTTACAAGTACTAGTGGCCGGGTATGAAACGGGATATCGCTCTTTATGTTGGAGGTTGCCTGACTTGTGCAAGAGTCAAGGCTGAACATCAATGACCTTCCGGCTTACTCTAACAACCTCCAATCCCTATATGGAAGTGGGAGAGTATAGCTATGGATTTCGTAACCAAACTTCCACCCACGCCATCAGGTCACGACAACATTTGGGTTATAGTAGATCGTTTGACCAAATCAGCCCATTTTCTGCCAATACGGGAAGACTACAAGGTAGAATGACTAGCCCAAATCTACACCGACGAGATCATTTGTAATCATGGTACGCCTCGTGACATCATTTCAGACCGTGACGCTCGGTTTACTTCGAGACTGTGGGAAACGTTTCAAGGGGCCCTTGGTACGTCGCTTAACCTGAGTACTGCATTCCATCCTCAAACTGACGGACAGACTGAAAGAACGATCCGTACTCTTGAAGACATGCTCCGCGCGTGTGTTATAGATTTCGGTGGTAGTTGGAACAAACACCTACCGCTAGTCGAATTCTCGTACAACAACAGTTATCATGCCAGCATACAAATGGCACCATTCGAGGCCCTATATGGAAGAAGATGTCGTTCGCCTATTGTGTGGCACGAGATCGGTCATTCACAATAAACCGGTCCCGAGATATTACAAGAAACGACTGGCAAAATCCTCCAGATCCGCGACAACTTGGCAAAGGCTAGGGATAGGCAGAAAAGTTACGCCGATAGAAGACGCAAGCCCCTTGAATTTGACGTTGGCGACTACGTACTGCTAAAGGTATCCCCTTGGAACGGTGTAGTCAGATTCGGTAAGAAAGGGAAACTGGCGCCTCGATATGTTGGACCTTTTAAGATTCTGGAAAGGATCGGAAAAGGCGCCTACAAACTCGAACTACCGGAGGAACTCAGTAACGTCCACCCGACTTTCCATGTGTCAAACCTCCGAAAGTGCCTAGCTGATCATGATTTGATTGTACCCCTCGACGATCTTCAGGTCAACGAAACGCTACACTTCATGGAAAAGCCTGTCGAAATCATGGATCGCCAAACCAAGCAACTCAGGCGCTCTCGCATCCCTATCGTGAAAGTCCGATGAGAAGGCAAACGAGGCGCTGAGTTCACTTGGGAACTCGAAAGCGACATGAAGGCCAAGTACCCGCAGTTATTCAAATAATGATCTGAAGCGTCAAATTGGTAATTCACGGTTCTGTGCAGCTTCGAGCCTAATTTCGGGACGAAATTCCCTAAACAAGGGGAGGCTGTAACACCCCGTGTTTTCGAATGTCAAAGTCAAAGTCAAAGTCCAAGTCAACTTTGACTTTCTTTAACTATATATAGTCTATTTTCAGTTTTATTTGTATTATGTGGAGTAAGTGTTGTAATCAGGAAGAATCGAAGTAATCGAATGTTTGATCGACACGAACCGACTTACGACTGTGAATGGTAGGAAGTAACAATGCGATAAAGTTAACTAATCAGTAATCAAACCGATCTAACTATCATCGAACTTGAATCTCGAATTATGCGAACCTTGGTTGTTGTATACGTGTGTGTGCCTTATGTGTTACCTGTGCGTGCTTACTTTATGATTTGTGTGGTATTCAATCAAATCAATCGAAACTCGAATCTCAAATCGAATAACAATCGAACTCGAACTACGACGAATGATAACGTAAGGATAGGGTGAATCATGGGAGATTGTATGTTAGATGTAGTAGTTGGGACTGAAAGTAATTTGAATAGGAAACTCTATCGTACTCGTAACGTCTCCAATCGAACCAGGCTGTTGATCGATCAGGCTGTCAGCCGATCAAACAGCCAAGCCGATCGGACGGACTGTGCGGTCGAGCAGGTTGTCCAATCGGGATGCCTGGCCGATCGGCCAGCCCTTTCCTCTTATGGAGCCTATAAATAGGGTTGTCATTGTCATCCTTTCCACTTTTGGAAAGCTCTGACCGACCAGCTCGTGCTCCTCCTATTTTTCTCAGATTTCTTCCATTTCCGGTAAGTTTTCACCCTAAATCTTGTACTTTCTTGATCAATACACACTTCTACACCTTTCTATCTTTCAAATCTTGATTTCTAACGGTGAAATCATCAAGATCTAAGCATTCTAGGATGATGTCATCATGGTGTTCTTCAAGAACATCATGGTTTGGCCTCAATCCACCATGAATAGCTCGGATCTAACTGATTTCCACATAAACAAGTCAAGATCTACCAAAGATGTAAACATTTACATGGTGTAAAGGATTGAAAGAAGGATTTCCAACTTTCTTTCAACTCTTTTACACTCAATGCCTTCAAACCGGTAGAAACGGAGCTTGAGCCAACTCACCGATCATTGCAATGGTTGGGTGGTTCAAGATTCGGGTTCTATCTACGAGGTTCACCGACTACGGGTTAAACGTTAAACTGACGATCCGAACCGTTCACCAGCCGGACTTGGGTGATTCCTGTCTGAGCAGGAGAAACAAGTAAGAACGACAGTGTCATAGTTCAACTCGTTGTCAGACTACCTCAACATAACGCCAATTAAGCGGAACAGCCAAGTGTTAGACGAACAGGCCAACCAGGTCAGGATGCTGACCGAACGGTTAGGCTGTTCGAAAGAGCAGCCCAACCGATCGGACATGTCAGCCGATCGACCAGGCCAGCCGATCGGCTAGCATGTGGCCCCACACCTTGACAAATTCATGAGGAATGGTATTGAACGAAGTAATGACCGATCGAACAACTTAATCGATTGGTAAACATTACTCTTCGGATCATGAGATACTATGCTTCAACACTTAATCGATTTTCAACTCGTTCGACGCATTGGGGTGCCACCCGATCGAACATGCTATCAGAACGAACAGGCTGCTCGATCGGATATGCTGCTCGATCGAGTGACAACCTAATGAGGGCTACTACTGAATTTCCTAACCGATCGGATAAGCCGACCGATCGAACAGACTGTTCGATCGATCGACCTGAAAGGTAAGAACACTTCAGTGTTCTCAAATGCTACAACGAAAACTTCAAAAGTTCAAATCCTCACACACAAACACATCAAAGGAAGAAACAATCCACTCGAACAGTCCAACCGATCGAGCCTATCGGCCGATCGGGCAGGCTGTCCGAACGGATTGTCCAGCAGAACGAACAACCCACCCGATCGAACCTGCCGTTCGATCGACTAGGCTGTTCGACCCGCCTACACTTATTTTCACTCTATGTGTATTCATCGTTATGCTATCGAACTGTTCAGGCTAACCCTAATCTCAAGCGCTCCCTTTAATCCATCAACCAATCGTTGTGAGTATACTCGATCCCTTTTTGCTTTTAGCACTTTTGGGTGTTACATACGTTACTTATCTAAATCACTATCGAACACACTACTCAATTATTTGAACGCTAACCGATTCGCATGTATTACGTGATTGAATGAACGCTTGTTGATTGTGTTTACACGTGGAATGCTGTCTACCGGCCTAAACGACGTAGTACTATAGTTTGGACTCAGCACCCGTTCACACGGGGGTTGTTAAGGACAATTACTTGCATGGATTACGGTGGTAATCATGTATTGCGAACCATCTCGGACGGTCAACCCACAGTCATTGGTATCGATAGACCCATGTCGATAATTAACATGCTTCGTTTTCCTTTGTGTACGTGCTGGTTATGCGTAAACTATTCGAACTCTATATGCTATATCAAACTTGTATGCTCAGCTTTACATTTATGTATTGACTGTATTTTAACGTATGTGACAGGTGTTTAAGATGTTTGCTTGCTAGGAAAGCGAGGCTAGAATAAAGCTCTAGAGGCCCCCAACAAATAGTTGTCTGCCAGGAAAGAACAACTAGAGCATAGTTGTCTGTAGATCTTGTCTGGCTGGGTCTTTAGGAGCGTTTGAACAATATTTATGTTTTGTATTAAATTAAATCTGAGTTGTCAGAACAGAATTACTTGTTTGGATGTTATCTGTAATAATGTGTTTGTTTATTCGGGATACGGTATGGGACGTATCTTTAACTGGATTATTTAAATAGTTGTTATGGAAACTTCTGGACAATCTGTTTCGCTCAGTGCCATGCCCTGATGATTCCGCCATCGGTTGGGGTGTGACAAAATACCCCCACACTTGAATCTTTGCTTTTCCTCAAGAAAAACTCCTTATAATGTGGCTTACACTCCCAAATGAAATGGGTAGAAGAGATGTTTTGGGCTTGTCTTGAGTGTCAGGAATCCAAGATCTTTATTGGGGTTTTTTTATGCTATTTACAATCCTATTTGTTATGATTTATTTAGAACATTTTATAAGAGAAATTACTTATTTGGGCATAACATGCGTCTATAAAATTCCATTTATATACAAGTTCACATAACTCACAGGAGATCACTCAACACTCGGCCGAAGATGTATTTTTGTGAAACACTCGAGACCAGCATGGACCTTATTTCTACCATATAAACCTTTGTAAATATCAAGAGGACTTGGGGAAGGGTTAGGCTTGGGTTAAAGGTAGGTGGTTTTGTGTTAGTGGTTAGTAAAAAGGGCTATAAGCGTAAAAAGCGTCGGTCGTCGTTAAACTTTTTGTTTTTGTGACTTTTATTCAAACAATGTTTCTTTGAGGAACTTGTTTGTTTATTGCTAGACTTCATTTTTTTAAGGAATGTCAAATGAAAACCGAGCTTTTTACTAAAATAAAGGGTTTACAAATAAAAAGGGTTTTGGTGGGTAAAGGGTTTTGTTTTGTGGATTTAGAAACGAAAAGGTTTAGGCTCAAAGGGGTTAACTAGGGGGATTTTGGGAAGGTGATAAAAAAAGTGAAAAATAATGGTGTTGAAAAGAAAATGTGTAAGTCCTAATGCCTCCATCATTTACTTACTTGGGTTTAAGTTGGTAAGGACCGGGAATGTATCGTCAGGGCAACTTCTAGAGTCGTAAGAAACCAAGCGGCTATTCATGCAAGAAATGAAAAATGAGAATTTAATTTAAAGATGTATGCTTCTATGCTTAATAAAGGCTCAAAACTCACTTTTGGTGGGAATGGGTTTATAATGTGATCAAGTATATATAATCAAAATTTAACTAGATTTGTCATGCCTTTTCCTAATTTTCTTATGTTGGTTCTTTTTATCACGACGCTATCGGTTGTAAATTTGTAAAAATATAACCTTTTTAGAACTTGTTATTCCAAAATTAAACCAAGATAAGTAAAAAAAATGAAAATTTTTTGAAAAAAATTGGGGTAATTAGCGGTTCCAATAGAGTTTTGTGTAAGGCTTGTTATAAGGACTTGCAAAATTCAAGGTTTTAGCATCCCCCCACACTTAAATTACATATTGTCCTCATTGTGTCCCAAAAATAATTTTTTAGGTTGATTGAATGTGTAAAAAGGTGTTTCAAAAAAATTTTATGTTACTGGGCGTCTGGGCACGGGTCCGTGTTGGTCCGGGCACGGCCCCGTGTTCAGATCGCCAGTATCATAATTTACAGAAGGCTGTGCACGGGGGCGTGTTCAGTGAACACGACCCCGTGTCCAGTTACCTGAATTGCGCGTTTTCTGCAGAACCTCAAACACGGGGCGTGTTGGGCTGAGCACGGCCCCGTGCTGAACTTGTTGTAATGAAGAAAAATTGTCGGGAGGCTCTGTTTTTGTGCATGGAGTGTGGGTTCAAGCTTCCCTTAGTAACCTCCACCATTCCGAGTGTGTTTTAACTGTTACACATCATCCAAACACCATTTAATACTTAAAAACCATCATTCTTTAAAGAGTGAATTACATAAGTTCCTAGAAAATAAAAGCATAAACTAAATCTGGATAGGTAGGTCATGAGACACAAGAAATCTCAATCCTCAAAGAAGTCTTAGCCTATTTTTATTTTAAGAGCAAAATTTCCGAAAAGATAGTTTTTTCGGTTGAATGCGGCTTGAAGAACTTCTCCAGAAAGGGCCCCTTACACATCGTTAAACCATTCTTCTATCTCCCGAGGGAGAAGGAAGGCGGGCTCATTGGCGTCCTCGTTTTGAGGGGGTGTGACTTCCACCGGAACCTCTTGTAAGTTGTAAAGAGGAGGTTCCACGGGGGTGTCATCCGACCCGGTGGGGTTAATGACACCTTGAGCTAAGTTCCAATGTTCTTGGGGAAGGATTGGTTCCAAGGGAGGTGTTACAAGAATGTTCAACCTCTGGTGCATGAGGTTGATTTCTTGGAAGTTATTTTCTAGCCCCACTGTGAGATAATTAATACGTTCAATTAGGACTTCTTCTACGAATGTCATTTCATCGAGAGCTTTTCTTAGTGCCATCACATAGCGCACAAGGGTTGCTTCGATTGATGGTCTTCGTTCCCTATGACTGTTCCTTGAATGTGCTAAAGAGGTTCCACTATTCTGGCTTGATATTCTACGAAAAACAAGTCGAAAAGTTCAATTTAATGAAACAGTACCTCGGCCAAGGCCCCGTGGCCACCTCTCTGCAGGATTTTGAAACAAGGAATCTTGGAGTTTTAAATTATTTTTCTGACTTTTGAAGCATTTTTAAGCAAAAATAACTTAAAACAGTGTTGTAAAACTTATTTTTGACAAGATTCCTTGAATAAAAACCTAACAAATATCACAATAAAGCTTGAAAACATGGAGATTTCAAAATTTAGTGGAGGTTTTGAGGAGAAATTGAAGAAGAAGGCAATGGACAAAAGTAGAAAAGACAAGATGGTTGTTGAGAACCTTCTTTAGAATATACCTTTTATGGTATATGTGAAGATCCCACCAGATCTTTGTCTTTGGAATGGGTCCAAGAGTGCAGGAATCTTGATGCATTATAGAAAACGACAGCACGCTGCACACGGCCCCGTTTCGGCTGGACACGGCCCTGTGTGCAAACAAAATTCAGACACTTTTTGTCTGTATTCTGACCAAAAGTCAGACGGGAATCTTAGGTTGACATGGGGGTGTGCTGACCTGGACACAGCCTCGTGGCTAGAGATTTTATGAAGTTTTGTCTATTTTTAAGGAATTTATCTGGATCGGGTGGTTCCTTACTGGACGGAACAACATCGAAGTGCCTGAGATAACTAAGTTGCCCTAGTTTTAAACAAGAACGCAAGAGGTTATCGGAAAGGGTGATTCCTAAGCTAAATACCGGTGGGCAAGACCAACCTTTATTTCCCTTATCCGGGCTCTCGTTAAAGAAGGTATATGTCAAATCGCTCAGGTCTATGTATGCATCGGCGGAAACCGATGGGGAGTCCTTCAAGGCACAATCGACACCAGGACGACTATCGTTCAAGTCCTCGCAAGAGTTAGAGGTGATTTCGGGAGTAACGATGTTGTTATAATCCTAAGGCGATCTCAATAGTTCTCCTTGATCGTCGTCTTGAGATGAATTTGTTATTTCCATCTCAAGTTCTTTTATCCATTGGAGAATTAGTTCATCCATTTGAAATCATTTTCAAGAATCATTTCATCTAGAAGGGATGATTGAGAGCATTCGAGGGAGAGATAGGGATTGTTTTTACTTTCGCCCATCTTAAGCCTACAGGAAAATGATGGGTCTATATAGTGGGGCATGTAATTTAAAAAATAACATTTTAAATCTTCATGAGATCCGTCACATATTTGACACCACGTACCATAGGAGGAGCGAAAGTAAAAATGATCGGTATCACTCATGTTTCCATCAGAAATTACCAACCGTCGGGATCTTTCGGCTCTGTTTTCATTATCTGAAACTTGGGCACGGGGGGCGTGTTCAATGGGCATGGCCCCGTGTTCAGCTACTCTCTGACTTAAAACAGGATTGCCAGTACCAAAGATTGGGCACGGGGGCGTGTTCAGCGGGCACGGCCCCGTGCTGAGCTCAACAGAAGCTGAAAAGTTTAGAAAAATCCTAAAAAAACAGAAAAATAAGAAAAACGATTAGGCTGTTGATTCCTAACTTTCTTAAAATCTTTGCGTCCCCAGCAACGGCGCCAAAAACTTGATGCGTGTGTAGTGTGATATATTTTTATTAATATTTTAAGCCCTTTTTAACACTTTAGTCAAGTTTTAAATTTATAAAACATGATATTCTACTCACGCTAAACACACATATGGCAAGTGCACCCATCGTGAGCGTAGTATAGCCTTGGTAAGATACCGAGGTCGTCCAAGGGCACAAGAGCTTTTAGTACCGGTTTATCGTCAACGTCTAATCAAATCAAAAGTTTAGAAAAGGTTTTAAACATGAAAATAAAAACTAAAAATGCTGAAAAATAAAATAAAATAAAGCAGATAGACAAGATGAATCACTTAGATCCGACTCGACTTTAGTGTAACCTTTCATGATTTCCACACTTTTACACTTTTTAAGAGATATCTTAGTTAGAGTAGTAGGCCCCTCTTTTGAAGGTGACGTTACCCTCAACCCAGTGGTTTGAGTCAGCAAGGATACAATCCCAAAGGGTCGGAATACTGAAAGATAATTAATTAAGTTATTAATGCATAATGTGGTAGGCCCTTCTTTTGAAGGTGACGTTACCCTCGGCTAAGTGGTTTGAGTCAGCAGGGATACGATCCCAAGTAGCCGAGTTAAAGTATTGATAGTAGTTTACATATGAGGGGATCAAGCCATTCGCACCCCCGCCATCCAATACCAGTGGGTATTGAAGGAGGTCCTAGTAAGCTTGATCCAGCTCCTTGCATGATCTATACACTGAACAAGGCAAGAACCTTACCAAACCATTCCCTTAACCCCCGACCAGGTAGCCAACATATCTCTATATAGACCGTAGAGATATGAATGTTGAAAACCTTTTATTTTATATAGACAGTACAATAATGCCAAGGCACCACGGACAAATGATAAGGAAGTTTCACTTTCAACATAAAAAACTAGTTATTAAAGTCAGTAATACAAAACCAAATAAAAAGTGCGAAAAGATTAAAAATAAAAAATATGCTTGTCTTCACCAAGTGATGTAAGAGACATAGGCAAACATGGCCTTTGATTGTCAAGAACTCTTACTATCAATCTTGGATTCCGAGACTACTACACACACTCTAAGATGGATGATGGTGGTAGATGTGGGTTGTAGTGGTGGTGAAGTGGGAGAGAGGTGGTTTGCTAAGGGATGACTTTGAAGTGAACCAAGCACCCCTATTATAGCCTGCACAGACGCCCGAACACGGCCCCGTGTCCATTGGGCACGGCCCCATTTCCATCCTCTTTCTCTTTCTTCATTAATTGCAATTTGTCTGCATTAGCTCCACACGCCCCGTGTTCGCTGGGCACGGCCCCGTGTGCCTAAGCGTATCTGTATAATCAAGATTTGCAAGATTCTGCAAATCTTAGCATTGACCATGGCCCGTGCGGAGCTTGGCACGCCCCGTGCTGGGAATAGAAGCTTCTATAACTCTGTCTTTTCTACATGCAACTGGCCATGCCCCTGTGTCCGTTGGGCACGGGGCTGTGTTCAGCCTTTTGTATCTTTGTTTTTGCTTGGGAAAATGCTGTCGAGGGGCCGAGCATGCCACGTTTATTCCTTTTCTTGTATTTTTGTTAGATTTTGCAGCATATTTGTTCCTTTTGTTCATTTACGCTCATTTAGTCCTGAAAATATAAAAGGAAGACAAAAGCACACTTTTTCCAGCATTAGTACTAAAAAAGGGTTAGTTTTATGCCTCAATTGATGTAATTTATATGTTGCATTTTACACACATTAGGGACCCAAGCCTTCATAGACTTGGGTCGTCCGTTATCATCACGAAATGTGATTTCTATTTCTTGATGATTCGGAAATGGTGTGCCTCCCCCTGAAATAGTACCGGTTTTTGGTTACCAAGATTGTTGACGTTTACCAGATTGAATATTATTTACAGATTTAGACGTTTCTAGTTTTAACGGGCTTGATGAACTTGGTTCTTTTTGTACAACATCCGGTTTTAAAGCCTTTTCGATTACCTTGACATTTTTACGTCTTTGTTTTGCTTCTTTTTCCTTAATTGTACGTTTGTCTTGTTTAGGTGACACAGAACGACGTTGGTAATCTTTTTCAGGAGGGGCATTTTCAACAAACTATGGTTTTGGAGGGTTTGTGCAATTTTTAATTATGTGCCCAAACTCCCCACATTTAAAACATGTTCTCCTTTCAACAAATTTAGGAGATTTGGGTTGACTACTCCATATTGAACTTATAGATCTTGAGGTACTTGCTTCAGCATCACACCCATTTGTGTGTTGAGTGTAATTATTATCACTATTATG
The DNA here is from genome assembly GCF_002127325.2 of Helianthus annuus. Classification (NCBI taxonomy): domain Eukaryota; kingdom Viridiplantae; phylum Streptophyta; class Magnoliopsida; order Asterales; family Asteraceae; genus Helianthus; species Helianthus annuus. The sequence continues at coordinate 66,469,867 of NC_035443.2, forward strand.
TCTTAAAATCTTGACTTGTTGGACAAAATCTGTATTTGATTTGTTTTCAAAAGTCTCAATTTTATCCGTACCTGTTGAGGCTACGAACTTCACATCCTTTCCCTTTTTCTTGTTGCGAGCTCCTTTTGCTTCAACCTTTGGTTGTGTAACCTTAGGTTTTTGAGCTCATTTTTCCTGTTGTTTACTTTTAGAAGCGATTGGTTGTTGCTTGGTTGGTAATTTTTGATTTCCGTATTGTTTTCTAACTTCAGATTTTGGAATAGGATCACACTGAGTTACTACAACTCTCGGGATCGACTTACCCAAAAACTTACTAGTAGAATCTTCCAAAACTTTATCAAGCAACGATGGATTGACACTTTTTATTGGGAAATCCTTGTTTGAGTAAATTTTATCATCACCAATCAAGGTAAAAAACACATCATCGCTTTTAAATGTAGACACAGATTCCTCGACCGATTTGATCAAATCAATCTTTTGTTTCATAACAGATTGCACAGTGGGAGTAGGAGGATCACATAAGATATGATTCTCAATAGGAATTTCTACTCCTTTCTTCTTGTCAAGAGATTGCTCTTGATCAGATACAGTTGATTCATCATCTGACGAGTTATAATCCTTGATTACAGGAGGACTTTGTTCTGTAACAAATGACGTCAGATTCCCTTGAGGAATTGTCAGGTTTGAACCCTAATCCTTCTGTAAACTCTTCGGGATTAAGAGGTACAGCTGGTTCAAAACGTGGCATTTCCCCCTCGTCAGGCATTTTGGTATAATTGTGTCTCAACGGAGGTGGACATGACTGATAATCGATGCATTTGATATCTCCCTTAAGCTTTTGAGCTTCTATGATGTGATCTAGCACATATCGGGAGTTAGAATAACTCTCCAATTTGAACTTGATTGCATCATGCTCGCATTTGGCAATGGCTAACTCCTTTTTCGTTTCTTCAATGATATTAATGTAGTTATTAATACCTGTTTGTTTGTTCAAAACTGTTTTTGTTAACTCGGACACACTTTTCTTAAGAGTTTCAATTACAGATTAGAATTTTTTTTCATTTCGAGTTAATACAATATTTGCCTCCTTGCATTTAGAGAGATCAACTACCAACCCTTGATTGTGACTATTAACTATTTCAAGCTTATGTTTTAACTCTACACAATCGTTACATACATTAAGGGGTCGGTTTGTACCTAACTTGTCGAAGTCGCAACCTCAGCATTAATTCCTTCCTTTGCATTCAGATCCGAACCATAACCACCTGCACTTGAGCTTTCCTCATCAGAACTACCGCTATACCCAGAACTATCATCTTCTTCAGAAAATTCCTCTTTGTGGGCATGTTTGATGTGATTGATGATCTTAGCATAACAGGCAGTTCCTCCATTTCCCAGTTGAACCGACCAATCACATCCTTCATCTGCTTGAACAACTAAGGCTCTGTTTGCGTTTGAAGACGCAGACTGGTTTGAGTTGCTTAGGTTGTTCACTGCTACAATACCCCTTTCATTGTTGACTTTATTTGCTAAAGGATTTTGATTTCCTTATTTGCTAGGTCGAGTGCATTCACGTTTGAAATGAACTTTCTCACCACAGTTGAAACATGTAACGACATCTTTATTGAAACCGTGTTTTGTATCCCGCTCGCTTTGCAAGGCTGTTCTTCCGGTTCTTCTCATGTAATCCTTTGCTCTTCTCACCGCACTTGCAAACGCCCATTTTATATCCATTAGTTCCATCTCGTCCCTGTCTGTTTGTTCATAGTCTTCATCTGTCAAATTAATGTTTCCAATTTGACCGGCGACTAATCCACAATAAGCACTCACCATTGTGTTTAGAAGTTCTATATGTTCCCGAGCACCTTCCACATTGGCTTTGGTGAAGTTTGACGTATCAAATCTAATGGTGTTGGGGTTTGATTATTGAGAGTTGTTGTTACCATAAAAGGCTTGTTGAGGGGCTGGTTGAGAAGGTTGTTGTTTGGTTTGTTGTGGAGCAGCTTGTGGGAAAGGAAGATAGGCTTTTGGATCGAATGGTTCACCATAAGGGTTTGTAAGAGGACCAAACAATTGAGCTGGCTAGGGTGTTGGCAGAAAGGCTTTTGGATCAAATGGTTGTCCATAAGGGCTTGTATTTGACATAAACGCGGTTTGAAGCTTTGGTTGCTGATTGGTACTAACACCGGTGTTAACGCCTGCGAAGTACATCTCAGGATTTTGTGGAACTGGAATTCGTTTTGCTTTTCGTATTTCTTCTCCATCCTTGTTCTCAAGCTTTTGAACAAATTCATAAATGCTGAGCGTATCTAATATGCTTTAGCAACACAATGAATTGACTCCATTTGGGTGGTAAAGCCGCAGCAAAGCGTTGGATCATCTCTTGTTGTGTTGCATTAACTCGATATAAGTGCATCTCACTAAGCAGATGATAGAACCGAGTAGCCATGTCGTTGAGCATTTCATTTTCCATAAACAAGAATCTTTCAAACTCCTTCTTCAAAAGATCGGATCTTTCTTGTTGCTGCATTCCCTTCTCCTCTAGCTACCAAGACATCCAACAAATTCTTTGTAGTTGTAGAATAGGCGAATTGATGATAGATATCTCTATGAAGTGCTTGAGTAAGGACGGCAAAGGCTTTCTTCTCAAGATCATACGCCTTCTTATCATTGTCGCTCATTCCCTCCAAAGTAAGTAAGTGGATTTGAACCCGCTTCTTCTAGAGCTTCATTGTATGGTGTAGTAAAACATGTCCACAACTTGGTACTTTGACCTAGAATGTACGTATGAAAGCAACTTTTCCATGATAGATAGTCATTCATATGATTTAACTTTGGTGGACGATTGTTGCTTCTGATTTCACTGTCGCTTATGAGAAGGTTATGAATACTCATATTTTGATTAGCAACACATGCCCATTGACCGGAGGTAATCGATTGTTTGGGCATTAACCCTTTGATCCATTGTGAAGGATCATGATTTGTACTCGTGCTATCACTCCAATCCCAAGGGTTTGTACTCATGATTGATTGAAAAAACAAACAACTGTGAAGAACCAAACTGTGAAATTTCTATGAAAGACTAGTAACCACGAACAATAAACAAGTTCATGAAAGATGATAACAAATTGGATCTTACGAAGAATAGTTGAGCCCTATTAATTGACAAGGCCCAAATCCAAACCACGACATAGTAAACCCAAGGATCTGATTGTTGTTCACCAAGATGTATCAATTTTCCGTGAAGCCCAAATGTAATTTTAAGCAAACCACAATGAACAAAGGACTGTTGGGCCTTATGAACTCCATAGAGATGGATCCATCTAGATGATACTTCCTTGCTCGTCTGGTGGCGCGTGTGATTCGTCGTTCAATGTTCACAACTTCAAATGTTTGACAAAAACGTTGTAAGACCCTAGTCTTTCGTAAAGATAATAACAAAACAGACGAACACAGGCCATGAAGAATGGAATTAAAAGGCCTAGACCAAGAAAGGATAAGGCCCAACGAAGAATATATTTCGTGATATTAGGCCCAAACCACTAATAACCTTAGCCCAATATTTTAAACCCACAATCTGATGGGTATTTAAGTGAGAAATGAAAAGCTGCTGGGCCAATGTGTGCAAATAATTGTTCATGAAAACTGGAAGGAATCCTACAAGAATAAAACTTGTTTGACCAATGAGAAATTCAGGCCCAATCTTAACTAAAAAAAAAATATGAGCCCAAGAAGAACAATCAGACAAGCCAAACGAAGGATCTATGTTCTTCGTGAATGTATATATTTCATGAGCTTATAGTCTTTGGTAAAATGTAATTTGAATTTGGACGAAAAACACTCAGGCCCAATTGATAAAGCCCAAATCACACTTGGTCTTTCGTGAGATTGTAGAAGTGAGGTTTCACCAAGAATCTTGTTTAGTTGGAAAAGATGGGTTCTTTGTTGACTGGGTAGGTGAAAAGGTTTTCTGAAAAGGCAGAATCTTGTTTCTGATTTTAAGAATGTTTGTAGGTGAGTGACCAGAAATAGTTTACAACAGACTTCGAGATTTCAAATTTTTTGAAAACTTTGAACCTTATCTTCTCAAAAATAAAACTCCGGTCACTTTTCCGGCCAAAAATTCACCGGAAAAATTATCCAGAAATTTTGCAAGAAAATTTTAAGGAAAACCCTATACTAACATGTCTCCATATAATTAAACAAGGTTTTTGCAAAAAAATTTCGCAACGAAAAACTTTTCTAAAGCTTTTAACCCACTTTTTTTGCCAACAACTTGAATATTTTTGCTTTAAAACACAATAAACTTTCAGAAAAAAAAAACCTTCAAGAAAGTTGTCTGAAAACACGACACTCGACTCGGTTTTAACAAGGAAGAGAGGCAAAGCTCTGATATCACTTGTAAGTCCACTCGGAGGATCAAGTTTCCCACTTCCTTATTGTCGGAAACACACTTACGAGTGCGAAATACTCGTAAGAATGCTGTCACACCCTCAAAATCCACATTTGGAGTACTACCGCGAAGCGTGTGACTGACCAGGATCCAGCCATCAATCATACTAAAAATTAAGATAATAATAGTAAAGTTCACCAACCATAAAGATCAGTGACCACCATAGTTAAAGTGCAAATTTTTTAAGTTCAAAACAACAGTTTAAGTGAGTAAAGAAAGCTTAGTAGAATATTTCAAACAAACATTCATGTTTCAATATTATTTAAAGAACCCAACACACGGGTCTAGACGTCCACTACAAATCCCCAAGCTGCAAGCTCTTGAGTCAATGAGTACCTGCAAAGCATGCAGTAGAGTGTCAACACAAAGTTGGCGAGTTCATGAGTTTGTCCAATTTTAATTCCAAAAACTTGTTTCATTAGTTAATTTACTCATTTATATCATGCGATGGGGAGCTACCCCATATGTAAGCTACTAAACTACATTATACCGAATCCTTACGACCGTACGTTTCCGTAGAGTGCCCCATTTGTCAATGCCTATCATAATTGACGGTTGCCAAATTAGTTCACGCCCGTCCTCCTCCAGAGGCACGGTGTGATGCTGGTGAGACCTAAATAGCGCTATCAACTAATATCCCGTTTGCCAGGCCCCGATGACTAATCGGTATCATGAGTAGGGACTTGAGTGGTAGAGTTTTGTTTAGTCTCGCTTGTTGCATCTAATATAAATAGGAATTAACTGTATGTCCCACACATGGGGAGAAAAGTAAGTTTGTACCCCATACAAGAAGGTAGCGTTGTTTGTATCCTGCATAAGGAGATAGCATTGTCTGTTCCGTTTCCCAACCACCGTGAACGCATGCTTTTAGTAAAAGTGTTGATCTCACCTCGGTTTGCTCGGCAGACAGTTTACTTAGTCAAGTGAGCTAGTCAACCACGTTTTAATAGGGTTACCAGTATAGGTCAGGTTTGGGTAAAAATAAGTCACGTATATCCTACACGTATCTAATACATACCATACATGTTATACTAACGTTATTGGGCCTATCCTATCATAGAAACAGTTTACACCGTAGCACACAATCCAGTTTAAACAGTAGTAGGAATACACAGCCCAAACATGTCATTACTTAATGCGGCCTAATAACTCAGTCAAGCAGCCCAGTCGAGACCAGGTGGTCTCGACTCGAGAACATGTGGTCTCGAGTCGCAAACGGAAGTCTGGAGTAGTGCATATTGGAGTCGCAACCTTGGAGGTCTCGAGTCCAGTCTGGAGTCTAGATCAGTAGATTTCGGGTCGCAACCATGCGGTCGCGACTCCTGGAGGTGTTTTGGTTAATCTCGAGTTGTCAACCTATGGTCTCGAGTCGCAACCAGGATGGACTCGACTCACACACCTGATGATGGAATCCTTCTAGAACACTTGCCAGCTTTTTGTACTATCCAATCAAATTGCATAAACATGTTCCCTATCGTACACTATCAGAACGGATCAAAACAACACTTTTCAAATGTTCAACACACATTCATACAGTTCATCTTTAGGGCTTTCCAGAATCATAAAACTAATTTATTTAAAATACCCTCTTTCTAGCATTTAACATCTATTTGGTGAACAATTTATGAATCATTATCAGCCCCTAATGACTATTCTACTAGCATGCATTCAAAGCAAGAATCATGTAAACATACAATCTAGATAGACAACCCGGCAAACCATCACCAAAACAACATTTGTCTTACATTTTTCTAGCATGAATCAGTCGGTCAAAACACACTAAGCTATCCATATCATTCAATACTCAAAGCATTCATTCAGTTTACATTTTTATTATTCAAGAAGCACATTGTTCAACATATAAAGTCATTTTCAACTAAGCAAGTTTAGCACAAACAATCATAAAACCATAGGGACACTAACCGAATCTTAAGTGATACCAAAGCTTAGCTTGAATGATCGATAATCAAGCTCCCAAATCCACCCCCTTCTAGCTGCCGCTGGTTGATCTGAGAGAGGAGGAGGTGATATTGTTAGGGTTTTCTAGAGAGAGAGAGAGAGAGAGGATGAGAGGAGATAGAGAATGGATAGGGGAATGTGTTGGGATTTGTGTGATGCGGCTGATATCATGGGTTTTATAACCCCCAATTCACCGCATGCCCTATGTCTCGAGTGGGCTTGTTGGTTGGGCCATGTCGCATAATTAGGTGCAGCCCATTTTTTTCGGGTCAAGGGATCCCGAGTCGAGTCTCCAGTCGAGACCTTGCAGTCACGGTTCACACATAAATGCATACATAGTATATATATATAAGGACATACTACACATAACTCATCGAGGAATCACATAGTGCACAGAAGTAAATAACTGGTTTTTATTTAATATCATATATATATATATATATATATATATATATATGTATATAGATAGGGGAATGTTCAAATGAAAACCACTAGTTAACGCAAAAACTATAAAACTAACTAAAAAAGCCAAAAAAAAAACATAATTTTTTTTGCATACCAATTTTCGCCACTTTTAGTATATAAAAAAAATTTCAAAAAAAAATTATATAAAAAAACCTGCGATTTTTTTATAAAAAATTGAAAAAAAAAAATTGGTGTGTTTTTTAGGGTTTTTTTTAGTTAGTTTTGCAGATAAAAGTGGTTTTCATTTGAACCATTCCCTATGTGTGTGTGTATATATATATATATATATATATATTAAGGCAATACACAGAGAGGTTTCTCGGAAAACCCGAAGTGTCACATTATCCCCAAGTTTTAAGAACTTTCGTCCCGAAAGTTAAAGCGTAGCCACTGACAAGCTAGTGTGTACAAGAATGTTTCTGCGGGGTGTCACATCATTCCCCCGTTAGTTTGTAATTCCATTTCGAAATTCCGTTGTTGCTTCAGTGCTGGGAGTTTCGTTTGCAAACAATTGGGGATACTTACACTTCATCTGGTCTTCCCGTTCCCAGGTAAACTCTGGGCCACGGCCCGAGTTCTAACGAACTCGTACCATAGGTTTCTTGCTACGCTTGAGGGTCTTGGTCTCTCGATCCATAATCTTAACCTGTTCCTCAACGACCTGTAACTAATTGTCAATAGTGAGCTCCTTAAAAGGAACAGCGAGTGTTTCATCTGATAGACACTTCTTTAGATTAGACACATGAAAGACGTTGTTCACCGTACTCAGTTCTTCAGGTAGACTCAATCTGTAAGCAACCTTACCGATCCTTTCGGTAATTTCGAATGGTGCGACGTATCGCGGATTAAGTTTCCCCCGTTTACCAAAACAAACGACACTATTCCAGGGTGAGACTTTAAGTAGAACCCGGTCCCCGACCTGGAATTCTAGAGGCTTCCTACGTTTATCAGTGTAGCTTTTCTGGCGGTCATGAGGTGCCGCCATGCGTTTTCTGATCTGGGCAATCTTATCCGTTGTGTCAAGTACAAGTTCTGGGCCGGTAATTTGGCTTTCGCCCACTTCCTCCCAACATAGAGGTGAACGACACTTGCGTCCGTACAGCATCTCAAACGGTGCTGCCTGAATGCTAGTGTGGTAGCTGTTTTTGTAAGAGAATTCTACCAGCGGTAGATGTCGTTCCCACCCGTTCCCAAAATCAATGACACATGCTCTCACCATGTCTTCGAGTGTTTGGATGGTTCGCTCTGTCTGACCATCCGTTTGTGGGTGGTAGGCAGTGGTCATATCCAACTGCGATCCAAAAGACTTGTGCATAGCCATTCGTAGTTCAGATGTGAAACGAGGATCACAATCATAGATAATGGACGTTGGCACTCAGTGCCCAGTGACTACTTCCTTGAAGTAGATAGCAACAAGTTTTGAAAACTTGTTCATTTCTTTGATTGTGAGGAAGTGTGCAGACTAGGTTAAACGGTCTACGATTACCCAAATGATATCGTTTCCGCTTTGTGTTCTTGGTAAGCCAGTAACGAAGTCCATGGAAATCTGTTCCCATTTCCAGGTTTGCAACTCTGGCTGTTGTAGTAGGCCCGACGGCTTCTGATATTCGATCTTGACTCTAGCGCAAGTCAAACATTTGCTAACGTACCTTGCAATGATAACCCTTATGCTTAGCCACCAATAGAGGGTTTTGAGATCGTGATGCACCTTATCAAAACCAGGATGTATCGAGTAGCGAGACTTGTGTGCTTCGTCCATCACAAGTTCTCGAAGATTTCCATAAGATGGAATCCAGATACGGTCCGCAAAGTAGTGAATACCGTCGTCCTTGAGTTCAAGTCGTTTCTCCATGCCCCATAGGGATTCAGCTAGGAGATTTTCCGCCTTCACTGCTTCAGCTTGAGCGTTGCGGATCTGACTAGGGATATTCGAATGGATAGTAAGCTGTAAGGCACGAACTTGCTTAGGTTTGGTTTCCTTTCGGCTAAGGGCATCGGCTACAACATTACCCTTGCTTGGATGATACTTGATCGCGCATTCGTAGTCATTAAGGAGTTTGACCCATCTACGCTGCCACATCTTCAACTCCTTCTGGTCAAGGATATGCTGGAGACTCTTGTGACCGGTGTAAATTGTGCACTTGGTACCGTATAAGTAATGTCTCCAAATCTTGAGTGCAAATACGACTGCTCCGAGTTCCAAGTCGTGCGTCATGTAGTTCCATTCGTGAATCTTGAGTTGTCATGAAGTGTAGGCAATAACCTTCTCGCGTTGCATCAACACGCAACCGAGCCCTTGAATAGACGCGTTGCAGTAGACGACAAAGTCATCGGTACCTTCCGTTAACCAAAGAATAGGATCACTATAGAGGTTCTCCTTCAACTTCTGGAAAGGAGACTCTTGAGCATCATTCCATTTGAAAGGAATACCCTTCCGGATAAGAGTCGTGAGGGGTTGTGCGATCATCAAAAATCCCTTGATGAATCTACGATAATACCCTGCCAATCCCAAGAATTGGCGAATTTCGGTCGGAGTCTTCAGTGTAGGCCAATTCTTGATGGAGTCAATCTTAGCTGGGTCGACATGAATCCCATCATGATTGACCACGTGCCCAAGGAAATGGACTTCTCTAAGCTAGAAGTCACATTTCGAGAACTTGGCGTACAGTTATTCATTGCGAAGAAGTTCGAGAATGAGACACAGGTGTTGCTCATGTTCCTCTTGGATCTTCGAGTAGATCAGGATGTCATCAATGAAAACAATCACGAACTTGTCGAGATAGGGTTTGCACACTCGATTCATGAGATCCATGAAGACCGTAGGTGCGTTGGTCATCCCAAAAGGCATGACAAGGAATTCGTAGTGACCATAACGAGTCCTGAACGTGGTTTTGGTGATATCCTCGTTGCGGACACTCAACTGATGGTAACCTGATCGCATGTCAATCTTGGAGTAGTAACTCGATCCTTGCCGCTGGTGGAACAGATCGTCGATACGTGGGAGTGGGTAACGGTTCTTGATGGTAACCTTGTTTAGCTCACGATAGTCGATACACATACAGAAAGTGCCATCCTTCTTCTTGACAAAGAGTACCGGTGCTCCCAAAGGTGACGAGCTAGGTCGGATAAAACGTTTATCCAACAGTTCTTGCAGTTGCGTAGAGAGTTCCTTCAGTTCAGCTGGGGCTAGTTGATAAGGTGCACGAGCTATAGCTGCCGCTCCAGGAGTTAGCTCGATTTGGAATTCGACCTGACGGTGGGGAGGGAGTCTAGGTAATTCCTCAGGGAATAACTTGGGATAGTCGTGTATGACAGGAAAATGCTCAATCCTCTTTTCCCTTTCCTGAGTGTCGGTAACGAGGGCTAGAATAACGGTATGCCTTTTTCGCAAACACTTCTAGGCTTTTAAGTTTGACAAGCTATCTTTCTAGACTTTTATGGTTTAGATCTGTTCGTTCTAATATGTTTAAATGAAGTTTTAAGTTTGACAAGCTATTTTAGATTATCTAAAAGAAGACAGAAAAACTCGTTTTTCGGTGTACTCGAGTTGTTTGATGCTGTGTGAAGAACAAGGCTGGAACGGGAAGCAGCTTCTCGAAGATTTGATGAAGATTTGTAGACCCCACATGTATCAAGGGGGAGTCTGTAAATGCATCCCAGGATGATAAATGCGAATGCTGCTACTCAAAGATCTGTTGAAGATTTGCAGATCCCGCATATATCAAGGGGGAGTCTGTAAATGCACTTTTGGATGATAAATGCTGGATCCGACAACTTGATACTACTTCAGGGACTTGTTTGTTATTGTTGAAAGTTATTATATAACTACAAATTCGGACAAGTATGGGTGCATGGTGTCCGAATTTGTGGCTTAAAGTTTGTCAGCATTTATTATTTGGCTTGTCCGAACTTACAAGGTCTTGGGGATGTCCGAACTTATAAGTTCCTGGGGATGTCCAAACTTATAAGTTCATCATGGTTTGTCCGAATTTGTAGTTTAGGAATGTAGTAGTTAAGTACCGACAAGTGTTTCTAATTTGTTCTATCCATATTAATCAGTTATCATGGTTTTTATTTCTTCTTCCCCTCCCATATTTTTAGAAAACCCCACCACCGCGATCTACCTACGTTGCTGTTGGATTTTATTTTCAATCACCAGGGACGGCTCTTGGGCCGGCCAACCCGTGCCGTCGCTCGAGGCACAAATTTTTAAAGGGCCCAAAAGGTTTCTATGAGCTTTCTTATATATACTTAATTATATATTTAATATATGCATCTATTTATTATATAGAAAAGTGTTGGTGGTGGAGGGGAAAAATCATCTCAAGATAATGTAAAGATCTCAAGTACAAGTCTTGATTCCACCACCAAGGGTTTGTTTTTTAAATTCATTTCCTCAACCAAAATTTTGTGCCCAATTTTTTTTTGTCGCCCAAGGCCTAAATTTTTTTGAGAGTTCTCGAGGATGGCTCTGTTAAGTACTACAATGAAAATGGAAATTTAGCCCGCACGAGGGTCAATGGCCCTCTTGTGGTTTTGCCATGTAATAATCCTTGGGTACCTAGTAGCGAAAGAATCCAAACCCATATAAATTCATAACCTTGGTGGTGGTGGTTATTTCTGGAAGATCTCTGATATATAAATAAGATAATCATTAAAATATTATTTAAGGGAGAATAAAACATGGTGATTGATTGTGTATGCTGTTGAGGAATTGATAATGTTCGAGGCTTCATATGGTGAATACCCCTATCTTAGTAGGTGTTGCAAAATCATCGGATTGCGACTCATACTTGGTTATTTTAAAAATAGACATTAATCATTTGCTAGGGTGGCAAAGATTCGAAAGTTGTAGATCCCATTGAAAGGGTTGCCATGTTATTATGACCATGCAGCGATGAAACTAGAAGAAATATCAAGGGGTATCCCAATTTTTTTACCTACATTAAGGGGCAGTGCTGATCCTGGATATTCAAGTGCCCTGAGCGAGCCCAAAAAAAGGCCCTTAGGCCTTACTGACTTAAATTTTATAGACTAGTTTTTTTAAGTTATTAGTATTTAGGTTAACGAATCAATATTGAGCATATCACATTTGGGCTAGGCTTTTTGAATTAATATTGGCAATAAGTTTTTATGTTTTAGATTGGGCTAGGTTTATTTTTAATTTTTAGATCCAAATTAAACAATTCAAGATCTCAAGAAGAAAAGAAATAAAGAATATTCACAACTCACAATCAGCACAACAACAGGGACTTCAGCCAATCAGCCGATGATTATTGTTCTGAACTGTTTCAGCAATCAGCAGCGATCAATGATCATTAGCGACACCTTCAGCCCGTGTTCAGCGACTTGGTATCCTTGTTGTTCAGCGACTTCAGCGTTCAGCCCACTCGGTTCAGCAATTAGCTTCAGCAATTAGCACAACAACAGCAGTTCAGCACTTCAGTCTTAGCGACAATGCAACATACATCCCTCCTGCTAGGGCTGTAAACGAACCGAACGAACACAAACAAGGCCTTGTTCGTGTTCGTTCGTTAAGGAAATAAATGTGTTCACGAACGGTTCATGAACACTTACCGAACGAGATTTTATGTTCGTGTCCGTTCATTAAGGAAATGAGTGTGTTCGTGAACGGTTCACGAACACAAATAAATTTGGCGAATGTGACGAAGGATAAAGGTGGATGGCCTAGAGCGTAGCACTAGAACTTGAATTCCTTATTATGGAATGGATTTCGATCATATTCGTCGATGTGTCGCCCATTCAAACTTCAAAGGCTTGGACTCTTATTTAGTTTGTAAACAATTTGGGCTTATTATTTAGTTTGTAAAGAATCTTATTTGGGCTTATTATTTAGTTTGTAAACAATTTGGGCTTATTATTGGTTTGTAAACATTTTTTAGGGGTGTCCTTGTAGTTGTTTAGGGGTGTCATTTGTATAAAAATCGAAAAAAAAAAAATTTCACTACCGGTAAAAAGTTGAGCCGTAGCCCGTGCTTTGGCTGGTTCTAAGCCAGGTTCGCCCCTGTGACCAAGTATGTTGAACTATGAATGAGTCTGCTTGGCATGGCATCGGTTTGGCCTATTCAGCTTGCCATGGCAGTGGATTAGAGAAAATATCAAAGTCTCTTGGGTGTCCAGCGGACCACCCATGAACAAATTTTATTTGCAAACACCACTCGAAAGGATTTACAGATCAAGAAGTACACAATCTTTGGAAAACGATCAGCCCCTTAGAAACATGAATACGATGTGTTATATATACCAAAATACATTTACTATCTTTCTAGATTTTTCAATGCTACACATATTCAATGAATACAAGTACGAAAACACCTGCAATTGCAATATAGATATGTTATAATTTCAGTTATAATTTCTAGATTTTTTTTTTTTTTTTTTTTTGACATGCTGACTCTGTAAACCCAAATTGAAATAGTCAAATTTCAGTTATTGTTTTATTTTATTATTATTGAAACATTAAAAAAAATCCTATATTCATTTAAGTTCTCTATGAAAAAAAGATATTAAAATTCCATGGTTTGAACCAAAATTTAAGATTAGGGTTTTCCCCCTACGTTCTCACCTATATATAAGTTAACATCATTTGGAAAATCATTTCACGGCCGTTCTTCCATCATCTCAGATCTTACCGCTCTAATTCAGTATGCAGTTTTCTGACCTGATCGGAGGTCCAATAACTGACCAGATCGAGTGTCCATGTAAGAAGTTTTCATCTTTGCTCATTAATTCTATCTGATCTGAAGATTTTCGGACTTTTGTGATGTTTAACAATTCAATGTGTATTGTGTTTTGAGAATTTTGTGTTTTGATAGCTGCTGACAGCATACATTGATCTATATCAGGTATGGGAATGGATCATAGCATGTTGACAGTTCATAGGAGCGCATCTATCTTTCTATCAGGTATGGTAAAATCAAGAAATCCATATTTTTGTTAAATGTTTATAAGATTCATATATTAAAGCTCCCTTTTCATGGTATATCTGGATATCAAAATTACTTTGATATCTAGATATCTTTATCCTGGATGATGTTTAAGATTTAAGGGAAATAATGAATTATTTAGGCATGATTTATTGGAAAGCCACTGGTATTTTTACCAACCGGTTTTTTAAGTAGACCATTGGGTAATGCTTTTAACGCACGTTTTCTCAATAAACCAAATTTAAACATACTATTTTTCAAATAACAATAAGATTCACTCACCAACCTTTGTTGACCCAAAAAAACTATTTTTACACATGATACATGCGAACAGATTTGAAGAGAAGATTGGACATAGGATGGGCCTTAGTTAACAAGAAACGGATTAGCTTAGTTTATATGTTATAAACAACGTTTCATATGTTTTAGTGTTTGTTTGGATTAATTTGTTATGAGACACATTCAGTTTAGATTAATGATAATTTAAAACACGGAATAGCAAGTCATAAGCTTTGGATGAACCCAATCACGCCCTGATCACCTATTCCGCTGCGGGTCGGGGTGTGACAGAACATTGATAACACTAAAATCAGCAACATTGTTTTTATGTGAACCGCAAAAGATTTGTAAATGTTTTTATTTACTTTGAAAGTTGTTATGGATAATTAACTTATCATATGATCCACCGCGTATTTCAGTCATGCTTTTTGGATGATGGTCGAGATTGAATACCATAAAAGCCATCTTTTTCGGCGGCCTTTAAGATAGTTGGCGGATTGTAAGGGAAAGAATGAATTATTTAGGCATGATGTACCGGGGGCTTTCCCCGCCACCGGTTTTGTAAGTAGCCCATTGGGTAATGCTTTAGACTTGTATATATATTGCATACTTCTTACCATTCTGCTCATTCGCCGTGTTTGTGTTTGTTGAATACTAACAGCAACTTGATAGACGGTGGTGGTTCAGTTTTCAATTTGTTTTCCTAATGGCAAATACTGCTCAATCAGGTAAAAGTATTGCTAGATCATTATTCACTGCACAGCTTTCACTTCCAGAAGAACCTGTTATCCATAATTATGTACTAGATCTATGGAGTTTTCATTTATTCTCCAATAATGCTATGCTGATCATAATGTTCATATTTTTCAGAACTCCTAAATGACCGCTTATGGAATGCCTATGCTAGACCGCAGGCATATGTTCCCCTTGAAGGGGAGCACATTTACTACTTCCCCCAAGGACATATTGAACAGGTTTGTATTGGATTCTCTTTTTAATGCAAGCATACATTGAGTCTCCATATGTGGTGCTTTCTAAAATGGAATACTTGCAGATAGGATAAAGCGCATCTCTCAAAATTAATTCCTACACTTGTATCAGTTTCATTATTTTGTGATTTAAGCATTTAATTGTATCTAAAATGAAAGCAAGTTGTCGTTACTGTAACAGCTGGAGGGCTCCATGCATTTTGGATTAGACCAGCAGCTTTCAACATTTTGTTTACCAGAAAAATTACTGTGCAAAGTGATGAATGTTGAGTTACGGGTAAGTCTGTAGTTATAATTCTTGTCGTAAGTCTTGTGCATCATAATTTACTTGAGAAATGAATGTTTAAACTCAGTTACACCCGTTGTTTTGAAAATCATACCAGAACCGCCGGTTGGTCAACCGGGGGTTGACTGGTTGGTTGGTCGAACCGGAGAACCAGGGGTTGAACCGGAAATTGATTAAATTATTCACATTTTAAGTTTTTTTATTTGATCCGGTTTGACCAGTGGGGAGACCTGTTCGACGTCCTGTCTCGCCCTGAAAACTTTGATTACACCCTTTAAGTGAGATCGACTAATAATTCAGGATTTATTTTACAGGATGAACCGAGCACTGGTGAAATGCATGCAAATATAACTCTTATGCCAGATCATGATGTGAGCATTTTGACTTAAATATGTTAATTCATGTGACTATATAACTTTTTTTGCCTTTTTGTCTCATTTGTTCCTTTTCATTCTGATAAATTAGCAAGGCGAGATGTTTGTTGAAGCCAGAAGGCACACAAGTCTTTCAAAGAATTTGCTCGGTGCATCTGTGATGTTAAGTCGCCATCAACTTGGGGTTCTTTCTGTTGCCTCTCACGCACTTACAACACAGTGCCGTTTTTCAGTCATATATAAACCCAGGTATAAACCATAATTAATGTAGTTTACTTATTCACACTCCACAGAAAATATGGTTTCTAAATTGGGCATTATATGTAAACAGATGTTGTCTATCTTTGTTCATTATCAACGTGAACAAGTACCTGGAAGCTCAGAATCATATAATATATGTTGGAATGAGGTTCATGATGACCTTTGAGGATGAAGACTTTGCTGAAAGAAGGTACATATGGTTCTCATTACTAAGAATATTTGGGTGGTTGAAAAATTTCATTAATAAATGTGTTATGCAATTTATCAATACAGGTTTGGTGGTACCGTTGTTGCTGTTGGGGAGCCTGAATGGAAATCCATAGAGGTGGTTAATCCGTTCCTCTAAAACTCAGTTATTAATAATAATCATCATCATCATACTCAGTAAATCCCACCAATAGCAAAGCTAAGGTAGGGTCTAAGGAGGGTAAGATGTAGACAGCCTTACCTCAACCCTGTAGAAATGGAGACGCTGCTTCCGGTGAGACCCCCGGCTCGATGGTAGTT
Organism: Helianthus annuus; assembly: GCF_002127325.2. Classification (NCBI taxonomy): domain Eukaryota; kingdom Viridiplantae; phylum Streptophyta; class Magnoliopsida; order Asterales; family Asteraceae; genus Helianthus; species Helianthus annuus. The sequence continues at coordinate 66,486,387 of NC_035443.2, forward strand.
TTGTATCAAGCCTTGGACATAGGGCACATAACACTCGGCAATTCAGACAGAGGCCAATTAGTGCATGTATTCTCTTGTCTTTCAGCTAACAACGCCACCACATGATGCATGATCAACCATCCCCTCTTTTAACATTATTTTCAAGAAATTAGTAAAATAACATTAAAATTAGTGCACTTTCACATTTGCCCCCGAGCGCCCACACATACATACATTATTATTATTATTATTATTATTATTATTATTATTATTATTATTATTATTATTATTATTATTATTATTATTATTATTATTATTATTATTATTATTATTATTATTAATGATAATAATAATAGTTTCTGAAGCTTTCCGGTTTTTCAATCTATTTCAGGTTGAGTGGGACGAGAACTCAACATTGCTTCGCCCGAACAAAGTTTCATCTTGGGAGATTGAACCTTCTAAAAGGAGCATCTGGAGTTCATGTTTAAGAAAGTTAAAAAAGCTAGTTTGTTGTGCCTGCTTGTAAGGCTTTAATTTGCTTTTGTTTTTGTAAAGGCTTTATATGTTGTTTTCTTTTGACAAATAAAGTTTTTATAAATCCATCAAATCAACTAAGTTTATGTATGGAGATTGTTAAAATGAATTTATGATTCGAAACAAACCATAACAATATTCACTAGTTTGAGTCAGCGGAAAAAGGTTCGGGTTGAACTCATGATCATGTTTAGTTAAGAGGGTTGGTTTCCTGTAGGTCCCTTTTTGTCGGAGGATGACGAACCTCAAACCTTGTTATACTAACCCACTAGCGAGTGCGGAATCCAAGCTAGCGAGCAAACCGGGATTAAGCAAGTATAAACACAACACAAACGGGTTCACCGATTAACACAACTTGTATTAATGCAAATGAAGGTTTCGGTTACAAGCACAATGTTTACAAATCTAACATGTAAACTCTCAAAGTGTGTGTGTGAGTTCCGGACAGAAAGCTCTCAAGAAGTCTCTCTCTCTTTCGGTGTGTGCACCTATGTAAACTCTCAGAACTGTCTAACACAACACACTGCATGGGTATTTATACCCAGCTCATGATGTGCAGTCCGAAGGATCCGATAGATGGTCCGAAGGATCATCTATCGAAGACAAGTCACTCGAAAGATCAGCAGGGACCTCGAAAGATCACCTTTCGAGGTCTAACCATTCGAAGCATATCTTTCTTTCGATGAGATCGAAGGATCCATATCATCCTTCGATCTCTTATCCTTCGAGACAGAACATCTTTCAACTTTTACCAACTGTTGTCCAAGTCAAACCGGAGGATGGTTGACTTGGTCAACTTACAACACAAGAACAGGACATCGTTTACATCGTGACCGAATACAGACAAAGTACAGACACAAGTGCACCAACAGTTGTTTATATCAAACACGTATGGCTTAAAGTGACTTCTTGGTCTATAAATCTGGGGTGTTCAAAAAAATCCGAATCCGAAACCGAATCCGAAATATCCGAAAACCCGTATCCGAAATATCCGAATTTTCGGATATCCGAATTTTCGGATATCCGAATTTTCGGATATCCGAAAATCAGATAATCCGAAAATTCGGATTCGGATTCGGATAGTGATTTTGAGAATTTTCGGATAATCGGATTATCCGAAAATATCCGAAAATTTAATTTTTATTTTTTTCGGATATCCGAATATCCGAAAATATCCGAAGTATCCGAAAAATATCCGAAGTATCCGAAAAATATCCGAAAAAATATCCGAAATATCCGAAAAATATCCGAAGTATCCGAAATATCCGAAAAAATATCCGAAATATCCGAAAAATATCCGAAATTTATATTCGGATATCCGAAACTATCCGAAAAATATGGTTCCAAATATTAAAAAATAATAAAAAAATAAAAATTAAATAAAAAATTGGATATTCGGATATCCGATTAGATATCCGAACCCGAATCCGAAATTTCGGATATCCGAAAATCGGATATCCGAAATTTCGGATTCGGGTTCGGATGTCAATATTTCACTATCCGAAATTTCGGATATCCGATTTTCGGATATCCGAAAACCGGATTATCCGAACTTGAACACCCCTATAAGTTAAGCTTAGCATGATCCATCAAGCTAACTTAAAGACATATTATGTAGGTCCCTATAATTTATTCAATCCTTTAAAAGTTTGCTTCTTTATGTAGGTCCCTGTTTCGGGATCGATTCCGTGATTTTCATGATTATGTTCATAGATGGAAGAAGATAAGAGAGGATAAACAAACAAACTTTGTATTAATCCGGTAGTAAACATTACAAGTCGGCCCGATTACATGGAAACCGAACTAATACCAAAGAAGTATACATCCGGGGAGAAATCAAGTGGTGATTTCTCCCGGTGAGGACTCAAACCTCCTATCACTCTCTTGCACACACTTGTGCTCTCACTCTTGTGTTTTACAAGACAAGGTGTTGGTATTTATACCAAACACAGGTTGCACAGTCGAAGGATCAAGCTGACTGGTCGACAGATCTTCTGTCGACCATCCAGCTTTCGAAAGACACATACATACCTCGAAGGATCACATATCCTTCGAGGTCCATCTTCATCCTTCGATGGTATCTTTCGAGCTCATCGAAGGATATTCATAATCCTTCGATGCCTTATCCTTCGACATCAACATATACAACCATAATTTGTCTAGCAAACACACACACGGTCAACCGAATAACCCTCTCGTTTGACCACTTCAAACGAGCGGGTCTATACACGTTCGATAGACCGTTTCACTAACTATTACAAATTCAGCGTAAAATAATAACTAATCTATTCGACAAGCATCGGACACAAAATCTGCATCAACAAATTCCCCCTTGTCCGTTGCTGTCGAATGCTGAAAATGCAACTGCAATCATCGATCTTCAGTCAAGTAATCATCTTCTCTCTGAAAACAAATTCCCCCTTGACTGATGATCCAGGTAAGTAGTATCTTGACGCTCATTGTATAAAGCTTCCCCCTCAGAGTACGCGCATCCGTGTTGAGTGTTGTGCAATTTCCTCAAAAGGCTCAATTGACCGATCTTCCGCTGATCTTCCAATACTCCAACCGGCATTTGATAAGGGTTCCATTTTATAACAACTGCATCAAGTCTTGATCTTCAAGCGTCTGTGCAAAACATTCCACGCTGAACCGTTTGTATCACCAGAAAATTACAAACTCTACCACCTGTGATTGCGTTTAGAAATTTACCGAAGAAATTCAACATTTGAAAATTTTTATCCCCCCCGTTTCTTTGGTAAAATCTCTAAACCTTAACAGATTCTTTCCACTTCAAAGAAACTGTCGTCAAATGTTCACCAATTCCCTCCACTGAGCGGAACTGTCATCAATCTTCATTGAATGTTCTCGGTTCCGAAAATTCACGAACATGACTTTCTTCTTTGCATAATCTAGTTGAATAAGAACGTCCCCTGGTACCCCGTAGGATCTGACTTGTATCCCCCCAAAGACCAAAGACTTTGTGAACTCGTTAGGACCGGTATAGACGTTCCAGGTTCATACGTTCGTCTTCAAATGCGAGAATATGACAATAAACAAAATCCTTTCGAACATTTCCGAATAACCGGTAACAATCATAAATACTGATGCGCGGAAGCGAACATATCGTGTTGTTTTTGGCCCATAATAGTCGCGTTACCATTTTTGCCATTGCATCGGTAACCGTGACTACCCCACAATTTTTCAAACATCAAGTTTTCATCATCTCTTGTTTTCATCATGCTGCATCACCCCGCGCGCTCCCAAATTCATACTAATTTTGACGTTGACATTTAGAAGCGCGGTTCAGATCATCTTCGCGAACACCCGACCCCACTCTGCATCAAAAACCTTTGTTCCAATGGATCCCCTTTTTTTTTTTTTTTTTTTTTTAATATTTGCCCAAAATTTCACACCAAATGGGCCCAATAGAAAAATCTAGCAAAATATAACTTTAGGCGCTAGACTTTCACTTTGATACACCTTGTGTGGACGCGACTCGGCTCGGTTCGACTCGGTTTTGACACGGTTAGGTCCGGCTCAAGCCCGACGTCACGACATTCCTCCGTCGTGCGCCCCAGAGTTCGACACGCGAAGCACGGAGTGCCACAAACCCATTCCCGTTTACACCTCACCATGACATCATCATTGTGATGTCATGGTGATGTCATAACCTTTGACTTATTGAAAGTTGGCAACAGAAAGCACATTTGGGCCAATCAACGTCATTTGGGTCGTAACATCTGTATTGGGCTTTGACTTTTATTTGGGCATTATTTAAAATTGATCCTTCGAAATTGTTTGAGCATGACCCTTCGAAATGTAGACTGATCTTTCAAGGGATTGAGGTGCAAATGTGATCTATCGAAACAAAAGATTCCTTTTGATCTTTCGAATTTGATTTGAGATAAAGATGATCTTTCTAGAAGATAATTGATCCTTCGTAACAAAAAAAAAAAAAAACATGACCTTTCGAAAAATCAAGCTGTCAACATGACCTTTCGAAACAAAACATGACCTTTCGAAATAAAGTTTTGATCCTTCAAGGTACTGTTAACATCTTTCGAAATATGAAGATATCAAGAACTTCAAGAACACAGCTACTGTGTAAAATTTGCAGATTTATGAAAACACTTCGTAAACGATTTTTGATGAAGGAAACTTGAAGACTTAGGAGAAAAACATAAAACCCAACACTCGTTTTATCACAGATCTGAATATTCGGGTCCAGATCTGAGTTTTTCTCATTTTCACCATTTTTACATCTTGAACAAAAACCCACAAAAATCACAGATCTAGAGCACATGTGACTTAGTAAACGGTTAGTTTTACTAAATCGGGCACCATGGCTCTGATACCAATTGTAGGTCCCTGTTTCGGGATCGATTCCGTGATTTTCATGATTATGTTCATAGATGGAAGAAGATAAGAGAGGATAAACAAACAAACTTTGTATTAATCCGGTAGTAAACATTACAAGTCGGCCCGATTACATGGAAACCGAACTAATACCAAAGAAGTATACATCCGGGGAGAAATCAAGTGGTGATTTCTCCCGGTGAGGACTCAAACCTCCTATCACTCTCTTGCACACACTTGTGCTCTCACTCTTGTGTTTTACAAGACAAGGTGTTGGTATTTATACCAAACACAGGTTGCACAGTCGAAGGATCAAGCTGACTGGTCGACAGATCTTCTGTCGACCATCCAGCTTTCGAAAGACACATACATACCTCGAAGGATCACATATCCTTCGAGGTCCATCTTCATCCTTCGATGGTATCTTTCGAGCTCATCGAAGGATATTCATAATCCTTCGATGCCTTATCCTTCGACATCAACATATACAACCATAATTTGTCTAGCAAACACACACACGGTCAACCGAATAACCCTCTCGTTTGACCACTTCAAACGAGCGGGTCTATACACGTTCGATAGACCGTTTCACTAACTATTACAAATTCAGCGTAAAATAATAACTAATCTATTCGACAAGCATCGGACACAAAATCTGCATCAACACTTTAACAACCAAAACTTCTCAATTACAAGTTATGTGAGATCAGGCTCCACTCAAACAAAAGAAAACTCACGAACCATGGGTGTAGTGGGGATGTAGGCATTATGTTAAAAAGGTGCAGAGAATTAAATATAAATAAAAAAACCAACCAAAAAACCTATTGGTTAAAAAAAGGAAGCTCAAAAATGATTGGCCAAACAATTGCCCCTTCAGCGTTATTCAAAAAACGCCAAACAAGTTTCAGCCGAGAACACGCCAAACAAGTTTCAGCCGAGAACACGGCCAATAACGCCGTGGGGGCGGGTGAGGGGTGGTATAGGGCGTTTTTGAGGGCCAATTTTGACAAAAATGACTACAGGTGGTCTAACCTACTAATGAGGGCCACTGACCAATTAACATGGTTACAAGACCCATCACTTTGACTCTAATTAAACTTAATAGGAACATGATACAAACAAACTAACTGTTGAATATAATCAGCTACTTTGACCCATCACAAGTGCAGTCTTATACTTCTGAAAAGATAATACTTTTTTATATATATTCAACAGTTGTTTAAATTGCAAACCAAAGTTGACAAAATGTAATCTTTAGCGGTTTCAGAAGATGGCCAAATGTAATCACAATTCAGAAAACTATCATATTTGATGCATCTCACATTCTCTAACAGGTGTAATTATGTATTTGTGTGTACGATACGGAAGAGAATCCTAGTCATTTAACAAGAAAAGTGACTGCACTTATAATTTAAAAGATATAAATGACATTCAATTTTCAGCTGCAATAAATGGCTGCTGCAATAAATGGCTGATAACAAAGTCCTTGAGCCCCCCTCACACTAATGGGTAAAAAGTATTTAAATAGTCTACCTTTTTATTTAAAACACTATCAACTTCCTCACTATCTCCCTCACAAACCTGCAATAACACCTCCTCTGCAACATCACGAAACTTTTTTTTTTGAAAGGTAACTATTATTCACAACGCCAAAACCTCAAAACGAGGCGGCAAAAACACAATAATCTACTTCTTTCACCACCAGAAGTTAGCCGGAGCCGGACTTCGATTTTTTATCCAATACTTCTGCAAAAACACTAATAAATATCACATTTATACACTAATAGTAACAAAAAACCCTTATAGTAGCAAAAAAACACTAAATAAATTTCACAATTTCATTCAAATTTACGTTTTACAAAACTACCATGAAAGTTAGGGACTTAGGGTTTACGGTTGGGATCAGGTCAACTTACCGGTTTCACAGTTTGAAGCGCCGCCTGAAACCACCGTCTGGAACGCAGCTTCTGGCCTCTATCTTCGTCGTCGCCTACTCATCAGCTGGTCGATTTCTTTGGTGGGAAGATTAGGGCTGGAATGAGTAGCGGGAAAGGGGAGACAGCGAGCCAAGATAGAAGCGGGAATGTTTATTTTTATTTTCAATTAGGGCTTGAAAGGGTGGGCCTGGCGATCCAAAGGTGTAAGTTTGTGATTTCTTTTGATTTTCCATCAAATTATAATAGTGGCACATGTGAGACAACATTGACTTTGTGTAGATACCATACATTAATCAAAAAGGGAATAGAGGATACAACATGTGAGACACGATGAAAAATAAAAGATAAAGCACGTGAGACTCCACTATTTTATGAAAAAAAAATAAATAAAACCAAATAACTGAGATTTAATACCAGTTTTATCCCATTTAACTCTCGGTTTAAAACATAGGGTCTGTTTGGTATGAGGTAATGGAATGGACGAAGGAATGGAATGGACGAGGTGATGAAATGGACTAGGGAATGCAATGGATCATTACCATTCCATGTCTTGTTTGGTTACCATGTATGAATGCAATGAATTATTATTGTGTATTGTTCGGTAGGCAAGAAAAACGGAGTAATAAAATAAGTGGTGAGTGGTGGTGGTCGGTGGTAGTAATTGTGGGTGGTTATAGGTGGCGGTGGTGGGTGTCGGTGGCGGCGATGGGTGGTGGTGGTGGCGGCGAGTGGCGGTGACGACGAGTGGTGGTGGCTAGTGGTGGGTGGCAGCAAAGGTGGCGGTGGGTGGCGGCGGCAACTGCGGTTGGTGGTGACGGTGGTGGTGGCGTCGGCGTTGGTGGTGGGCAGCGGCGGCGAGTGGCGTTGGCGGTTGGTCGTGATTGTGGGTGATAACGGTGGCGAGTGGGTGGCGGCGACGACGGTGGCTGTCGGGGTGAGGTGGTGGCGGGTGGCGGCGATGGCGTCGGTGGTGGGTGGTGGTGGTGATGGGTTTTGGCGAAGGTGGTAGGTTGTGGTGTTGTGACGAATGGTGCAAGAGGGGATGGAATGAAAAAAAAAGATGGGGGGTGGAAGGAATAATTTTGAGGGAATGGAATGCTTTTTGGAATGGGTGATTCCATTCTATTGACCAACCAAACACCTTTTTCTTCATTCCCTCGTAATCATCCATTCCATTCCACCTCTCATTCCTGCGTACCAAACACTACCATAGTGAATAGAGTTTTAATAATCCAAAGTATTATAACTCATTAGTTGTAAAAATTCATACCAATAATTTAATGGATTGTACAGTTTACTATCTATAATATTAAAGTGAAAGTAGTGTTTAGCATAACTAAGGAGGATGCAAATAATATATAGCTCATAATATTACACTTTGTACATGTAAAAAAGAATAAATCCAATGGTTGTGTTTTTTATACAAGCTTATTGATGATTAGAAAGAACCAAGCATAAGGTCATTTTAAAGTTTAAAATAATTATTCTTATGCCTTTTTTTATATTTATCGTTGCATGTTTTTAAATTTAGAGTACTTATATGTGGGAAAAACAACTTAGATTTCGGTTTATACAGACTCTATCATTGCCAACCTTTGAATAAGCATATTGTGTTCGGGTTCATGTATGTAACATGGTTTTTCGGTTCATGCAATATTTGGGGAAATTTACCCAACAATTCACAACCACAACCAATTTAACCTTTCTACTTGATGCATATGCACAGGGCTTGGCTAAACGCTCTAAGTCGTTATCTAAGGAGCTCGATGAAATGTTAGAGATTTTAATAGATGAACATGAAAAACGTAACCAAGCATCCAAATGTCAAAACCACAATCAGATGGTTTAGGCCACGAGATGAAGATTGTAATAAAAATAAAAAATAAAAACTAGTCGTTGGCTATTGAATGTTACCCGGTCCTAATATTGTTTTCCATTTATAACTCATTAATTTCACATGCCTCACTACTACAACATTTTACCTACCCAAATGTTCTTGATGACGTGAACGCCAAATAACATAAAATAACATTTCACATGTCTCGCCACTACTCATGTTCTTAGCCCATGCGTAGTGGAGCGTGATATACCGCCCAAATCAAACATAGCGTCCCCATAGCGCCGCCAATACCACTACGGCGGGCGCTATGGGGTGGTTTTTCTTCTCGGGCGTGATCTCCTTCGCGGCGTAATGTTCTCCGGCACGTTTCCTCCCACTCACACACATATATATACATACATATGTATGTATAATTGAAATGGTTATATAACCCCCTTACCACTACACCCTATTTTGATATAACGCCCCATAAAGCCCTTCTCTTACGTATTTCGCCAGGTGTCGTATAACGCCCCCAAATGGGCTTTATGACTACACATAGTCTTAGAAAATCGTATGGTACAACACAACACAATATAGTATCGTATAATATATCGTATAGTATGGTATGAGGTATGATATAGTATAGTACAAAATCGTAGGGCTAGTTGCCACAAATTTCCGACAAATTTGACGTTTTATAATTTAAAATTATATGTTTTTTCTATCTGATAAATTAAAATAATCTTTTTGCAGGAAATCAGTAGCAACTGATGTTCATTTGCTAAAAATTTTCGACAAACTTAACATTTTATATTTTCAAACTATGTTTTTTTCTTTAAACAACTGTTGTCAATTTGCTACAAATTTCCTACAAACTTATCATTTTATTTTCTAAAATTGATAAGTAATAATAACAATAACTTTTTTTCTAGGAAATATGTAGCAAGTGATGTAAATTTGCTACAAATTTCCGACAACTCTAATATTTTATTTTTTTTAAATTGTGTTTTCTTCTTAATTTGTTGAATAATAGCCGTTTTGTAGGAAATTTGTAGCAACTGCTGTCAATTTGCTACAAATTTCCTACAAACTTATCATTTTATTTTCTAAAATTGATAAGTAACAATAAAAATAACTTCTTTTTGTAGGAAATATGTAGCAAGTGGTGTAAATTTGCTACAAATTTCTGACAACTCTAATATTTTATTTTTTTTTAAATTGTGTTTTCTTCTTAATTTGTTGAATAATAGCCGTTTTGTAGGAAATTTGTAGCAACTGCTGTCAATTTGCTACAAATTTCCTACAAACTTATCATTTTATTTTCTAAAATTATCTATTTTTTTAAAATTGATAAGTAACAAATAAAATAACTTTTTTTTTGTAGGAAATATGTAGCAACTGGTGTAAATTTGCTATAAATTTCTGACAACTCTAATATTTTATTTTTTTTTTAAATTTTGCTTTCTTCTTAATTTGTTGAATAATAGCGGTTTTGTAGGAAATTTGTAGCAACTGCTGTCAATTTGCTACAAATTTCCGAGAAACTTATCATTTTATTTTTTTATAATTATCTATTTTTCTAAAATTGATAAATAACAAATAAAATAACTTTTTTTGTAGGAAATATGTAGCAACTGGTGTAAATTTGCTACAAATTTCCGACAAATTTAATATTTTATATTTTTTAAATTATTTATTTTGTTGTTGTTACAAATAATATAAAATTTTATAATTTTTGTCAGAATTTTGTCGGAAAGTTAGAAATTTTGTGACGAAATTGCTACAAATGCTTATTGTGTGGCAATTTTGTAGGAAATTTGTGGAAACGTTTTGGGTTTTTTTTTTTGTTTTTCTTTTTGGTCAAAAAATTGTAGGAAAATTGTAAAAAAAATTCAGTTGTGGGAAATTTGTAGGAAAAAATGTAGTTTTCTAGTAGTGTTATCTCCACAACTGCCCATGACTCCACAACTCACCATTTCAGTTAGATTATATTCTTATATAATGTACAGAACAGAGGCTCTCAAATAAAAAATTTCTTATCCTACAAATTACTGTTAAGGATTGTCATTCTGCTCTTCATATAGCAGCTCAATTCGAGGTTATTTGTTTACAGTTTCCCAATTTATGTGTTCCATTTTGGTGCTTAAATGTATATAATTTGCAATATTTGTAATTAGATAGGGTTGATTGATGTTCCATTATATTTTGCTTTTTCATTAATCCAGATTCCTTGTATGCTTTTGGAGAATCGATAAGCCAATCCAGATTGGTTGAATCGTCATACAAGTGTGTTCAGTTTTATCGTCGTATGTGCTCTGACCAGCCTCCCGCTACCATTCTCCGACCACCCACCAGAGTTTGTCAATGATTACACAACGACAACCCACCGGCATGAAACCTACAATCACCGCCGTTGAATGCTTTTTCCCAACTTGTGGTTACTCTCCAATCAGTAACTCTTTCATCTCTGCAAGATCGGAAGATCTAAGGTTATAAATTGAAGACGAATAATTGAAGGAGACATGTGTGCTGAGAGATCGATTAGGTCTCTTTTTAGGCAGTACGAATCCTTAATTCCTCTGCCATCGGAAGTAATCTCAAGTGCTTATTATGAATTATGGTTTGAGAAATTATGTCTATTCAGTGTGTTTTTTTTATTACACGAAACTTGTGTACACGTATTTTTGTTTGTCAATTCGTGTTTTAGTTAGGTTTTAAGGAGTTTATTATATGATGGTCCAGAATCTAGGGCTAATTGTTATAATTTTCAGATATGGGGCTTTACCCAGATTGTCATACTCACTCATCATTGTGATTCCAGTCGCTTCATCCACAACTTTAGAGGTATCAATATTTAAAAATATAATTTGTTTAAAATTCATGTTTGGTTTTTTGTAAGTTTACCTAATTCTATCTTTATCCTCATTTGCAGGTTGAAATTTATTAGGAAACTAAACTGATAAAATCCCAGTGCCAAAGGTGATTATAAATCAGGACTCAGATCTAGATCTAGATCTTGATGCAAGTGTGGTACAAATTCTAAATCTGTAACAAAAACCTGTATTTTAATTTTTATATGTGGTTATGGTAAAATTGATAAAAATACAGATGGGATCACTTACAAATCTTGGAATGAATGTTGTCAAGGCAAATGATCATCTGAATTCTTCCGGGAATCACACCATGTTTTTAACAACTGAAGCGTAAGAATTTAGCTGGATCTTTCTTTTATTGATTTACATCGACATTTTGTTATACTATGTTGTATAAATAAAAATTAATTTGCACCCTGTTTCTGGTACTTTATCTATATTTTACAATACATTATTTCAAATGATCATCTGAATTCTTCCGGGAATCACACCATGTTTTTAACAACTGAAGCATAAGAATTTAGCTGGATCTTTCTTTTATTGATTTACATCGACATTTTGTTATACTATGTTGTATAAATAAAAATTAATTTGCACCCTGTTTCTGGTACTTTATCTATATTTTACAATACATTATTAGTTTTTTTACTTGCATCTGTTACTAATTCTTTTTTTATTGTATTAATTAGATCATAGACATGATGCAGCAAGAGCAGAAAATTCATTTACTCTTATTTTTAGGAGTGAATTAATCGGTATGCAAATCTGCAAAAAAGGTATATAGGTTTTTTCTACTGTTATTTCTAGATATAGCAAAATGTGCGTGTTAGGCAACAATTCAAAACGGGCCAGGTTGGGTTGACCTTAAACATGATGGTTTTGGTGACCAACAACACAAATTTTATCTTTGAACTATATTTTGTATCATTTTTACCTTAGTTGGGATTCTTTTGTTACCGATGATTAGGGGTGTTCATGGTTTGGTTTAAAACTGAGAAACCGTCCAAACCGATCATCGGTTTGGTTACATGTTCGGTTTTTTATTAACTTTCAGTCAGTCGGTTTTAAAAATTCCAAACTATAGCATACGGTTCGGTTTTCGGTTGATACCAAAAATCGGTCGTATAAAACTGGACCATTTGTTTGATAATATATTGAGCTTAATAAAAAAAAAAACTATCCAAATAAGACTTGAAGTGGAACCATTGGGTGTATTTATATTAGCTTATCCCTGTATGGGTTGTATGAAAAATTATAATGTCTCTGGTCACTTCAAACAAAACCTCAATAATTTAGTTAGTAATTAGTTATCTTATTATTGTTTTCTATTGATGTGATAAATGGATAAGTAGACTAGAGATTTGAACAATTTGTTTCCATCTAGCCAATAATTCAGTATCAAGTTTCACACTTAAATATTATTTTTTTATAAATCCATGGTTGCTATTGTAGACAATATTCCTATAAGTACAGTGACTTCGTTTATATTGTTACTTGGGCAGGGGCAAAATTGCAAAGGCTAAAAGACTGATGATGTTCAAACTGGTAACGGTTTGGTTTGGTTTCAAATTTCAGCGGTTTGGTTCTGGTTTACAATCATAAAAAATCATTAGTGGCTTACGGTTTGCCTAAAAACCGTAAAAAAAACCGAACCGTGAACGCCCCTATTAATGATGATACTTGCAAAGTGTGAATTGTTTACTTGAATATACTTTTAAATGCCGAATTTTACCTTCAAATACCGCTACCGTACCGATACCATACCGATACCGTACCGTACCGACATATTTCGCTATGTGTATCGGTACCCGGTTTTGGCGGAATTCGGTATCGGGACGGGATCGGGATTTGATCATCCCTACTTACTTAAAGACTTTTCATCTTGAAACATTTGTACTGATCAATAATCATATATATAATGGGTTGATTACTGGTGCCCAAATGGTTTCAAGTGTGAACTCAATTATCAAGCACTAGTGTTTGCACCAGGTGGAGATCTTATAAAGGTTAAAAGAGCAGTTTGCATGATCAGCAACAACACAGCAGTTGCCAAGGGGTTGCAAAAAAATGTCACATTTTGTAATATTTGTTGAGGTAAGTAACAAGTTTTTGTAATGTTGCTCATCACATGATATTTCTTCTAAAAGACCCCTTTCTAATATACGAGTTTGATAATATAGTTTTATAGAAGACCCTCATCGCATTGATATACAAGACAACACACAAGTCTTAAGGGGATATATGAAATATGACTACATAACTTGTACTTCTAAAATATTTTTGCTAATAAAATTTTGTGTGCAGCAGCTATCAAGACCTTGATGCTCTAGAGGATGAGGTCATTGTCATAGAGTACGAGAGCATGCACACTATTCTTTAATGGAGTTGAAGGACCAAGGCCTGACCTGACCCAACCGAACGCACATTTAAGCTGAGTTTTTTTTTTCTGAAGACGACGTGAGTCATTGATCGAATTGAGTATGTTCTACCTACCATTAACCACTTCGAATGGAGATAAAAAGGTGTTCTTTTGTTCTCATTTTAGTCATTTCTGATTATGATTGTATTTGATGATCTTAATTTATTGGTTGATATATGCTACTATGTCGATCTTTAAATTTTTTTTGACAATGCAGTGCACTGTTTTACTCTGCAAAAGATGTAGTGAGCTAGGGGAAGCATCAGATGATCAATGATGATTCCTTTATTCTAGTCTTGTCACTGAGTTGGTTGTTGTTAAGTAAATACGATTTCGTTGTGTTTTTTTTTTACACTTAGAAACGGAAGGCGGAATGGTGGTGGTTCAAGTTTGTGGGGAAGGGGGGATGGGGTTTATAGTTTTATATTAGCTGGTTCACGTTGTTTTCCTGGGTTGAAAAAACAAGATAATCACTCTTAGTTGGGAATCTTCTGACAAGGGTTGTGTACTTGACTTCAACCTGCAAGCATGCAAAAAATGGTTTTGCAAAAGGGTCGTATTATTGGCACACCTTGGGGGATTAAATCGACACCCTCAATAAGCATCGTATAGGTCTATACAATGCGTATTGAGGTGGGTTCAAACTTCTATGCCTGCCAAAGGCTGCCATTGTCCCCTACCAAAAAAGTAATACGCATCGTATAGGCCTATACGATGCGTATTGAGGGTGTCGATTTATTTTTTTAATTTTTGCAAGATAGCTTCCTGTCACGCGGTAGCTTTCCGTCAGGCGAACGAAGAAGTAACACTTTGGACATTTGTTGGTCTTCAAACATCTAGGAAACATTAATTGAGAATACCCCTTAATTTATCGAAGCTATCGAATGAGATCCTCCACTGTTGGGTTATCATCTTTCAACCCCATTTTCCCTAAATTTATCGATTATGTTTTTCAACAGGGATGTAATGCAATGATTCCTCTCAATTGAATAGACCGACACTTGCTTCATAGGACTCACTTGAATCGTCTCGGATGTAATAACAATACGTTTAGCATCCGTGCCTGTGTCTGCTTGAATTGTAGAAAGCAAAGGATAACGAAGATGAACATTGTATTTATCACGAAAGTACTGAACAACTGAGATAAAAGCTCTGGTTTCATCAACTGCAATTGGAATTGATCTTGGAACAACAAACTCTTGTTACCATCAATAATCTTGGAATTGATCTCGGAACAACATAATCTTGTTAACAACAGTTCTCCAATTACAGATCAATAGAGGTTGCGGTTTGTAGATTCAATCATCATTGCTTCATTAAAATTAACAAGGCGGTCTCTTTGCTTCGTCCACTAGAACTATTTGTGTATGCATTCTTAGGGTTTTTATTATTTGATCAATGTAAGTTGAAATCGGATTTGAAACCGGAAGGAATCTACGAAGAAGTAACACTTTGGACATTTGTTGGTCTTCAAACATCTAGGAAATAGAAATCTTGTCGGTGTAGTTCCTTAATTTGAGTTCCTTAATTTGAGTTCCAAGAAAGATTGGAAATAGTTTCTCCGTCGCTAATTTCTCCACTCACCGTGAAATCGAACAGTTTCCTCAAAGATTCCAACAAAGTTAATATTCACTGTGGTGGATGCAAGCATAAAGTTAGAAACCGATGGTATTGAACCAACATTTCCTTCAAACATTCTAAACACTACAAGGATGTTGGGAATTAAACGCATGTACGTGACAAAACAAGGATCGTTCTAATAGATTAAAGAGAATAAACCCTTGAATCCCAACGCTTCTATGATGATATCAGCGTTGTTTATCACCATATGTGAGCATTGGAAGCCTGACCACTAGCAGAAGAACTCGACACGTCTTCTATGATGATTCGAAACATTCACGAACAACAGAATCAGGTGTGCCAATAGAATTTCCCAGATTGTCTAAACGCAAACAAGTTCTCCACAGTTAGTTATTCTGTAGGATCGTATCGCGACCCGAATGAGTCGATCAGAGGCGTTTTCGTCAATTACAGGTGCGGAAAACAAGTAATCAACGTAGGAATAGCTTGCGAATCACTTTAAACTCTTTCTGTATTAATTTGACAACAATTACAACCAGTTCTCGATCCGGCAACACTTCGGTACGAGTTTCAGCCAACGTTACAAATGAGATCGCTCCTAAGGTATATATAGAGTTCTGGAACCGCTTATTGGACAGGCCCAATAAGCGGTCCAAGTAGTTGACACATGAGCGGTCCAGCTAGATTGTCACTCGAGCGGTTCAAGCTGGTTGCCATTCGAGCGATCCAGGATATGACATTCGAGCGGACCAGACATGTCCGTTCGAGCGACCCTAAAACCTAATGGGCCATAAAAGCAACCCTAACAATCCAAATCTATACAATTCCACATTTTCTCGTATTTCATGCCCAGATCTAACAATCTAAGACTATGACTCGATACAAGACATAATCAGCAGATGTAGTGCACCAACAGACTCCCCCTCAGATGTTGATGGAGTCGACTATCGAGTCACAACAATGCTGTATCATCACATCTTCAGTCTTGATCAGTCTTTGGGCTTCTCTCTCTTCTCTCTCTATATCTTCATACTCCCCCTCTCGATTTACTGGTATTCCTTTGTTCTTCAGTAACATCTTCAGGATCTTTGTCTGTCTTTACATTCTAACAGCTTCTCATCTTATCCTGCATAAGCTCTACCTCAAAATAAATTTCTTTCACATATATTTCAAACATATAACACTGCACCAATTCAGATTCCTATTCAAAACAAACACAGATTTTGATGAACCACTTAAAAGGTTAGATTATGAAAACATTTAATTTCACACACACACTCCCCCTCAAGTATTGCTCATCATGTTTAGCACTCGGAATTTTGAAAATCAGCTATTCAACATCAGTTGTCGAAAATCTTTTTGACTTTTTCAAAAATTTATGCTAAAACACACTGGAAATCTTTTTGGATTTTTCTGAAAGAAAATAAAATGCAGGAAATGAAATATTTACAGACAATATTTTTGTGAGTTTGTGCAAGAGGATCATATCAGTATATGAGACATATCACCAACACCGTTAAGCTTTACACATTCTCAGTTCTAAACAATTTACCTAGATTGTCAGTATGTTTGTCCACTTAAATTTTCACATAGACTTCAATTTATTCGAGATACAATATTAATATTTTAGAGACTCAAACTTAATTGTGTATCACTCCACTTGAATATACTCCTGTATCCAGATCCCAAATATTCAGTCTTACAGGTGAGTATACCACAGATGATATCTGTAAAGGGGTTATGTGCGAGGGCCGTGAGAGCTCAGGTCGATACTTCCGTATACGCAGAGAGATGACGGCTTCGACTTTTGGTGGGTCCCCTTTAGAGGATCTTTTTTACAACAGCAATGACTATCAATTTTATTGTTTAATCAGATTGCTGAGGGCGGCGCTTTTTCAAGCATTTTGCAGAAAGTATTATCCGGGGACTAGGTCAGTACTTCCATACAGCAGAAGTCCCGGGATAATACCCCAGATATCACTGAGTATAAAGACCTAGTATCTCAGAATACGGGACCTTTCAAACAAGATTTCGGGGGTTACCCATATATTCAAGAATAGTTACCCACGAATCAAGCAAGTTTGATTTAGGTTTATATCTCGTTTCAATTTACTAAATGTGCGAAAATCTACTGACACATCCGCAGTAAGATCGTTTATCACATTTTGACTTTCCAATTCTTTAGCGTGTCGTGATAGTCCACTGATGTACTATCATTTCCTCTTTTATGCAACAAATACTCATTTTTCAATTTTATCATGTTTTTGGGTTTTTCAAATTTTCTGATGTTTTTGGATTTTCAAAAAATTCTTACTCCCCCTAAAATACAAATACATCTAATGAAAATTGAAAACAAACTGTACAGAAAATGACAACTGATATCAAATCACCTCAAATCGCCATTCACTAGGCATAAACAAACAGAACTCCCCCCTATCAACAAACGATTTTCCCATTTAGATTTCAAAACACTTAAGTTTGTTTTAATCACAATGGTTTTTCCGGAAAATAAGTTTGTTTGATTTTACCAATTGTAGGTTTAACAACAAGTGTTCGGGGGTGTGGTTCATCATCTTATCTATCGACCAATGTAGGAAAATACAAGTACAACTTAATGTCCTTGATTTACCATTTTCAGTTCAGAAACCTCTGTATCAATTGTAAAACATCAACAAACATAAACAAACCTCTTTACCGTTTGCATAATTGACATTACCGAATAGAATTTTGAGAAAGATGCCGATTCATGCTCCACGCTTACCAACCTGGGAGCTCCGGCAAGTCCTGAGACTTATTGTTCATAATATGTACCATCCCAGTCACAAACCAGAGATCGTTCAACTTTTTCTTTCTTTGTTTTCTTCTCGTAAAATTCTTTAACTCCGTTGACTTTTCGATCAATCATTTTTCCAAAGATATTTTTTACTTTGGAGTTAAAGACCTTCTCAGCATCAAATTCCTGTTTATCATGATAAAATTGGTTAGAAATTTCAACTTTACCAATTTTCCTTTTATAATTCTCAGCCCGAAGTAATGGAAACTCCTCATCATTAACAATCGGAACTGAGTTCTCAACTTTTACATCAGCTTCACATTTTGAAACAACTTGTGGCTCAACTGATTTTGTGGAATCAGTTTCATCGCCCGAAGATAACTCCTCTGATTTTGATCCATCAGAATCATCGCTAGAGCTTTCACCAATACTCTTAACAACCCATTTCTGATTGTCAGATTTGGCTCTTTTCTTGTAAAACTTGTTCGAACTCTCACCAATTTCAAAAATAGAATCTTTAACAGTTTTGTTCTATCCAGTGGTGATTCGAACGCAAACACCTTTTCTAAGATTTTACGAAAAACTCCCTGTTTTGATTGTATCGCCTGAGAATAATCTTTGGCGATATGTCCAACGTTGTTGCACTTGAAACAGGTTCTCGAGTCCATCTTTTGTTCAGCTACCTTCTTCAACTCAGCTTGTTTCTTTTTCAGAAATTCACTGTTTGTTTCTCTCCAGAAACTTGTCTTTTCTTCTACATCGGTTGATGTACCTGAAACAAATGACATTCTTGATTTAAAATCACGAACATATTTTTCATTTTTCTGTTTTTCTGTAGGAGTAAAGCCTAAACCTTTCTTTTTGAAATTACCGTTATGATTTGATTTCTTTTGGAAACCTGAACCAGAACTGTAATTCTTTTTCTTGTTTAACCTTTGTTGTACTCTTGAGGTGTAAAATTTTGGTTTTTCATTAAGACATAAGCCTTTTATTTCAGAAATATTAATTTTTGTGAGTACGAAAACCTTTTTTATCAATTCAGCTTTAACACCTCTTTTTGGAAATTCCTCATCAGAATATAATCTGTCCGAATTATTCAAAGTATAAGCTACTTTAAACAACCCATCATCCAAATTAGACTTTGATAAAAGGAATTTTCTATCATAAACTAATTTTCCCTGTTTTTCTGTTTGTCCCGGAGTTTTTGACTCAGATTTTGACTCTGACGCGGACTCCGACTTTGACTCTTCACTGTCATCACTATCTAACACATGATCCACGACTTTATTCATCAATTGAGACTATTGATCAGTGTCAGATGATGTAAACACAACATCAATACTTTCTGGAAGATTGACCGACGACTCTGACTCCCACTGTAAATTTGTGGCCTTTTTGACTCTTTCATCATTAGGATGTCTAGGCAAATATCCATTTTCCAGCGGAGGTGGACATCTGTTATAACTGACACATTTCTTCTTACCAGATGACGTCGTTTCAGTATCCTTTTTCTTGTCACTCTTCTTCTTGTCAGCAATCTTTTCTTCAATACTAACTTCAGCTGCTTTTTCTTCAGTTATCACATCTTCTTCCCAGACCTTCATGCTTTCAACTGTAGGATAAATCCTGTCAATCACATAAGAAGTACATGAGTAACTTTTTAATAAACGATTAACTCTCTCTGTTTCGATTCTCTGCAGCTCAAGCTTTTGTTCTAAAGCAGCACACTTTTTAATGTAATTGTTTACAACTTTTTGTTTTGTCATAAACGCTCCCTGAAGTGTCTTCATAGCAACTGCTTGTTCTTCACTAGTTTGATTGTACTGATTCATTGTCTTGTTCAGCACATCATAAGACTCCTTCAAACTGTTCAAATTGTAAATCAACGTGCTGTTCTGCTTTTTCACAATCTCACAGTTTTCACACTTTACCGGAACCTTTTTCGCATCAACACCTTCTTCAACCTTGAACTTAGGCACTTCTTTCACAGTTTGCCTTTTCACCACCGGCACTTCTTCATCATCACTACTCACCGGCGTCTTGATCTTTTTCTTTTTCTTCTCCTTCTTGACTTTTTCGTCTTCGCTATCACTCTCAGCAAGCAACTTCATATCTTCTCTGTATTTTCTCGCCCAATACTCTGTATCATCATCACTATCATCCACAATCTTTGCTGTAAATGCAGTGTAAGCTGTGGTTTGATCAGGAATGTAATCATCCCAAGTAAAATTTGCCCAGCTAAAACCCTCTGGCAACCTCTCATCATCTTGATCAATTATCAAAATACTACCATCCTTTCTTTTTCCACAATCATAACTGCTTACACAAGCTCTCTTTCCTTTATCTTCACCCACATCTCTTCCATGTGCAGTCTGAGCTTGATGTTTTTGTTGTTGATATGATTGACCAACTTGGTGATAGATGGCTTTGCGATAGTAATCGTTGTTATTGTTGAACGGATTTTGAGCTCCACTTGATTCTCGGTTTGTGCACTCCCTCTTGAAGTGTCCTTTTTCCCTGCACCGAAAACAAGTTACTTTAGATTTGTCAAAACCTAAAGTAGAAACATTCGCATCACGAAGATCATCTCTCCCCGTGATTTGTTTAAACTTCTCAGCTCTCCGTAAAACACTAGCCAGACACCACTTTATGTCCATCAGTTCCATCTCTTCAGCATCTATCTGGTCGTTGTCTTCTTTGGTTAACATTGGATTGCCGATACGACCTGCAACAAAACAAGTATAAGATTCCAAAACCATTCCTAATAAAGACATTTGGTTTTTGGCAATTTCCTCAGAATAATCTTGATCATTCTCAAGATTCAATACAATGTTGCACTGTAATTTTCTCCCATTCTTAGTTGCTGAGATGTTCAGATCGAATGATGAAAATGAAGTAAAACTGGTTTTGCTGCTTGATCCAGATGATGGACTTTCAGATACACTTTTGGCACTCATACCAGTCACAATCTTTGGAGATAGATTTGATGATTTATCATTTACCCCAGTTTTATAATATAACCCGATGTCTTGTTCACCATCGAAGTCTTTCATTCTAATCACTTTTCTCTGTTCCATTTCTTGAGCTTCAATCTTTTCGATGAACTTACTGAGTGTCAGATTGCTAAAACCTTTCTTGTTTCTGAGCACCATCAAGTATGTGCCCCAACTCTCATATGGCAACGCATCAGCAAGTTTATCGATCAACTCTTCATTACTCTTTTCAATACTCAATCTTTTCATATTAGCAAGCAGATTACAATATCGTTCAATAATTTCTCTCGTACTCTCATTTTTCAATCCTCGGAATAAATCGAACTCTTTCTTCAGAAGTGACTTTTTACTTTTGACCATCTCCTCACTTCCTCTAAACTTCGAACGTAATGCTTTCCAAATCGAGTACGATGTTCCATTATGCTGTAAAAGAACCATGATATCTTCCTTCACTGCCTGTTGAAGAAGACTAAGCATCATTTTCTCGTCTTTGTACTTTTTCCGAGCATCAGCAGTAAGATCTTTGATTGGAACGGGTTCTTCATCATCATTCAAAGGTCTCACATATTTTGTTTCTACGCATTCCCAAGCATCAAGATAATTTGCTTGCACCCAATTCTCAAACCGACCTTCCCAACCTTTATATTCTTCGATGTTCATTAGTTTAGGAGGTTTTTGCATCGTCCCTGTTTCATTTTCTAACATCGTGGTTTGAATAGCGATGATTGGGGTACTAGGAGTAGCGAACGCATTATAGAAATCCTCGTCCATTTTTAAATTTTCGAAAAATATTTCAAACAGCCTTAAAAGCGAACTGGGGATGTCAACTGTACACAAAAGCGGACTAGATGATCAAAATGTCACAAAAGCGGTCCAATAAGATCAAATGAGCGAATCGGATGTGTCCAAATAAGCGGGTCGGACTTGTTCAAATGAGCGGTCCAATAATATTCCAGATAAGCGGTCCAACTACTTGTCTGATCGAGCGGCTCACAAAATGTTGTACGAGCGGTTCACAAAGTGTTATACGAGCGGTCCAACTGAGTTAATTTGGAGCGGACCAGGTCACTCGACCGAATAAGCGATCCACAATCGACCGAATGAGCGGTTCAAACAACGTCCGAACGAGCGGTCCAAAACTGTCCAAATGTGCGAATTGCCAATCGGACCTGTTTTTCCTTCGAATTTTGGCTCCAAACTTTCAAGGGTTTGTCTCTATACTATCGTGCACAATCCCTGAGATTTTCAGCAAATTTCGACCGTTGAAAGTGTCTGAATCTGAAAAAGAAGGTGTAGAAGACAGAAATTTTGACGATTTTCAGCTATTCTCTGCAGAACTCCTCCTCCTGAAGCCTCTGATACCAATTGTAGGATCGTATCAGGACCCTAATGAGTCGATCAGAGGCGTTTTCGTCAATTACAGGTGCGGAAAACAAGTAATCAACGTTGGAATAGCTTGCGAATCACTTTAAACTCTTTCTATATTAATTTGACAACAGTTACAACCAGTTCTCGATCCGGCAGCACTTCGGTACGAGTTTCAGCCAACGTTACAAATGAGATCGCTCCTAAGGTATATATAGTGTTCTGGAACCGCTTATTGGACAGGCCCAATAAGCGGTCCAAGTAGTTGACACATGAGCGGTCCAGCTAGATTGTCACTCGAGCGGTTCAAGCTGGTTGCCATTCGAGCGATCCAGGATATGACATTCGAGCGGACCAGACATGTCCGTTCGAGCGACCCTAAAACCTAATGGGCCATAAAAGCAACCCTAACAATCCAAATCTATACAATTCCACATTTTCTCGTATTTCATGCCCAGATCTAACAATCTAAGACTATGACTCGATACAAGACGTAATCAGCAGTTGTAGTGCACCAACATATTCAAATCTCTATTCGGTCATCTTTCCAAACTGCAACACACGATAAGTTCTCCAAAAGAATGCATACACAAATAGGATGGATGTGACACACACAGATAGATAAGCTGTCACAGTTGTAAAGACTGTTTGTCGGGTTTCCAATGCTCACATAGGGTGATAAACAACGCTGATACGGACACATGTGTTTTGAAAAATAGGCATTGTTCTTGGTTTAATGAAGTTACACGTAACATCTAGTTATATTCAGATTTAAAAATACGTTAAAATACACAAAATATCTTAAAATACGTTAAAATACGTTAAAATACGCTAAAATACGCTAAGATACTCTAAAATACGCTAAAATACTCTAAAATACGCTAAAATATGCTAAAATACAAAAAAAACCCCTAAAATACGTTAAAATAAGCTAAAATACGTTAAAAATACTATTAAATACGCAACAATATATTAGAATACGTCAAAATACGCAAAAATACGTCAAAGTACGCGACTAACGATATTTCCACACACGTATACATATAATACGGCACTATGGAGTTCAAGTGGATTTCAAACAAAACTGTACGTAATCATAGAATAAGATATTCACACGCAACCGAACGGCACTGAAACGACTTATATTGAAGGTATACGTAATAAAACGACAAAATATGCGAAAGTTCAGCAAAAAACGTGACGTATACGCGTCAAAACGAGGGAAACACGATAACACTAAATTTGAAATAATGCCATATATGATCGCATAGGCCTATGTTGTATCGTATATCAGCTTAATACGAATCGTATAGGCCTATACGATTCGTATTAAAGTATGAATTTTCTCAAAAATACCCCTGGATTTATCAGAAAACCAGGGGTATTTCAGTAAAATCATCGATTAATACGCATCGTATAGGCCTATACGATGCATATTGAAATATAAATTTCTCAAAAATTGTTTTTCAAATCAAGGGTTCCATCATTACAACCACTTGTTTTCAACGGAGATGTAGTGCAATGATTCCTCTCAATTGAATAGACCGACACTTGCTTCATAGGACTCACTTGAATCGTCTCGGATGTGGATTTCGTTTGGTTCAGATCTCTTTGGGTATATTCGAAACCAACTAAAATACGTTGAAGTACTGAATCAACAAAAATAACTGAAATAACTTGAATCGTCTCGGAAGTACTGAACAACAGAAGGATGAGATATCGGCGGTTAGCTCAAAGAAGTTTCTCTCAATCAAGTGTTCCATTAGATTTCCCCTTTTATCATATGTCATATGTTACGAGATTCTTCGAGAATTAGAAAAGGAGAAAATACGGAACGACAAGGGTTGTAATATAAATTTCTCAAAAATTGTTTTTCAAATCAAGGGTCCATCATTACAACCACTTGTTTTAAACGGAGATGTAATGCAATGATTCCTCTCAATTGAATAGACCGACACTTGCTTCATAGGACTCACTTGAATCGTCTCGGATGTAATAACAGTACCTTTAGCATCCGTGCCTGCTTGAATTACAGAAAGCAAAGGATAACGAAGATGAACATTGTATTTAGCACACGAAAGTACTGAACAACCAAGATAACAGGTCCAGTTTCATTTGCTTCGTCCACTAGAACTATTTGTGTATGCATTCTTTGTAGATTCCGTCCGGTTTCAAAGCCGGTTGAGGATTACGAGTGTTCTAGACTCGTTCAAGGCATGCAATGTTTCCTCTCAATTGAATAGACCGACACTTGCTTCATAGGACTCACTTGAATCGTCTCGGAAGTGGATTTCGGTTGGTTCAGATCTCTTTGGGTATATTCGAAACCAACTAAAATACGTTGAAGTACTGAATCAACAGAAATAACTGAAATAACATGAATCATCTCGGAAGTACTGAACAACAGAAGGATGAGATATCGGCGGTTAGCTCGAAGAAGTTTCTCTCAATCAAGTGTTCCATTAGATTTCCCCTTTTATGATGTGTCATACGTTACGAGATTCTTCGAGAATTAGAAAAGGAGAAAATACGGAACGACAAGGGTAGTATGAGTGTGACTCCATTGTGGTTCGTGTCAGTTTTGTATTTCCCATAGCCACCGTTTCCGTACTAAAAAAACGGTTACGGTTTTCATCTTGAGATGCAAGGATCTTCGAATGCGGTATGTACGTTAAAGTACCATTCACCGCCTTTTTTAGTTGCTTCTCTTGTTAAGTTTCTGAACCAACCCAAATCCACAAATACA
Source organism: Helianthus annuus (assembly GCF_002127325.2). Lineage (NCBI taxonomy): Eukaryota > Viridiplantae > Streptophyta > Magnoliopsida > Asterales > Asteraceae > Helianthus > Helianthus annuus. Next base: position 66,511,765 of record NC_035443.2, read on the forward strand.
AACAGTTTCTCCAACGCTAATTTCTCCACTCACCGTGAAATCGATGTAGTCAAGGATCTTCGAATGCGGTATGTACGTTAAAGTACCATTCACCGCCTTTTTTAGTTGCTTCTCTTGTTAAGTTTCTGAACCAACCCAAATCCACAAATACAAACAGTTTCTCCAACGCTAATTTCTCCACTCACCGTGAAATCGATGTAGTCAAATGGGTTCAAACTTGGACATCAGACGTAAATCTTGAAGAAACAGAACATAATCTCAGATTGTCTAAAGAAGCGCTTTTATCATGTGTGATCCAGAGGTCGGTCTCGGGTGGGCATAAGATCCATGGGCCCTATTGTCGGATATCTGACTCAAGAAAGTCATTGGACTGCCACCGATGAAGTCAAATGTGATCAAACTTGGACATCAGACGTAAATCTTGAAGAAACAGAACATAATCCCAGATTGGCTAAAGAGGCGCTTTTATCATGTGTGATCCAGAGGTCGGTCTCAGGTGGGCATAAGATCCGTGGGCTCTATTGTCAGATATGTGATTCAAGAAAGTCATTGGACTGCCGCCGATGAAGTCAAATGTGATCAAACTTGGACATCAGACGTAAATCTTGAAGAAATAGAACATAATCCCAGATTGTCTAAAGAGGCGCTTTTATTATGTGTGATCCAGAGGTCGGTCTCGGGTGGGCATAAGATCCGGGGGCTCAATTGTCAGATATGTGATTCAAGAAAGTCATTGGACTGCCGCAGATGAAGTTAAATGTGATCAAACTTGGACATCAGACGTAAATCTTGAAGAAACGGAACATAATCCTAGATTGTTTAAAGAAGCACTTTTATCATGTGTGATCCAGAGAAGACGTATCGGGTGAGTTGTGGTTGATTTATAGGAGGAGGTTATGAAACGAATATATGTTTATGCGAATTTAAAGGACAATACTGACAGAGGTGCTTGTCTTTTCTCCCACTGTGCAAACTTGAAAAATCTCGCCATAACCCATCTAATATGACACATGATAAAAGTGCTTCTTTAGACAGTCTGGGATTATGTTCCTCAAATTGGGAACCACATATTCGCGTGTAAAAGCTTGAAAAGATGACCGAATAGAGATCTGTATACAACCTTGGTATTTGTTTACCACATGACACATGATAAAAGCGATTTTTTAGATAATCTGGGATTATGTTCCGCAAATTGGGAACCACATTGTAGGCTGGTTGGCTTGAATGGTTTTAATAATACTTGAAAATGGAAATAATCGTGTCAAGGTCTTTATCAATCATATCATCCACTAACTGCTCGAAATCCCTTTCGTTTCTCGGGTTCGCATTCGACACAACACAAAACAACAAATAAATTCAAAAAACCAGCGGCCTGATACGCATCGTATAGCCCTATATGATGCGTATCAGGCCCGCCGCCAGACATAACCTGCACTTGTCAGTCTGCCATGTTTTTTACTCTAATTCAATACGCATCGTATAGGCCTATACGATGCGTATTGAATTGCAAAAGTGTGTAGATAGACATGGGGTGTGCCATTAGAAAACCCCCTGCAAAAAATGGTTACTTTTAGGTGTATTCAGTTAAAAATCATTTAATAATTACTTCATTGGATTTAGAAATACTAAAATATTGTTCCATTTTAACAGAAGATACCAATACCAATGGTGTTGTCCTCATATACTGAAGTGGCACCAAATGGAACACACACAATAAAACTGTGGAAAAAATTTGGATTAAACCTAGATTTTTGCCAAACAACAGACACGTGTAATTGGAGTAAACCAAGAAATACTAAAAATTGAGTTGTACATAATATGGCTTATTCATAGTCAAACTTGTCTAACAACTGTCTTTTTTATATATTCACAGCAAAAGCACTTCTTGACCAAGACTTTAGAGTTGACTGGATGTGGACAATGCTACACCATTGACCTCCCAGATAATAACAGTCAGATAAAAACCCGGTAGACATAACAATCAAAATAGACAACGGAAAGTCATTCAAGTGTACACTAATTGCAATTTTGACTCCTTAACATGATAGGTTGATTGTATAATTTATATCTCTCACAATGGCTAACATCGAAAACTTACCTCCGACCTTACTTTGATAATTTTTTAGGCATAAATTACATTTTAATAAGAAGATTATAAAGAAACATTCCACACGTTTTGCTCTTTTCTAAACAAATAATGTTTTTGTCAACTAAAAAATATGTATGCCAACCCTAAGGGGCATTTGGTTCGCGGAATGATTTGGAATTATAATTGGAATTTGTATAGGAACGAGTTGATGTTACCCGCACGTTGCGGCGAGTGTTGATCAAGAATGTTTTTAGTGTCAATAAATAAATACGATGCAATAACCGTTAAATTTATGCAAAACATTTTTTTTCAAAAAGGAAATCAACTCGATATGTGCATAACAAAACTTAAAATTTTGTATGGTGTTAAAAAACAGCGTTAAAAATTGGTGTTGCAAAAAACATATTGAACATTATGTGTGATGAACCATTAGAATATTTTTAAGTTAACATGAATCTTTAGGACTCTACAAACACAAAATCGACATACAAATCCTGTTGCAATAAGCCCTCTTGCAAAAAAAAAAAATAAATAAATAACATGTGTTGTTTGTAGCATGTAAACAAACAAATTGGCAACGAAAAACACCAAAATTAGTTTGATTGGGTCGGATGATTTGAATGTGTATGCTTCGAGTTACCGGATTAACCCAAGGAACTTATAGACCGAATCCACCGTTTTTAGGCTATTTAATTTCTAATTATGAGATGTCTATCTACCATATCCCAACCATTCCAATTCCCAGTTCTCAATATAGTATTTTGTGAACCCTTATAAATGCATTTCCTTTACTACAAATTAAGTAGAGTCATATATCGAGTTCTACAGAGTTCGTTTTCTATGGCAACAATATAGTATTTTGTGAACCCTTAGTTTAATATAACACACTCGTTTTAAATATGTGATTATCGAAATCATTCACTCATGATTAGCGAATGCAGGTTACAAAAGGTTCATTTGATTCGATTATTGATTACATAATACAAATCCAGTCGTTCGATTCCGGCGAATAATCTAAACGAAATCCGAGCGTAATTTCATTCATTATCGTCATGATCATTTTCAAACTCCTGATCCAATCATGTATTTTCATAGATCACATATGACTTGAATAACCATCAATTCTGTGACAAAACACATACAATGAAAATTAACAAATTAAGCAAAATATCGTATCCTAATTTCACTATATTCTTCAATATCATCTACGAATTTTAACCAATATGTAACAAAGAAATTGACGTCGATAAATAGCACTGCTAATAACAATTGCAACAAACTAAAATCCAAACACAACTTGGAAATATGAAAAAAACATGTGTTTTTATAGCATGTAAACAAAGATATGAATATGAATATGAATATAAACAAAGAACCAAAAACAAAAAAGCAAAACAGTAATTCTTGGATTACCACCATGAACACAGAGAACGGTGGGAGTGAAAACATACCGGATTCGGGCAGAACAGGAGTGAGTAACAATAGGAGAAAAAGGTAAAACGACGGGGAAAGTGAATTGGTCAGAGTGAGAATAAAATACGGCGGATTTATGTTGCATCGGTTCCAACCCATCAAGAAGTGTACTGGGATGATGAGATGTGAATCGGTCATATGCCTGTACAGATCCTATACACGATGATGTGTTTTTGTTGAGCATCGAACCGTACTGGGACCGGGAAATTGGGTATAGCGTCTTGTAAAAGGGACCTCTTTTGAACCATTCAGAATGTGAATCCGCATCCCGCTCGTGTGAAGTAGTAGAGGTTTTACATTCATTGTTGATCTTTGGCGCCAATTTTTAAAAATTTGATAAATTTTGTGGTGAATGACCATGATAATGTCGACCAGAGTGATCCTGTGGCGTTGAGGGTTATAAAGGGTGGAAACGGTGGTGGCGGTTGGAGGAGACATGGCGATTTGAGGAGACGCGGTGAAAGAGGAAGTTACGACGTGTGCATATCTATGGCTTGAAAATATCAACTAACATATCATTTTTATGTACATAAAGAACCCTCGTAGTTCCAGTTTGAAATTTGATTTCGAGATAGGCAACCGTATGCGGAACATCTATGTGATTTAGTTAGAAAAATTTTAGTAATCGAAAAGATATATCATTCAAAGCGGTGCATTTCATTTCATTGTGATCAAGGCTTTGAACCAACATGCCCCTTCACAACTTAAATAAACTAATAGAACCTTTTAACAAAAGATACAACATTTTGGAAGAGATGCCTGTTTTTATATGGATTAAATTAAGATCACAACCTTTCATAATTACTTTTCATGTGAATATATTTTTTAACAGACGTGTAATTACATTTTACGTGAATAGATTTTTTAACCAACATGTAATTACATTTTATGTGAATATATTTCTTAACCGACATGTCTTTTAACTAAAGGGTACAACCCAAGTTGGTTTTTGTGGTGATATATAATTAGAATTTGAGGAATTGGATTTGGAATTTAAACATTACAATTGGAATTGGAAATTGTTAGAATTGGAATCTTAATTCCATTTTTGTTGTGTTTCGTTGTCAAATGAATTGAAACCATCACTCCGGCACCCACAACCACCAGGTCGGGTCGAAAAAGTTCGCGTCGAAACGACTCGATTCGAAACGGTACTGGTCAAAATGGTTCGCGTCGAAACGGCACGGGTCGAAACGGTTCGCGTCGAAACGGTACGGGTCGAAACGGTATGCGTCGAAACGGTACGGGTCATAACGGTTCGATTCGAAACGGTACAGGTCCAAACGATACGCGTCGAAACGGTACGTATCGAAATGGTTTGCGTCGAAACAGTACGGTTCGAAACGGTACACGTCGAAACGGTTCGAGTCGAAACGGTATAGGTCGAAACAGTTCGGATCGGAACCGGTATGGATCGAAACGGTACGGGTTGAAACGGTACGAGTTGAAACGATGCGGGTCGAAACGGTCGAAGATTCCAATGAATTTACTTTAAATCCTTCAAGTCCCCCCAGTCTAGTGTTGCTCTTATGCAAAATAAGTGGAGCACTGGACTATATGGGAGAAATGCTTTGCTAAAAGGCTTTTGGGCGCGAAAGTGGGGAATCTTCTATGAGAAGATACACTTTGCTCCTTGCTGATTTTGAAAATCTTTGACTTTGGGTGTGAAAGATTCAATAATGACTGCCTGACAGGTTGTCACCATCAGATGTATAGTACTGATCGTGCTTTATACGCGCGCGTGAACTCGCGTTTGTGTCGTTTCCTACTCACCCCTGTCGCTTGGGTAACTGTGTTATCCCGAAAAAGGTGTTTTTGCAGTTACCAAAGCTATTTGTGGCGGTGGGTATATATAAAAGTTTTGGATTTCCCATTTGCGGTAATCATTACTTTGAAAATCCCTCTTTGCTTTTTCATCTTCATTTTTCGTTTCCAAAAAAGTTTGTGATTTATCCTTGTTATGTCAACCGGAGATTATCCCGAAGATTCTACTGAAGAAATGTATGCCGAACTTCCACCATTGAAGTGGTCTAGGGCAACTTTTGACGGTTTGATTCAAAATCTTCGGTTCCAGGAAAACTGGGGTGCCCGATATCCTGAAGAGGGTCAAACGGCGGCTGATGCTCCGGCTGGGTATGTGACCCTATTTTGGGATTTCTTTTGTGTGGGCAACTTTCATTTGCCTGTGACTAAATTTTTCCTCGAATTTCTTAAGTATTACAAAATCCATATCTCTCAGTTGCACCCTATCGGTATGGTTAGGGTTCGCCATTTTGAATTCATATGCCGGACAATGCATATCGAACCGACAGTTCCCCGATTTCGAGTTTTCCATCAGATGCACTGCTCTCAGGGGATCTATTCTTTTGTTCAAAGAGCATCAGCGAAGAAGATTTTGCTGAATCCCACCAAATCATTCCATGACTGGAAGCAAAAATTCTTCTTTATCAAGGTGGGAGTCATTTCGATGAGGATGACTTTCAGGGGAAAAGAAGAAGTTCCCACTGAGACAATTCAAACCCCTGTTGACGAAAATTGGTACCAAGATTTGAAGGACCTTCCATCGATTGCCTTGCCAGAGAAAGCCCTTGTTGGTGCTTGTATGAGTCTGAATTGGAGGATGGAACGGGTAGTCAAACCTATGTACACGGAGGATGGTAAAGGTAAGATTTGGGGGTTTGTCCTGTTTGTTCCCTTTTCTCCTTTCTGCTTTTCTCTCTTCTTCTTTTTTTTTGACCTTGCTCCTCTTCCCTTGCAGCTGTTTCATTATATGTTGTTGCATTTGAGAGGGAAGGCGGAAAGATGGCTACCATTGCTAAAAAGCCTGAGGAAGAGCTCTGGTATCATCGCATTGTGAAGAACTTTGTTCTTCCACGAGATGCTGATTTGTCTGCTCAACCTGCCGCTGGTGCTGGTAAGCTTTCATCCTATTAATTTTTGTCTGCTACTTCTGCGCGTTTGAATAAGTTGTATTCTGCGCTTTGTTAGTAGGCGAATTGTCTAATTTGGGCATAGGCCCTGAGAAGAGAAAACGTGCGCCCCCGGCTAGCGCTGTGCCAAAAAAGAATGAGACTGTCAAGGTTCAAACTTCTAAGGAAAAAAATGCGGGGGTAGAGAAGAAAGGTATGCGTCACTCTTCTGACTCCTGGTGTGATTATGTGGTGGTATCTGACTCGTTGGAGGGTCTTGCGCCTGCAGTTATAAGGAGACCGAAACCAGAGCCGAAAGATACCGCTGATATTCCTCCATCGAACCCTCACGATCCCATTGATTTGGAATCAAGTCCAGAGCGCTTAGTGAGGAAGAAAGCAGGAAAAAGGAAGCAGACCGATGCTGAGGCTGAAGGTCAACCGGCGAAGAAGGTTCGGAGGAAGAAGATTACTCGAAGAGGCAATTTGGACGCCTTTATTTCAGAACCCGTTCCTGGTAAGTATCACCTTTTGCTTTCTTCTTTTCACTTCCTTAGATAAGCGCTATTTATGTACTTGTTTTTACAGACAACCCAAATTCTCTAGTTTTTACTGAACCACCGCCTGTGGTTAATGAAGAATAACTGCCTTTTCCCCCTCGCGCCTCTGTTGCTGATCAGTTAAACACTGAGGTTCCTCAGGGCGGGGCGGAGAAGGCTGTTGGTGGTGGAAATCTTGAGGTTGATAGGTCTGTTGATGCTGCCGTGGAAGCCGAAAAAATTACTAGTCTAGAAGTTGTGGATGATGCGGGTAACCCACAAACTCCTGACCCTGCTGCTCATGATTCAGAGAAAGGGAAAAGTGCTGAAGATATCCCTGTTGTAAGTTCTACTGGCCAGAATTCTCCAATCTGTCTAGATGAAACTTTGGGGGATTATTATTATAGGACGTATTCAGAGAAGGATACCTCTAAAATTCATGCCCCTGTTTGGAATCTAAAGAAGGGTGATACTTTCTTGGACTGGTGCGTGTGCCGGGACTGGTTGCAGGGGATATTTCCGCCTGGGGAGATTAAGTTTCAAGAAAGTCTGCTTCATGAGTAAACTTACCATGCCTACCTTGAGGAGGCTGCTTCTTATACGTCCACTACACATCGCATAGTGCGAGAGTGGCATAGTATGCACAAGGAGTGGGTTGCCTTTAAGGTATCAAAGAAGAAAGTTGCTGATGATGAAAACCGTGTTGCTCAGTTAAAGGCTAAGCTGGAAGCCGATCAAGCCAAGTTTGAAGCTGATTGGGAAACTGAAGAATGGTCCGTTGCAGGCTGGAAGAGGAAAGCGGAAGCCGAAGCTTCCCTCCTTTCCAAGGAGCGCAAGAACTGGAAGAAGACTTGCGAGAAGGATAATGCTGAAAAGATGAATCTCCGCAATGTTATCAATAACCTCAAGGCTGAGATTGAGAAATTGAAGAAACAGGATGCGGAGATTGAAAGGTTGAAAAAGGAAAAAGCTGATGCTGAAGCTGCGCTAGATGAGGCGCATTCTCATAGGGAGCGTAGTGAACAACGAGAGGTACATGCCTGCGCCACTCTTGCTCTTAGAGAAAAAGAGATAGAGGAACTTACCTCTTTGCTTTCTGACCAGGAACAACTTAAAAAAGATTTGGAGCTTGCGCATTCCGAAAAAGCTGAAGTCTCCCGCCACTTAACCGAAACTGAAGAGAAACTGGAGAACTCTGGAACAGCGCGAGCCACAGCAGAGAGCGAGCTTGAACCTTTGACAAGTGATATGATATGGCTGAAGGAGCACGGGATTGCATGTGTAAGTTGTCTTTACGTTGTTTTGTTGGGGAAACGTTTTGCGCTTTTCCCTTATTTTGCCTTTCCTTTTTTTCTATTTGTAGGTTGATGAACCAGTGTTGAATTCTAAAGAGCTAGATAAGACTGTTGCGCGCTTGGTAGTTGCTGCGCGGAATGACGGGTATGCCCAAGGTTATGCTGAATGTTCGCAACATGTGAATAATGCTCTGAAGGTTGATTGGGATACTAGTAAATCCGCCACTTATGGTGCTAATACCGGTGCCACCCTTGAAGCTTTAAAAACAGAATTCAATAACTTGCAGCTTCCTGTTATGGACCTTATAAATGTTGCTTTGCAATCCGAAGATCACGTGGCGCAGTTAAAGGAAATCTTACCCGATGAAGACGAAAATCTAGCATAGGTTTCCTTTTGTAATTGTATTGAACAATTTTTGTAGTCTTTTTGGGATGTGTTATCCTCTTTTTTGTTAATGTGCTGTCGCGCAAGTAACTGTTGACAATACATTGCCGTGTATTGTGGTGATTTTTGAAGGCGTGTTGGTGCGCCATAAATAGTATGATGTGTGTTTTTTAGTTTACAATATTTTGCATGTGTACAATTACTTTGATTAGGTAAGGTGAATGGAGGTGGTGTGAAACTCATGTGTGAACGTATGGTCTTGTGTGATGTAATCACCGACCGTTCATGAGACTTGTATTATATTTACCATACTGTTTTTGCGCTTACCAAAAGAAATTGTATGCATTTTGTAAGAAAAAACACGAAAATAATAGAAACTTTGTTGTTTATTTTAGGATAAGGCGCAGAGGCCGTTACAAAGTCTATTAAAAATAATTACACGGTACTTAACTTACACTCTATTTCCTTCTTAGATTCAATAACTGTAGAGTCCGCTTCGTTCTGCAGGGAAATCATAGAGTTGCGGCATAGTTTTTCGCTTTTTTGCTCAGGCCTTCTTCGCCTCGAGTGATTTGCATTATTTCTTTGCGCATGTTTTATAATAGGTGAGTGAGCTCACCACTCTTAAGTGCCTTCTCAATTTCTGTGTGCAAAGAGATGCAGTTATTAGTAGTATGCCCGTTGTCCTTGTGGTATTCACAATACTGACTCGGGTCTTGTCCGCGTTTGTTCTTCATGGGTGGCGGAGGTTAAAACTGGTAATCCTCCGTGCTTAAAACTTCTGCAGGAGTTTTGGTTAGGGGGGTCCATTGTCTCTCCCTATTCTCTTGTTTGGCTTCTCTCTGCGCAGTAAGCTTGTTAATTATGACAACCCTCACATTTACAGGTATCCGTACACTTAATTAATATTTAATTTATGCTTAATGACTATGCTTGATTACAACTATGATTAAACTGCTTTCTGTTTTCTGTTTTCTTTTAAATACATACATATGCATCACATTTTATACTGTCACTTCATTTGTTTCATACAAACATTAATGACAAACTTGATGCACAAAGCACAGTTAGCACACTAACGGATAACCCAGAGACATGCTGACAATGCCAGCACCTAGACAGATAATGTTTTTGAGGCCAGTATGAGCCAGACACAGGATATTATACTAGTATGGAGTGTAGGGAAATGAGGACCATAAAACTGCGTCACTAGGCGATAGTTACAGTGCCGAGAAGCGCCTAAAACACACCTTAAATGCAGAATTCTGCACTCATTAATAAAATTCAGCATTTTAAAATACTAGTGAAGTGCAAAAATACGTCAGAATGGTCCTGTATACTTTCCTAAGTGCCGGGGATTAATTGTGTTGCAAAAATATATATAAAAGTCACTTTAAGGAATAATTAAGCACTTTAACGGAACGATATCCAACCGAATAACCGGACATTACCCGAAACACAAAATTTGTACCAAACACATTGTTTTACTATTTCTTGGCTTGTCGTGATCCCCAAACACCCTAACACCCACTAAAAATCAATTAACTAACATATATAAGTTCAACACTTGAATTCTAACTACCATTTACACTCTAGTTACAAAATGTTCCCCTTTACCCCCCCCCCTAGCCAAAATCGGTCCCAAGTGGACCCACCCAACATCCACACCATGCTTCATATCATCCTACAAGATTTCATCCTAATTTTGTATTAGATGGTAGCTTCTTGGAGTGGACAAAATATGTTAAGACATTCTATAAGTATGGTGCAAGATCACAACCATCTCTACCCATCATCACACTCCCTCACCTCACTCTCCTCTATCACTTTCAGTTCCACCCCAAACCGCTAACATCACCACCATAACACCACCATCATCTTCCATTTTCTAGTCTCTTCCAAGCTTAAAGGTTGATACAAGAAGGCTTGCTACTTGTGGAGCATCAAGGGAGCTTTGTTCTTGCTTGTTCCTCATCTTTTTCTCATCATCTTCATCACTAGTTTCTACCCTAGCCTTGTGCTAGTAGTAAGTTACTTGTACACCCTTGTCATCTTGTTGTTTTGATCACAAGTTGTAGTATGTTTATTATGTTTAAATCACAAGAAACAAGAACACTAAAAAGATTAAACATGAAGTTCTACATAAAAGATGTAAGTAAAAAGTTACTAGTATGATGTTGTAGTAAGAATATTGTTAATTTTATTTATGATTATGTAATGTTGAGCACCATGTGAATCTTGTTAAATGAGATGTAGAAGTAGGATTTAACAAGAACAAAGAGTGGTTATGTAATACATAACTAACCACCTTCTAGTTTGATCATCAACTTGAATAAAAATAATTTTCTTAAATTAGAAATGAACAAGTTGATGGATGATCGGGTTAATCCAAGTTTTACACAAGGTTTTTGTAAATAAACCAAGTTCAAGAAACGATCTCCAAAAGTTTATGACTTTTACATACTCTTACATAATTTTTGTAAGCAAAATAAGTGTAAAAAGCTTTTATTTACAAGAAGAGTTCAAGAGTTAAATTTTTGTAAAAATTATTTACAAGTTGTAAACACTAAATTATTTTAAGAGAATGATTTTTAAAGAAATAAATACGTTTCCGAAGGTAACTAGGTCCACTAAAAGTCTTACCAAGTTACTACGCGTTTTCGAAATATATCAAGTTCATGACTAGAATAAAACACATATATATTTGCTCTTGGTAAAGTAAGAATTGATTGTTGGTGATTGTTGATTGATTTCGAAAAGAAAATGATATGCTTAAAAGCATGGACACCTCCGTTTTTAGGGAAAACTCTGGCAAAATTTTCTAAAAATCTCAGTACTTAGAAAATATTTTTCTAGCAAGTGCTTACGTATATATTTTTAACTTGGTTTTCAAAATAAACTTCGCCATGATTTTATTACAAAAATGCTAAGTGTCGGAGGTTGATTTTCGTAAATAAAATTTGACAAATATATATGTAGAATATATATTTTATACTAAAACGCTTACGTGATTATTTGTTTATTTTGTGAACTAGTTGTATTATTTTTAGGATAAAATAATATAACTTATATATACCATGGAATTACGACCCCAAAATAATACCAAAACTCCTTCGAGATAAATATTTAAGTTACGCATTTGTTAAAGCAATATGGAAAGCTAAAACGTGACTTATGTATATTTTAGGAAAATACTCTAATTCGTATATTTTTGGTAAAATATTATTTTGGAGAAATTTATGAAGTAAAACATAATATTTTTGGGAAAAATATATATATATATTGAATTAAGATGTTTTAAGTCAAGTAAATTAAATATATTTTCTAAGTAGGAATTAAAATATATTTTTCGGATATTACAAAGTGTGCATGTAAAAATACCCCCATCCTTGGGAAGGAAATACACATATAAAATAATTAGGAAGTGTGAACACGAAATAGTTGCCTAAATATTTTTCCTGAAAACACTAAACCCTAAGCCAAGGCACGGCCCGTTCGTCTAAATAGACATTAGTACGTGTAGGTCGTCGCGTAGCAGACCGAGTTGGGATTGACGACTATTTCAGGATACGCATTTCTGTGAGTTCATGTCCCCCTTTTCTCTTTACTGTTTTCAGTTTTATACTTCGGGGGTGAAATACATGCGACAATTATTACAAACATTTATTTACATGGTATGGTTAGCGTAGGGAGGGTTTTTACTACTAGATCATGTGAGGGGTGGGTACAACATTTAAGGCCATTAATCCTCGTTGTTAGGACCGAGGGACACAAGAGTGATAGATCTATTTGGGTGTAGCGAGCCCACACCCGTGAGACCGAGGCGGCCCATCGAGGTGATTGTGTCTTACACATACCAGTGGCTTTGCAACCCATTGGTGATCTCTTTTTCCTTATTGCTACAAACCAGGGATTTTTATTCGTACATGAAAGGTTTATACATACTCACTTTTACATGAACTCGCTCAACTTTTTGTTGATTTTTCAAACTACATGTATTTCGGGAAATTAACGGATCTGGCCAAGTGTGCAATGGTGTTAAGCTGCGTAGGGAATAATGAGGTCATCCAGGTTTAGGAGATGTGACCCTTGCCTGGACGGGTTACAAGTCTTAAACCATGTTTTAGTCAAGTCTTTTGTTATGTCGTATGAACATGTTTTCGTTATGTCATGGTTGTATTTCTTTTTATGTGTCGACTTTTTAAAGCAATGACGTTGTGGTAACTTTTAAAACTTGATTAATGGATGACTATCATGTGTTTTATTTTCATATAGCATTGTTGTGATTGTGCTATGGTATTAAGAAGTCACACCAAATAAACCCACGCTTCCGCAAAAGCCAGGGTGTGAAAGCTTGGTATCAGAGCATCGATCATAGCGAAATAGGATTCTTTCTCGAGTCTAGACTATGATCACTAGGGCTCTCACGAAAACATTTTTACATTGCATACACAAAACGTCCAGATCCAGGATACAAAACATTTTTACAAACAAAAAGGCACAAATATTTTTTTTTTTTAAAATTCATGGTTCAGTCTTAGAGACTGAGGGAGTTCAGCCTTAGAGGCTGGGGAGGTTCAGTCTTAGAGACTGAAGGGTTCAATCTTAGAGATTGGGGAGGTTTAGTCTTAGAGACTGGGAGGTTGGTCTTAGAGACCAGGGAATTAGTCTGAGAGGCTAGAAAGTTCAGTCTAAGAGACTGGGAGGGTAGTCTCCCTAGACTAGGAAAATTACTTGTTTGCTTTATGGTGACTTACATGTTTATTTGACTTCATGATTGATATATGTGCATGTATGTGATTGTGTTACAGACACCATGGTTTCTTCTTCAGACACAGGAGTATCAGACACAGTAGACCCCATGGCGGTTGTGTCAGACGACGAGGTACCATCAGATGGAGACGTATACACATCAGACACCACGAGCACGGACGACGATGATTTCCAGTCGTTCGCACTGCCAGACATCGGAGTTCAGATACAGCCTGCTGATGGAATTCCTACTGGGGATTTACCTCTTGCGGTGATCCCTGCTCCCGTTCCGCTTGCTATTTTCCCCATGGTAGATGTGCCACTCGATGTCGTATCTGACGACGACATTGATCTGTTCGAGGAGGGTCCCCCTGAGGACGACTATGAAGGTGGGGCCCCGATTGATGCTGATCCTGTCCTTCCTATTGCTGAGGCCCCTGTAGAGGAGGTTCCTCTTGGTTCACCTATCCCAGACTCGTTGGAGTCTGTGGCATCTGTGGCATCTGTGTCTCTGCATGACTAGGGTGTGCAGTATCACTCTCCTGACGCTGACCCCAACATGGCGATGTCAGCTGCACCTGGTCCATCACACGAGTTCGAGTTTGACCATGAGGTCGATGATGATTTTGATCCAGTTTTTCCCCCTGACTTCGATCCTGACCATGATATCGAGTTTATTCATATGGACCAGCCCTTAGAGGCGCCCGTACCTCCCATTGATCCGTTGTTTGACATTCCTGCTGATTTTGACATGGACCTTGTTGACCCTGAGCCTGTCATGGCCCTAGAGCCTGTTGTTGCTCCTGATCCTACACCAGAGCACGACCCTGTACTTGATGATGCACCAGCTCTTGCACCACCCATTGCTGACCTACCCATTGTTGCACCACCATTGGTGGACGACCCTATAGTTGATGTACCATTATTTGATTCCGTGCCGACATTGCTTGACCGTGCACCTTTCGCCGAACACATAGATCCTCATTATGCCGACACCCGCAACAGGTGGATCGAGGATGATGACGATTACCCACCGTTTGTGCTACCTGTCACTCCTCCAGTAGCACATGCTTCTGCACCACTGAGTTCCCATTATTCCACCCACACACCACTGACATCCATCGCACTGATCTACCCATCATATTCCTCCAGGACATACCGCCACCTCGTCCTGGAGAGGGGTCATCGAGGCAGCCGCCTGTTTCTTTTCCACCTGTGCCAACATCTTTTCCATTCATGCCGCAGTTTCCTCATGTTGCACCACCTACTGCACCATCTTTCATACCATCGAGCGAGCCATTTTTGTGGACTACGCCCCATGTTATGCCATTGTCTGACCCGTACCACCCATATCACGTGGGGTACACTACGGAGGATATACTTGCATCGCTGCAGCTACAGCAGGATGCGCTGAACCATCGTATTCAGGAGTTGGAGAGAGCTCCACGACCACCTTACCACTGTCAGACCCCCTTTGCAGCACTACACACTCCACGTCCATTTTCCCCTGATTCAGACGTTCGTTTCTTGACATCTGAGCAGCAGATTGCATATTTGCTGCGCGTCTGTCATGCCTTAGAGGAGAATTGGTTACACATGCGTCGCTTGCTTTTCTCTCGTTTTCCTCCTCCTCCTCCGCCATCAGCATAGGTATTTTTGGTTTGATGCAGGTCGATCTTGTTGGTGAGAAAGTCGCGATTGAGCCAGTTTAAGAAGACTTTTGAGAGATCACACTTTTTGTATATGATATGTGTAGACAGATTTGTATTTTTGGGGGTGATGTAGCCCCATGATCTTATTTTGATATGTGATGTACTATTAAACATGTAAAACAGTATTGTGGTTGTGATTAATGAAGCTCAATGGCAACGTTCTCACTACATGCTTTGTTGAATTATATGTTTTAATTTTATAACATGGGATGTTATGTGATTGATAAATGTTATTACGTACGCATATTATTTATTTACTATGACCTGACCTACATGAACATCTTTTAGAAGATGCCTCCACGACGCGACCCGCGCATGCCTACTACGCGCATGCCCACTACTGAGGCGGAACTCCAAGGGATAATCGCCGCGGCCATAGCCCAGTATGTGGCCTCTCATGCAGAAACGAGTGGAAATGTCTCGAACAACAACGGCAATAATAATCCACCCAATGGTAATGTTAAGCCGCTTGAGACATATTACAATACATTTGGATATTTCTAGCACATCGTCTAATGCCATTTGTAAATTCTAACGTATGTGCAGGATGCACTTACAAGCAATTCCTCGACTGTAAGCCCGTGAACTTCGACGGCACAAGAGGTGCTGTTGCATTTGTTAGGTGGGCTGAAAAGACAGACTCTGTCCTAAGGATGAGCAAATGTGCTCCTGAGCAACAAGTGACCTACATCTCAGGGTTGTTTCTGGATGGTGCCCTATCGTGGTGGAATCTGCAAGTGCAAACTTTAGGAGAAGCTGCTGCTTATGCGTTATCATGGGATGAGCTGAAGGAGCTCATGTGAAGGAAGTACTGCTCACGTGCTGAAATACAGAAGCTAGAGACTGAGTTCTGGCACCTAAGGATGGAAGGTCCCAAGATTGCGGAGTATGTTTAGAGATTTCACGATTTGTCCCATGTAGTGCCATACATGGTCACGCCCGAGTTTAAAAGAGTTGAGCGCTTTATCTGGGGATTGGCCCCTCAGATCATGAGTATGGTTACCACATCTAAGCCTGCAACGATCACAGAAGCCATAGATCTCAGTGTGGCACTTACTGAGGAAGCTATTAGATTGGACAAGTTTTCAGCATCTGAGCCGAAGAAGAAAGAGACTCATGTGGAGTCGTCTGGTGAAAACAAAAGGAAGTTTTCAAACTTCAAGCAAGGCACCAGCAATGTGAGCAAGAAGGGTGAGTCGAGCACACCGGCAAGAGCTGCAACCGGTGTTGAAAACAAAGGAAGGGGTTACATGGGTACTCTGCCCAAGTGTAATACGTGCCAGGCCATCATTCTGGTCAATGCAGACTGAGGAAATGTGAGTCATGTGGAAAGAACGGCGACACGAAGGATACGTGTTGGGCTGGAACTGGTGCTGGGCGTGGTGGTAATCAAGGTTATGGGAATGGTAATGGGAACCGCCAACAAGGAGGAAATGGCGGTAATGGAAACCGTGGAAATGTTGCAAATCAAGCTGGGAATGGAAATCGGAACCAAAACAACACTCAAGGTGGAAATGGAAATGGAAATGGTCGAGGACCAGGGTATTTTAATTGTGGGGATGTTGGGCACTTTAAGAGGGAATGCCCAAAACTGAATCAAGCCCGTGGAAGAGTGTTCAACATTGGCGCAAGGGAAGCGCGCCAGGATCCAAACGTTGTCACTGGTACATTCCCTATAAACCAACGCTTTGCATCTGTTCTGTTTGATACTGGTGCCGATTATAGCTTTGTATCGTTAGAATTTAAGAATATGCTTGGGTTAACTTCTAGTAAGTTAGATATTCCGTACTCAATTGAATTGGCTAATGGAAAGCTAGTTGAAGCGAATGAAGTTGTCCGAAGATGTGTAATTGAGCTAGGAGAACGCGAGTTCACTTTGGATCTACTACCAGTCGAGTTAGGAAGCTTCGATGTAGCAGTAGGGATGGATTGGTTGTCAAGCAACAAAGCCGAGATTGTTTGTCACGAAAAGACCATTCGCATCCTAATAGAAGATGGAGAGACGATCATAGTCCATGGAGAAAAGGGCGACACGCCTCTAAGAATCATTAGATGTCTTAAAGCTAGAAAGTGTTTACAGAAGGGATGTGTTGCCTTCTTGGCACACATCGTGGATAAAGAGGCTGCCGAGCCAAAGATCGAAGACATTCCAGTCATAAAGGAATATCCTGAAGTCTTTCCAGAAGACTTTCCAGGATTACCGCCGCAAAGACAAGTCGAGTTCCACATTGACTTAGTTCCAGGCGCCGCGCCTGTGGCTAAGTGTCACACCCCGATCTCCACGTGTCACCGGTGGGCCCGGTGTGGGGTACAGTGACGTGGTTGGCATCGTCATAGACAAACAACACAATATAATAATGCACAGCGGAAGCAGAAATAGATTCATTTCAACTTTATTTAAAATGTAATAATAAACATCATAAGTAGTTGAAACGGATCCACAGGCGGATCAATAAAATAAGATAAATTGTTCAACAGTTTATTTGTCGTCCGAGCTTGCGAGACTATAGTGGACGCTCTTAGGAAAACAGCCAGCCTAATTCGTATAGTACCTGCACTTAACCTTTTGGGAAAATACGTCAGTTTACACTGGTAAATACAAATCAACTGACTCATTTTGAAAATGATTGAAAATTGATTTAAATGCACAAGGCATAAATATTTTTATTAACTTGGGATAATTATGCAATATAAACTTGTGAACGAATTACATGTTACTCGTACATTTGGTGGCCCGGGATCTGCTGTCCGGGCTAAAGATTAAATGACACACCACATTAAAGAGTTATACACGTCGGGTGTACGCCTACACCCCGTGCTCTGGTCGTGGCCATCTCGTAAGATAATGCCAAGGATATCCGGGACACGGTCAATAACCCCCCAAACCCTTAAAGTAAAACAAAACTGTTTAAACGAGTCGAACAAACTATTCAAGACTGTACACCCCAAGGGCGCAGGATTTGTGCGCTCGATCAAGCGGTATTCTATATACCGTACCCCAAGCCCGTATAGGGAAAATAAGTCAAAATGTATTTACCTGAGCAAGTATGAATCACAATTGGTAAGTGTGGATAGCTTTTACTGGGCCTCCTAATCTGGAACAAAGGTTTATAATAACCTATTAGATTCCTAACGGGTCTTTTATTTAAGCTTTAGCTTAGACCGGTTAGTTTTAAGGACGATACGGTACAAGCGCACGATTAAGCGAAAGACCGGATAGAATGTGATTTAGACCCGACAAGTTTGAATACTTGTATAATATGGGTATACTAAATACATTCTGGATTTTGAGATAAAAATGATAACGTTTGACCCGTTTCGGTCAATTTACGCAAACTAGTTACGTAAACCGAACCGAACGCTAAAAGGGCGTTACGGGTAGCCAAAAGAGTCAAATGCAAGTTCCCTGAGATAATATGCTTTAAATATGATATAATATCAGTAAGTTATGTTCTATTATGCCCCGAATAATTTTAAACTCAATTTATGCCTTAGAAGGGCATTTTGGTCATTTAAAAGATTATAAAAGAGTCAAATTGGAAATCTGAGTTACGGGTCTGAATTATACAGTAAATATACTTCATACGACATATTATAACAGTAGGGTATGACTCGTATACAAAACTTATCATTTAAAATCAAACTATGCATCGTAGGGGTATTTTAGTAATTTCACAAGGGCTAAAAATGCCAAAACTGGAAACCTGAGTTAAAACATTTATACTTACTGTTATCATATGAAAATATACTAAATACATCAGTAGGTATGAGTCTTATATGTTTAAAATGAGTATAACGCTTACTATGCGCTAAAAACGCTAAAAATGCGATTTAGAGCCGTTTCCGGGTTTTTAAAAGAAAGCTGAGATTTTTATATTTCCAGAATGCTTAAAATAATTTACTTAACAAATAAAATCAGTAGAAAAAGGTTTGGAGTCAAAAGGATGTATAAAACTCATTTTATGGCTTAAACGGTCAAAACCGGCATTAACCGAATCGACTAAGCGATCTATGATCCGTTCAGCCAAAAATTAAATAAAAATCATCAAAAATCCCAAAATATTATATCACATCAGTGGGTAAAAAGTTTTGTATCAAAACGTGGCCTGAAATAGGTTATGCGCTAAATGCGCCGTTTATGTAACTTTAAGATATAGTTTTACGATATCGGCCATAACTCAAAATCTGGACCACTAACTGATTTCAAATTTTCGGTGCAAGTTTATATATTAGAAATAAAGATTTCTACTCTTTCACTTTTCCAAAAATCACGTTTTATATCAAAAAGGGCAAAATAGTCAACTTTTAAGCATAATCGGAAACATGCAAATGAATCGGCTAAGCATAGACTCAAGTGATAAAAATTCCAGAGAGTTTAACCAAAATAAAAATGGTCTAAAATAAGCTCCTATACAGATCTCAAACATGCATGCACGGATCCGAATCGATAGTCTACGAAAAAGTCGTTTTACAAGACTTTCGGTTCCGATTCGTTTTTATACTAAAGATTGTCGAGTTTATTATGATAAAACACATTCTTATATTCAGTAAAAGTTATTTAGGATGATCAAACTGATTGCATGTCATCTACATTACCATTTAAGCTATTTTTCGCAAAAACGATTTCTGTTGACTTTTTAAGAACATCTTTGACTCGACAATTAGCATGCATAAAGTGGGAATCAGAGGATACCCTTTTGAGGGTTTGTTTCCCACATAAATACCAACATATCAGTGGTTTCAATTTGAGAAATGACAGAGCTAAACTCGTTTAATCGAAAAGTCAAACTATATGAACAACGGTTTGACTTTTAACTAATAATCAAAGCAAGAACGAATTATAGACTGATATGAAAGCTTACAAAGGTCCTAATGAAGCTTAGTTAACACTAGGAAGCTGCCTTGTCGTTCAGAGATGCTCCAGAAGTGCCTTGAGAGTTCTTGCAAAGTTTGGGTTTTCTTTGTTACTAACACAAGTGCTCATGAATGAACCTTTGATCTGTTTTATGGTGAATTCAGAGGTTGTAGAGAGCTCACAGTAGTCCTAGGCATGCAAGGCCTTCAATTGGTGCAAAAGAGAGGTGATCCCAGCTGTTTACCACTTCAAAAATGGACCAGATTGTAAATAATTCGCGAATACAGCATCTGATAGGGTCACGCGGCCGGCTTGGGCATGTCCAGGCGGGTCGCCTGGCTTCTGCTGCTGTCAAACTTTGCCAAAAGTTGGCAGCTTTGGTCCCTGTCTTCGCAAACGATGTTTCGGCTACTTATTTTGACTCGTAAACCCCCAAACTTGGTTTTTCAGAACCTTGGGACATTTACCAACATGGTGATGTCCTCGGATAACTTTGCGCTCAACCGAAAAGCCATGAAATTCGACGTTGACGCTTTTAGTCCCTCAAGTACGGTTTTGGCCATAACTTTCTCATACGATATCGAAACTTCATGAAATTTTTACCACATGTTCTAGTGAGTATATTTTAGCATTACAAAGCTTCGGGTCTGCCAAAAGTTCACTCAGAGGTATAAATTCAACATGTTGACACTTTTGGCCCCTATAGTTTGTAATTCCTCACTTTTGTGCAATTTCCGCTTCGTATGATCCATGATCCATCCGTTTAAGGTCATAAACATTATGTAGGGTTATTATAGAGTCTATTTATCCATTGTTGACACTTTGGACCCTTGCGTTCCATAGTTTTCACTGTTTGTCAACTTTAGTCCCTCTAAAGTATATTTTCACATACCGGAACCTTATGACACGTGTCAAGACATTATTGGACGTAAATTTTCGAGGTGTTACATCCTCACCCCCTTAAAAGAAATCTCGACCTCGAGATTTACTGAAACAAATGAGGATACTTCTCTTGCATCGTGGATTCCACTTCCCACGTTATTCGGGACCTCTACGGGCATCCCATTTGACCTTAACAATAGGCACGTGCTTCCTTCGAAGCTTCTTCACCTGTCGATCCTCAATCGACAAAGGTTTTTCCACAAACTTCAGACTCTCGTCTATGTGTATATCTGTATGCGGTATAACCAGTGATTCGTCAGCGAAACACTTCTTCAAATTACAGATGTGGAACACATTATGAATAGCGCTAAGTTCTTCAGGCAAGTTTAACTTGTAAGCAACTGACCCGACACGTTTGATAATCTCGAAAGGTCCTATGTATCTTGGGCTTAGCTTGCCTTTCTTACCAAATCGCGTCACCCCCTTCCAGGGCGATACTTTAAGCAATACTTTATCACCTACATCGAAGTGAAAATCTTTGCGCTTAGGATCCGCATAACTTTTCTGCCTATCCCTGGCAGCTTTTAAACGATCGCGTATCTGCACGATCTTGTCCGTCGTCTCAAAAACGATATCTGGTCCTGACAACTGGACATCTCCAACTTCTGCCCAACAAATGGGCGATCTACACTTTCTACCGTATAAGGCCTCAAAAGGCGCAGCCTTGATGCTGGAATGGTAGCTATTGTTGTAGGAGAATTCAATCAGTGGTAGATTCTTATCCCAACTACCACCCAAATCGATCGCACATGCACGAAGCATGTCTTCCAAGGTTTGAATAGTACGCTCACTCTGACCATCAGTCTGAGGATGATAGGCCGTACTAAAATTCAAACGAGTGCCCAACGATTGCTGGAAACTCTTCCAAAAATGCGACGTATATCTAGTATCTCTATCGGAGATAATAGATACAGGTATACCATGCAACGCTACAATTTTATCGACGTATAATTGAGCTAACATATCGGAGCTATACGTCTCCTTGATGGGTAGAAAATGAGCTGACTTAGTCAGTCTATCTACTATGACCCATATGGTATCATTTCCCTTTTTCGTCTTCGGCAATTTGGTGATGAAATCCATTGTCACCATTTCCCATTTCCACTTGGGAATTTCAGGTTGTTGAAGCAAACCTGACGGCTTCTGATGCTCAGCCTTGACTTGCACACAAGTCAAACATTTAGCTACATGCTCAACTACTGACTTTTTCAAACCAATCCACCAGTAGTTTGCTTTCAAATCCTGGTACATCTTATCAGCTCCAGGATGAACGGAATATTTAGAGCTGTGGGCTTCCTGGAGGATAACATCCCGAAGTCCTCCATAAACTGGAACCCATATTCGTCCGTTTAGTCGTAGCATTCCATCTTTGTCGTAGGATAACTGCTCCTCAGTTACTCCTAACTTCTCTGCAGGATAGTTAGCTTCCAACATAGCTTCCTTCTGTGCAGCTAACACCCTTTCATTCAAATTATTTCTTATTTCAATGCGCTTGGCATTGATTCTGATTGGTTTCACCCTTTCCTTTCTGCTTAAGGCGTCGGCAACTACATTTGCTTTGCCTGGATGGTATCTTATCTCGCAGTCATAATCATTTAAAGTTTCCATCCATCGCCTTTGACGCATGTTCAATTCCTTCTGATTGAACAGATGCTGAAGACTCTTGTGATCTGAATATATTATACACTTGGTTCCATACAAGTAATGTCTCCATAGCTTCAAAGCAAATACAACTGCACCCAATTCCAAATCGTGGGTGGTATAATTCTTCTCGTGCACCATTAGCTGTCGAGAAGCGTAGGCAATGACTTTGCCTTTCTGCATGAGTACACAGCCCATGCCAGTGTGTGACGCATCACAGTACACCACAAACTCTTCTACGCCATCGGGCAATGTCAACACTGGAGCATTGCTCAACTTCTTCTTCAAAATATCGAAGGATTCCTGCTGCTTAGGGCCCCAATCGAACTTAATCTTCTTACGAGTCAACGAAGTTAGGGGCGCAGCAATTCTTGAAAAGTTCTCGATAAATCGCCTATAATATCCTGCCAATCCGAGGAAACTGCGAATCTCGGTAGGAGTCTTCGGCTCCTGCCAGTTCATGACTGCTTCTACTTTAGCGGGATCCACTTGGATACCACGCTCGCTTACTACATGTCCAAGGAATTGGACTTCTCGAAGCCAAAATTCACACTTCGAAAATTTGGCATAAAGCTTCTCTTGATGCAGAAGTTTGAGAATACAACGAAGGTGTTTCTCATGGTCAGCTTGGCTCTTCGAGTAGATGAGGATGTCGTCAATAAAGACGATAACGAATTTATCTAGATAGGGCTTGCAGACACGATTCATGAGATCCATGAATGCGGCTGGTGCGTTAGTGAGCCCAAACGGCATCACTAGGAACTCGTAATGTCCATAACGAGTCCTAAACGCTGTCTTGTGCACATCTTCGTCTTTGACCTTCAGCTGATGATAACCTGACCTCAGGTCGATCTTGGAGAAGTAGCTTGCTCCTTGCAACTGATCGAACAGATCGTCGATCCTGGGTAACGGGTACCTATTCTTGATAGTGACCTTGTTAAGCTCACGGTAATCGATGCACAGACGCATCGACCCATCCTTCTTTTTAACGAACAAGATTGGTGCTCCCCAAGGAGACGAGCTAGGTCTAATAAAACCTTTAGCTAACAAATCATCCAACTGCGTCCTCAACTCCTTCATCTCCGTTGGTGCCAATCTATATGGTGCTCTTGCTACAGGCGCAGCGCCTGGAATGATGTCTATCCGAAACTCCACTTGCCTATCCGGTGGCAAACCGGGTAGTTCTTCAGGAAATACTTCAGGGTATTCTGAGATAACAGGGATATCTTCAATCTTCGGCTTCGGCTCATCAATGGTAACTTGTGCCATATAAATGACACATCCCTTCTGCATGCATCTGGATGCCTTGAGCATGGACACTTGCTCAGGCAATCCATGCTGGGTATCTCCTTGAATAGTGAGTGACTCACCAGACGGAGTCTTCACTACTACTTGCTTTCTGTTGCACAGAATCTGGGCTTGGTTACTCGATAACCAATCCATGCCTATCACTATATCGAATCCAGCTAGCTTAAAGGGAAGCAAGGATAACGGGAAAGAATGATTCCTAATGGATATAACACATCCATCTAAAACAGTCGAGGCGGTTTCTATGGTTCCATCGGCTAATTCCACCTCATATTTCACACTTAAGGTTTTAACAGGAAGGTTTAACAATTTACAAAACTTATCATCTACAAATGACTTATCAGCTCCTGAATCAAATAGGACTCTAGCAAAAACATCATTTACAAGAAAAGTACCTGTAATGACGTTGTCGTCTAGAACTGCTTCCTTGGCGTCCATTCTGAAGACTCTCGCATTAGTCTTCTTTCCGTCGTCAGCTTTCTTCGCATTCTTTGGGCAGTTTGGCCGGATGTGCCCTTTCTCATTGCAACCAAAACAAGTTGCGTCCTTAATCTTCTTGCAATCTAAGGCTTTATGGTCTGTGGACTTGCAAATTCCACATCGTTTTTCGTGAGACTGGGATTTCGCTTCCAAACGACATTTCCCAAAATGGTGTCTCTTGCAGGTCTTGCATCTGGGTTTTTCACCCGATTGATGATCTCCCTTCTTAAATCCCGACCCTTTCTTATGGTCGTTGTTCCCTCTGTGTCGTTTCTCCGATCTTCGTGAGGTGTCATCCTCACGTTTTCTTTTGTTTTCCTCGGAGCTCTTCATAGCTCTCAATCTGACTACATCTTGAGTGAGGGAGAGGGATAGATCAGCTACGGATCTGAATGTCATAGGCCTTGATGCCTTCACGCTCGCTTTGATCTCTGGTGCCAGACCCCCAATAAATCGAGCAATCCTTCGCGGCTCCGGGGTCACCAAATACGGCACTAATCGAGATAAGGTGTTGAACGTGGTGAGATATGCCTGACAATCGAGGTTCTTCATTACCAGGGATACGAAATCCGACTCAATCCTTTCGACCTCGTGCTGCGGGCAGAAATTCTCTTTGATTAGGGCTACAAACTGGTCCCATGTCAAGCTGTACAGAGCGGCCTTACCGGCAGCTTGTAGAAGAGACTTCCACCATGCTAGAGCATCTCCCTTGAATGACTGAGACACGTACTTCACAACGTCCCTATCAGCACACCCGCTGATGTCAACAACTGTATCCATCTCATCAATCCATGTCATGCAGTCAACTGCTCCTTTTTCCCCAGTAAAATCCCTGGGTTTGCATGAAACAAAATACTTGTACGTACAGGACTTGCTGTGCGTATCATGCTTCAGCTTGATTTCTTGCTTAGGAATACTGCTGTGGTTGGAGGAGTGATTATCCCCCTCATCCTTCTTCGGCTCATTCTTCTTAGAAGGTGGCTTACTATGAGCCTCTGAATGAGTCTTGGGCTTGACGTGCGATACGGTTCGGGTTCTACTCCGAGTCCCGCTAGATTCTCTGAATTGCCTATCCATAGCTTTGGCAACAGCGTTTTCAACCAGTGCTTGCAGTTCCGCACCAGTGACGTGAATCTTTGTATCATCTGGGTGTTCTCCAGAATGACTGTTGGTCTCCTCCGATTTGGCCATGTAGCTTTAAGCTACATAAAAGGACAAGGTCTTATTTAGAAACCTAACACTATTATCGTTCTAGACGATTTATTAACCATGATATTAAGAATCATAATAGTTAATTTATTTAATTTCATTCAGGGCTTTTATTAGCAACTATATTATGGAATGAAATATATATATTGGCACAATAGGCCTAGTCACTTCGGACAACTTCTAAATTATAAATTTAGATTTTTATAGGATTAGCATTGTATAATTAAACAAATAATCCTTTACTTGGCAGGGAGTCATAGACCACAACTGCCTTTTTGCTTTATACGACATAGTCATAACCCGTAGGTATCAAGTCACAATCAGACTTGTATACAGATATAATCTGTAGATAATTTATTAAAAAGGGTGACATGTGTGATTTTACGAATCACGCTTAGTCAAGAATGTTAACATGTTTTCATATGTTAACAGAGATTTGAATCTTTTCAACCAGGTTTTACCATATTGGCCAGGCCTGTTAATAAGACATTCAAGCTAGGTTCTACCTTACTAAGATTCTTATTAAAATGGCAAATCAAATAAAAATTGATATTTTCCATTTATTTGAATATTATATTCATGCACATAGATAAAATGAAAAATTTAAATTAACCATTTAAATTAAAGTAAACTAGTACAACTTTTGCCCTAAACGGGACTTTTCTCAAATAGCATGCCCACGCAGGGGCTAAACCAAATAACAGACAAAACAAACAAAACAAACCCACGCAGGGGTTAAACAGAAATAACATACCCACGCAGGGGTAGAATAAGAGAAATATACCCACGTAGGGGTAGAATACAGGAATAAATGTCCACGCGGGGGCATGAGTATAAGAGCTAACAACCAAAGGATTTAATAATCCTTCTTACTCTTACTCTTACCCTTAATCAAGTCAACCATCTTCTTGAACATACCGCGGTTGTGTCGGCGATCATGTTGCAATTCCCGTCGCACGTCGTGTATCCCTTGCAGGATTTCTTGGACTTGCGGTGGCGACATCATCGGCGCCGGCGACGGTGGCTGATACTGCGGTGGCTGTGGAGGCTGCGGCTGCTGGTACCCTTGCGGTAAGTACCCAAAAGTTGATTGTCCCGTAGCCCAGGGACCTCCAAAACCACTCTCCTGGTTGAGAGGGTTGTAGCCTGAAGCTAACCAGTAGGGATCTCCCGTATAATCATAACCGGGAGGAAAAGTCGGCTCGAAAGGGTTGAACTGTGCTGCGCTAGCATACGCAGGGATGGGCTCTCCAAAGTTCTGCGGCGGTAGTGGCGCAATAGGCGCAGAAGAAACCTCTGAGACGGGATGCGGAGACTCTCCCATCTCTGACTCCTCGTGGAGCGGCGAGTAGCGGCTGCTACCTGAATGTCGAGGGGTGGCAATGCGAATCCCTCCTCGCGTAGACATACGCGCGTTCCTCCTTGGCCTCTGAGGCGGAGGAGGCAAAACCGGTGGTGGTGGTGGCGACGGAGTGACTACGTCGCGCCAGAAGGCCTCAGATGGGTCCTGCTGCAAAGGCGGCTGCTGAAGCTGCTGCTGCTGAGATTGGTGCTGAGAGTGCACGGGAGAACCGTGGTAAGACTGGTGCATGGGAGAGTTGTGGTGGCTGGGGGTATAAAACCAATCGTGCTGCTTAAACCTCTCCTCCTAGCTGTCAACACCATTGAATGGTGATCCCATGTATGGTGACCCATCCGATATCTCAATGGGATGGTTAGGCGTGCCAGACGGTGCAGGGAAGGGTCAGTGTCCTCGTCGACCTCCATCTCGTTACCACCAGAGAAGTGGTCTTCAGGTCCTAGTGGGTTATGACCCACTGGTTCATCCAAGTAGGCATCAGGGTTGTACAGGCCCTGATAAACTGGTGCTGGGTAGTGGTGAGGTGACTGGTGAAGAGGTATGAAAGATCCATGGGAGTCGTGGGGCCCATTTTCAGAATGTGGCCCAAAGGAGTGAGGTAGGGATGGTGAGGTACTCAGTGATACCGAGTGCCTGGCTGGTTCAGCAAATGATCTCCAAAGATCATGGGCTGCAGTGTTGTGCGATGCTAATGGGGTTCGCCTATGCGAAGGCCCTGCCTTGTGGTCATGTGAGGTGGCGAATCCTCCTCGGCCCCTTCCTCGAACTCGTGGCGGCATGTTGAACCTGTCAAAAATCAAACAAGTTGCACAACAAAATATATATATGAGACAAAGTTAGAAAATGAAAATAAAATAAACGAAAGTTTGAACATTTCCTAAGTTCTTTGTCTAGACTCGAAAATCGAGGAATGTGCAATTGTGTAACTGAGATTAAACACAAAAGACTAGTGTTTAATTCACTCAGCGTTGGCTCTGATACCAACCTGTCACACCCCGATCTCCACGTGTCACCACCGTGGGGTACAGTGACGTGGTTGGCATCGTCATAGACAAACAACACAATATAATAATGCACAGCGGAAGCAGAAATAGATTCATTTCAACTTTATTTAAAATGTAATAATAAACATCATAAGTAGTTGAAACGGATCCACAGGCGGATCAATAAAATAAGATAAATTGTTCAACAGTTTATTTGTCGTCCGAGCTTGCGAGACTATAGTGGACGCTCTTAGGAAAACAGCCAGCCTAGTTCGTATAGTACCTGCACTTAACCTTTTGGGAAAATACGTCAGTTTACACTGGTAAATACAAATCAACTGACTCATTTTGAAAATGATTGAAAATTGATTTAAATGCACAAGGCATAAATATTTTTATTAACTTGGGATAATTATGCAATATAAACTTGTGAACGAATTACATGTTACTCGTACATTTGGTGGCCCGGGATCTGCTGTCCGGGCTAAAGATTAAATGACACACCACATTAAAGAGTTATACACGTCGGGTGTACGCCTACACCCCGTGCTCTGGTCGTGGCCATCTCGTAAGATAATGCCAAGGATATCCGGGACACGGTCAATAACCCCCCAAACCCTTAAAGTAAAACAAAACTGTTTAAACGAGTCGAACAAACTATTCAAGACTGTACACCCCAAAGGCGCAGGATTTGTGCGCTTGATCAAGCGGTATTCTATATACCGTACCCCAAGCCCGTATAGGGAAAATAAGTCAAAATGTATTTACCTGAGCAAGTATGAATCACAATTGGTAAGTGTGGATAGCTTTTACTGGGCCTCCTAATCTGGAAAAAAGGTTTATAATAACCTATTAGATTCCTAACGGGTCTTTTATTTAAGCTTTAGCTTAGACCGGTTAGTTTTAAGGACGATACGGTACAAGCGCACGATTAAGCGAAAGACCGGATAGAATGTGATTTAGACCCGACAAGTTTGAATACTTGTATAATATGGGTATACTAAATACATTCTGGATTTTGAGATAAAAATGATAACATTTGACCCGTTTCGGTCAATTTACGCAAACTAGTTACGTAAACCGAACCGAACGCTAAAAGGGCGTTACGGGTAGCCAAAAGAGTCAAATGCAAGTTCCCTGAGATAATATGCTTTAAATATGATATAATATCAGTAAGTTATGTTCTATTATGCCCCGAATAATTTTAAACTCAATTTATGCCTTAGAAGGGCATTTTGGTCATTTAAAAGATTATAAAAGAGTCAAATTGGAAATCTGAGTTACGGGTCTGAATTATACAGTAAATATACTTCATACGACATATTATAACAGTAGGGTATGACTCGTATACAAAACTTATCATTTAAAATCAAACTATGCATCGTAGAGGTATTTTAGTAATTTCACAAGGGCTAAAAATGCCAAAACTGGAAACCTGAGTTAAAACATTTATACTTACTGTTATCATATGAAAATATACTAAATACATCAGTAGGTATGAGTCTTATATGTTTAAAATGAGTATAACGCTTACTATGCGCTAAAAACGCTAAAAATGCGATTTAGAGCCGTTTCCGGGTTTTTAAAAGAAAGCTGAGATTTTTATATTTCCAGAATGCTTAAAATAATTTACTTAACAAATAAAATCAGTAGAAAAAGGTTTGGAGTCAAAAGGATGTATAAAACTCATTTTATGGCTTAAACGGTCAAAACCGGCATTAACCGAATCGACTAAGCGATCTATGATCCGTTCAGCCAAAAATTAAATAAAAATCATCAAAAATCCCAAAATATTATATCACATCAGTGGGTAAAAAGTTTTGTATCAAAACGTGGCCTGAAATAGGTTATACGCTAAATGCGCCGTTTTTGTAACTTTAAGATATAGTTTTACGATATCGGCCATAACTCAAAATCTGGACCACTAACTGATTTCAAATTTTCGGTGCAAGTTTATATATTAGAAATAAATATTTCTACTCTTTCACTTTTCCAAAAATCACGTTTTATATCAAAAAGGGCAAAATAGTCAACTTTTAAGCATAATCAGAAACATGCAAATGAATCGGCTAAGCATAGACTCAAGTGATAAAAATTCCAGAGAGTTTAACCAAAATAAAAATGGTCTAAAATAAGCTCCTATACAGATCTCAAACATGCATGCACGGATCCGAATCGATAGTCTACGAAAAAGTCGTTTTACAAGACTTTCGGTTCCGATTCGTTTTTATACTAAAGATTGTCGAGTTTATTATGATAAAACACATTCTTATATTCAGTATAAGTTATTTAGGATGATCAAACTGATTGCATGTCATCTACATTACCATTTAAGCTATTTTTCGCAAAAACGATTTCTGTTGACTTTTTAAGAACATCTTTGACTCGACAATTAGCATGCATAAAGTGGGAATCAGAGGATACCCTTTTGAGGGTTTGTTTCCCACATAAATACCAACATATCAGTGGTTTCAATTTGAGAAATGACAGAGCTAAACTCGTTTAATCGAAAAGTCAAACTATATGAACAACGGTTTGGCTTTTAACTAATAATCAAAGCAAGAACGAATTATAGACTGATATGAAAGCTTACAAAGGTCCTAATGAAGCTTAGTTAACACTAGGAAGCTGCCTTGTCGTTCAGAGATGCTCCAGAAGTGCCTTGAGAGTTCTTGCAAAGTTTGGGTTTTCTTTGTTACTAACACAAGTGCTCATGAATGAACCTTTGATCTGTTTTATGGTGAATTCAGAGGTTGTAGAGAGCTCACAGTAGTCCTAGGCATGCAAGGCCTTCAATTGGTGCAAAAGAGAGGTGATCCCAGCTGTTTACCACTTCAAAAATGGACCAGATTGTAAATAATTCGCGAATACAGCATCTGATAGGGTCACGCGGCCCGCTTGGGCATGTCCAGGCGGGTCGCCTGGCTTCTGCTGCTGTCAAACTTTGCCAAAAGTTGGCAGCTTTGGTCCCTGTCTTCGCAAACGATGTTTCGGCTACTTATTTTGACTCGTAAACCCCCAAACTTGGTTTTTAAGAAACTTGGGACATTTACTAACATGGTGATGTCCTCGGATAACTTTGCACTCAACCGAAAAGCCATGAAATTCGACGTTGACGCTTTTAGTCCCTCAAGTACGGTTTTGGCCATAACTTTCTCATACGATATCGAAACTTCATGAAATTTTTACCACATGTTCTAGTGAGTATATTTTAGCATTACAAACCTTCGGGTCTGCCAAAAGTTCACTCAGAGGTATAAATTCAACATGTTGACACTTTTGGCCCCTATAGTTTGTAATTCCTCACTTTTGTGCAATTTCCGCTTCGTATGATCCATGATCCATCCGTTTAAGGTCATAAACATTATGTAGGGTTATTATAGAGTCTATTTATCCATTGTTGACACTTTGGACCCTTACGTTCAATAGTTTTCACTGTTTGTCAACTTTAGTCCCTCTAAAGTATATTTTCACATACCGGAACCTTATGACACGTGACAAGACATTATTGGACGAAAATTTTCGAGGTGTTACACTAAGGCACCTTACCGACTTGCGCCTTCGGAGATGTAGGAGTTGTCGACGCAACTTCAAGAGTTGTTAGACAAAGGATTTATCAGACCAAGATTCTCGCCTTGGGGAGCTCTAGTTTTGTTTGTCAAGAAGAAGGATGGTAGTTTTCGTATGTGTATCGATTACCGAGAACTGAACAAGCTGACAATCAAGAAGAGATATCCTCTGCCGAGAATTGATGACCTATTTGATCAATTGCAAGGCTCAAGCTACTACTCAAAGATCGATTTGCGATGAGGATATCATCAGTTGAGAATACAAGAGGAAAGCATTCCTAAGACTGCTTTCAGAACTCGATATGGACATTACGAGTTTCTGGTCATGCCGTGTGGGTTGACAAACGCGCCAGCAGTTTTTATAGATTTGATGAACAAAGTTTGTAAGCCGTACCTCGATAAGTTTGTGATTGTGTTCATCGATGATATTTTGATCTACTCGAAGACGAAGGATGAGCACGAATAGCATTTAAGAGCCATTTTGGAGCTACTTAAGAAGGAGAAGTTGTATGCCAAGTTCTCGAAGTGCGAGTTCTGGTTACGCGAAGTCCAATTTCTTGGACATGTGGTTAATGGAGATGGAATCCATGTGGATCCAACAAAGATTGAAGTGATAAAGAACTGTGAAACTCCAAAGAAGCCGACCGAGATTCGACAGTTCTTAGGTTTGGCTGGTTATTATCGAAGGTTCATTGAGGATTTCTCAAAGATCGCTCAACCATTGACTTCCCTTACCCAGAAAGACAAGAAGTTTGATTGGGGAGTCAAACAAGAAGAAGCGTTTCAGTTGTTGAAGAACAAGCTTTGTAATGCACCGATCTTATCGCTACCCGAAGGAACGCATGATTTCGTAGTATACTGTGATGCCTCACGTCAAGGTTTAGGATCCGTGTTGATGCAGCGACAGAAAGTTATAGCATATGCTTCTCGCCAATTGATGGTTCACGAGAAAAATTATACCACGCACGACTTGGAATTAGGCGCGGTGGTATTTGCATTAAAAATCTGGCGACATTATTTGTATGGTACGCGATGTACCATCTACACTGATCATAAGAGCCTGCAACACATATTTGACCAGAAGGAGCTTAACATGAGACAAAGACGCTGGGTAGAACTGTTGAACGACTATGATTGTGAGATCAAGTATCATCTAGGGAAGGCGAATATGGTCGCCGATGCCCTAAGTCGAAAAGAAAGGATCAAGCCCATAAGGCTTAGGGCTTTGGAAATGATTGTCCAGACAGACCTCTCATTGTGCATTCGTGCCGCGCAGAGAGAAGCTCTCAAAGAAAGGAATATTGAGGATGAGCATCTCCGTGGGATGGAGAAGCAGTTGGTACTAAACGAGGAAGGAACATTGTGTTTCATGAAACGAATTTGGGTTCCTCTATTTGGTGGATTGAGAAAGGTTATTTTCGATGAAGCTCACAAGTCACGATATTCAATTCATCCTGGAGCAGATAAGATGTACCAAGACCTTAAGGATTTCTACTGGTGGCCTAGGATGAAAGGCGATGTTGCCATTTATGTTAGCAAATGTTTAACGTGCGCCAAGGTAAAAGTCGAATACCAAAAGCCTTCAGGTCTTCTACAACAACCCGAGATACCCAAATGGAAATGGGAACAAATTTCAATGGATTTCATAACGAAATTGCCAAGGACACCCAAAGGTCACGATACTATTTGGGTAATAGTAGACCGTTTGACGAAACCTGCGCACTTCCTGCCCATCAGGGAGAAAGATAACACGAGTAAACTAACTGAGATATACATGAGAGAGATCGTCGCGCGACATGGAGTGCCTCTCTCAATCATCTCTGATAGAGACGGAAGATTCGTGTCAAGGATTTGGCAATACTTTCAAGAAGCATTCGGTTCTCAGTTGAACCTAAGTACAACATTTCACCCGCAAACTGATGGACAGAGTGAACAAACGATTCAGACCTTAGAAGACATGCTGCGAGCTTGTGTAATGGATTTAGGTGGAAGTTGGGACACTCACCTACCATTGGTCAAATTTTCATACAATAACAGCTATCACGCAAGTAGTCAAGCCGCACCGTTCGAAGCTCTTTATGGACGCAAATGTCGATCACTGATTTGCTGGGCTGATGCGGGTGATAGACAGCTAGTTGGTCCGGAATTGGTCCAAGAAACGACAGACAAGATTGCACAGATCCGAGAATGCATCAAAGCGGCTTGCGATCGACAAAAGTGTTATGCGGACCGAAGAAGGAAACCTCTGGAATTCGAGGTGGGAGATATGGTATTATTGAAGGTTTCACCCTAGAAGGGTGTGGCACGCTTTAGAAAGCGTGGAAAGTTGAATCCACGCTACATTGGCCCATTCAGAATCCTGCAAAGGATTGGGCTTGTAGCATACAAATTGGACTTACCTACGGAACTTAATGGTGTTCATGATACATTCCATGTATCAAACCTGAAAAAGAGTCCGACTCAAGAGACAGTTGTCATTCCTGCCGACGAAGCTCATATTGACGACACCCTCCACTTTGTCGAAGAACCAGTTGAGGTTACTGATTGGAAGATTAACAAGACACGCAGGAGTAGTTTCAAGCCCGTCAAAGTTCGATGGAATGCAAGACATGGCCCATAATTCATGTGGGAACGTGAGGATCGTATGAAGGAGAAATACCCCCATTTATTTCCCAAGACCCCTGCAACTAGAAGCAGAACCTAAAAATTTCGGGACGAAATTTTCTTAACGGGGGGAGAATGTGACAACCCTCACATTTACAGGTATCCGTACACTTAATTAATATTTAATTTATGCTTAATGACTGTGCTTGATTACAACTGTGATTAAACTGCTTTCTGTTTTCTGTTAAATACATATATATGCATCACATTTTATACTGTCACTTCATTTATTTCATACAAACATTAGTGACAAACTTGATGCACAAAGCACAGTTAGCACACTAACGGATAACCCAAAGACATGCTGACAATGCCAGCACCTAGACAGATAATGTTTTTGAGGCAAGTATGAGCTAGATACAGGATATTACACTAGTATGGAGTGTAGGGAAATGAGGACCATAAAACTGCGTCACTAGGTGATAGTTACAGTGCCAGGAAGTGCCTAAAACACACTTTAAGTGCAGAATTCTGCACTCATTAATAAAATTCAGCATTTTAAAATACTAGTGAAGTGCAAAAATATTTCAGAATGGTCCTGTATACTTTCCTAAGTGTTGGGGATTAATTGTGTTGCAAAACTATATATAAAAGTCACTTTAAGGAATAATTAAGCACTTTAACGGAACGGTATCCAACCGAATAACCGGACATTACCCGAAACACAAAATTTTTGCCAAACACATTGTTTTACTATTTCTTGGCTTGTCGTGATCCCCGAACACCCTAACACCCACTAAAATTCAATTAACTAACATATATAAGTTCAACACTTGAATTCTAACTACCATTTACACTCTAGTTACAAAATGTTCCCCTTTACCCCCCCCCAGCCGAAATCGGTCCCACGTGGACCCACTCAACATCCACACCATGCTTCATATCATCCTACAAGATTTCATCCTAATTTTATATTAGATGGTAGCTTCTTGGAGTGGACAAAATATGTTAAGACATTCTATAAGTATGGTGCAAGATCACAACCATCTCTACCCATCATCACACTCCCTCACCTCACTCTCTTCTCTCACTTTCGGCTCCACCCCAAACCACCAACATCACCACCATAACACCACCATCATCTTCCATTTTCTAGTCTCTTCCAAGCTTAAAGGTTGATATAAGAAGGCTTGCTACTTGTGGAGCATCAAGGGAGCTTTGTTCTTGCTTGTTCCTCATCTTTTTCTCATCATCT
Source organism: Helianthus annuus (assembly GCF_002127325.2). Lineage (NCBI taxonomy): Eukaryota > Viridiplantae > Streptophyta > Magnoliopsida > Asterales > Asteraceae > Helianthus > Helianthus annuus. The sequence goes on from NC_035443.2 coordinate 66,547,125, forward strand.
TCATCACTAGTTTCTACCCTAGCCATGTGCTAGTAGTAAGTTACTTGTACACCCTTGTCATCTTGTTGTTGTGATCACAAGTTGTAGTATGTTTATTATGTTTAAATCACAAGAAACAAGAACACTAAAAAGAATAAACATGAAGTTCTACATAAAAGATGGAAGTAAAAAGTTACTAGTATGATGTTGTAGTAAGAATATTGTTAATTTTATTTATGATTATGTAATATTGAGCAACATGTGAATCTTGTTAAATGAGATGTAGAAGTAGGATTTAACAAGAACAAAGAGTGGTTATGTAATACATAACTAACCACCTTCTAGTTTGATCATGAACTTGAATAAAAATAATTTTCTTAAATTAGAAATGAACAAGTTGATGGATGATCATGTTAATCCAAGTTTTATACAAGGTTTTTGTAAATAAACCAAGTTCAAGAAACGATCTCCAAAAGTTTATGACTTTTACATACTCTTACATAATTTTTGTAAGTAAAATAAGTGTAAAAAGCTTTTATTTACAAGAAGAGTTCAAGAGTTAAGTTTTTGTAAAAATTATTTACAAGTTGTAAACACTAAATTATTTTAAGAGAATGACTTTTAAAGAAATAAATACGTTTCAGAAGGTAACTAGGTCCACTAAAAGTCTTACCAAGTTACTATGTGCTTTCGAAATATATCAAGTTCATGACTAGAATAAAACACATATATTTTTGCTCTTGGTAAAATAAGAATTGATTATTGGTGATTGTTGATTGATTTCGAAAAGAAAATGATATGCTTAAAAGCATGGACACCTAAGTTTTTAGGGGAAACTCTGGCGAAATTTTCTAAAAATCTCAGGACTTAGAAAATATTTTTCTAGCAAGTGATTACGTATATATTTTTAACTTGGTTTTCAAAATAAACTTCGCCATGATTTTATTACAAAAATGCTAAGTATCGGAGGTTGATTTTCGTAAATAAAATTTGATAAATATATATGTAGAATATATATTTTATACTAAAACGCTTACGTGATTATTTTGTGAACTAGTTGTATTATTTTTAGGCTCATTTTGGCCGAAACTACGACTCGCCACTGAGCCTAGATAACGTGGTAATCAGTAGGTATAGTCACTAGGGACTATAACCATCATGATTACGCTCACGTTATGAAGTTCAAACGAACTTCGCGTTGACCATAAACTGGTCAAAGCAGAAAGTCAAACACAGTTTGACTTTAACGATAAAAACGAATGAAAAGAACGAAAGAATACTTACAGAAGGTCCCCGCAAGCTCTTGATCCGATTTACTCTCAGGTATGAAGCATAAACTTCAACTTAGAGAGCCAAAATCAGATTCAAGTGTGCTTTAGGAGTGAAATGGGTTTGGGTATTTATAGGAATTCAAGAACCGTTAAGATCGTTCGTCGAAAAATGTGCTTTGATCTAGACCTTACATGTGGGCACATGGTTTTCAAAACCATGGGAATACTTAAAACCATCAAATGGTATTGCAAAACAAGGATCAAAACCATCCATATGTGGCACATTGTTTTGAAATACCATGGATGCCTAAAAAATGGACCAAGTTCAATGTATTTGCCAGAATTTTCAAAAATGGTCCATGCACTTGTAAAACTTGATTTTTTGGCACTTTTAAACCCCTTTAACCTCATTTCAAGGCTCTAAAATGATACTAAAGTATAGGGAATTTAAAATATGCTCAAAGACATCACGGATGTCGGTTCGTTTGGCCGTACGGTTGCGTTATTCGGTTAATTACGACGGAAGTCGTAACGAACGCAAAAACGATCCAAATTAAGCGACGAATGGAATTTTATCATGCCAATCACTTAAAATAAAATATTTTAATGATTACATAAATTTTTGGATGTCTGGTTCTATTCAGAACGTAAGATATGCACGAAAATGCAAACTTGTTCACTTTTTGACGCTTTTAGTCCCTATCGATCAATAAAGTTTATTTTAGCATACCGAACCCTTCAAAGCCTATTTCTAAGCTATGTAAAGGATATTTATGGTATATTTAACTTATGATCAAGTTCCGGAGTGTTCGTTACTACACAAATCGGTATAGTTTCACAGTTTGACACAAATAGTCCCTGCGATCGAACAAAGTTGATTTTAACACACCGAACCATCCAAAACTTATTTCTAAGTTATGTGGAGGTTATTTGAGGTATGTTAAGCCTATTTCACTATTCCGGAGTGTTTGTTGCATTAAACTGGTTATATTTACGCATTAGTGCGCGTATAACCTTCCAGAAAGCGATTTAGAGCTTGAAATTGGAATCTAATCGAATTGTAAAAATCACCAAACACAAATACACACATAATACATCAAAACACATATAATAACACCAAAGCACATTGTTTTATTAATAATCAACATTGTTTTATATCGTACATCGATTACAGAGCACAGTTGTCACAAAAACACAGGGACCAGACGAAAACACTAGGTGTTTTCGCCATATCTTAACCTCGACGAAAACCCTTGGGATTTCGTCGCCTGAAGGGTTTTCACCACTAAGTGTTTTCACCATAAAGTGTCTTTGCCACATGTGATTTCATCGAGTGTTCTGGCACATTAACTCTGTTAAGTTTAACTCTGTTAGTTTATTAACTCTGTTAGTTTATTAATTCTGTTAAGTATGTTAATCCTGTTAAGTCTATTAACATTGTTAAGTATGTTAACTCTGTTAAGCCTGTTAACTCTGTCAAGTATGTTAATGGATAACCATGTTAGAATAAACTGTGAAAGACATTTATGTGAAACATGAATTGCATGAATTTGAGTAACTGCTTTCGTGATACATGATGTTAACTGCCAAGCACACTATGTGACATTAGATTTGCGTGCGAGTCATTACGAACGAAAACTGATTGTGTATACGTACGTACTATACGCCTTGACTGATTACTTGTGAGCGCGTAGTTTAGCATACCGAGCAAACCGAGGCGAGTTCACACTTTCCACAAGGCATGGGATTCCCAAGGGTTGGGAATGGGTAAAGGATTGAAACGGAAACTGCGTGATCTCCTAGTTTGGAACACGTAAACACCTTCTTTATTGAAGGGTGACAACATGTGATAAGTATTTAATCGGAACCTGCGTGATCTCCTGGTTTGGGGTTTACGTACACACCCTCTTTATTGAAGGGTGACAACACGGATACTAGACCAAAACTTTCTATCATGAAGTCCCTCCTTTTATATCAACTTAATCGTCGGGCCAATGGCGAGCGGGTCATTAGTTAGATAGCGCTATTTAGGTTTGACAAGCCTCGCACCGTGCCGCAGAGGACGAGCGCGGACTAATGGATTTGGGCACTAGTCAATGATGATAGACATTGACGTCAGGGCACCAACTTACTGTAGTCAGTGGTCGATATGGTAAACGGGTCTAGTGGTTAACATGGGGAAGCCCCCACTGATTATGGATATGTTTGGGAAACAGGGTAAACTGGTTAACTTACGACTTACAAATGAACTCCTGGTTTTTGAAACAACTTAACAATGAACACCAACTGTGAACTCGCTCAACTTTGTTGTTGACTCATTGTTACATGCCTTGCAGGTCGATAGGTACTTATGGAGCTTGCGCGAGGAGGCATGATCGTTATGGGACATGGATAGTCATATGCCATGTTAAACATTTGATATATTTGAACTTATACTTTGGTTTTAAACGTTATGCTTCCGCTTACAACTTAAACTTTATTTTGTTTGAACACCAATTATATTGTGTTGGGTTTTATATTTATTTACATGCTATGTTCAATATCATTGGTGGCTTGATCCTGGTCAGTCGCGCCTCCATGCGGTGATACTCCGCTAGGGGATTTTTGGGGTGTGACAAGAAGTATTGGTGAAGTAAGTGTAACTTGAAGTTCATACCTGAATTACTCTCATATTTATAGCTGGGAGTTTGGGCGGGAAAACTCGTTGCTGAAATATTAACGGAAGATGCTAACCCCGTAAGCGGTTATTTTCTCTCCGTTAATTCTCTTGATCGGATTCTTAATGCACATGGATCGCGATCTTAATCAAAGGCTGGGGGAGTTGCCACGTGGAAGGTGGGCAAGTGGAGGTTTCTCTCCTCTTTCATTCCATCATCGTGATTCCAGGGTGGCCTGGGATGATGACACGTGTCCTAGACGGTTATAACCATCCAGTGGTGTACGATTGAGTCTTCTAGAAGATTATTGTCATAATCTAGTGTGACTCCTTATCGTGTGGTGTCGGCTTAGTGAATAGTATCCAAGTCTGGGTATAATTATGCGGAAGTGCTTAACTGGGATTTTTATCCTTGTTGGATACGGAGAATAGCGCAAGGATTTATTAACTTCCTTTTGGCGCGCAGGTGTTAATTGTTGTCTTTCTCTTAAGTTCTCTTCGTTGGACCAGTGCGCGGTCGCGCAAGGTTTAAAGCGGGTTAAAGAGCAAAGTTCCGGTACGGTCCAAAGTACTTAATACGAGGTTTTTGGGACCTTACCCCTTCACCCCGGCACCCACAACCACCAGTTCGGGTCGACAAAGTTCGCGTCGAAACGGTTCGCGTCGAAATGGCTCGCGTCGAAACGGTACGGGTCGAAACGTACGGGTCGAAACTGTTCGCGTTGAAATGGTACGGGTCGAAACGGTACACGTCGAAACGGTACGGGTCAAAACGGTTCGATTCGAACGGTACAAGTCGAAACGGTACACTTTGAAACGGTACGCATCGAAATGGTTTGCGTCGAAACGGTACGGTTCGAAACGGTACGCGTCGAAACGGTTCGAGTCGAAACGGTTCGAGTCGAAACAGTTCTGATCGGAACCAGTATGGATCGAAATGGTACGGGTCGAAATGGTACGGGTTGAAACGATGCTGGTCGAAACGGTCGAAGATTCCACTGAATTTACTTTAAATCCTTCAGATATAGGAAGGATTTTGAATTCCTTTAGTTAAAGGAATTTGAAGGAATTCATGCCTAATTCCAATTTCAATTCCATTGTCAACCAAACACATGAAGATTGGAATTGGGATTCCAATTCCCTAATATGTTCTGTGAACCAGACATCTTAAAAGATGGAATTCAAATTCCAATTCCCCTAAATTCCATTGAATTTAAGTGAACCAAGCGCCCCCTAAGTTGTTTTTTTTGTATTTTATTAGTTTTCTTAAGTTGCGTTTTTAGATTAAACATAAGTAAACGTACTTTGTATATTAGCGAAAAAGACTGTTGCGAATCGTCACAGGCCGTTTTTCACTTGGGTGGTGTTTTTCATTTACTCATTTTCAATTTAAGAATTTCAAGTATCAAGAGTACCCAAAGTATAGAAACTAAAAAATTAATTTGTCACAAGTTAAAGATTCTTATAAAGGAAAACACAAAATTGCTTCATCTACTATGTACCTCCCATTAATATTCTTATGCACGACAAAGGGTCTCAAAAGAGTATTATTGGTACAGAAATACTTATTATTTCGTGAGATCTTCTATCTATAGTATGAAATATATAGAAAATAAATTATAAAATGTTGTTATTTCTGATGTAGATGTTAAACATCCACGAATAAAGTACGTGCCTACTTTTAAAGTAACCCGTCCATCGGACGGGTATTAAGCTAGTTGTAATTGGAGTATATCAATTTGGTTTACATTCAATAACATCAGTAAAATATTGAAAAGTCTAGTGAATAGTGAATGTATTTGGTATATATATAACACATCGTATTGACAATGCTAAGGCGCTAATTTTTTTCGAGATATAGTGGAGTTCTTCATCTGTAAATGGTTTCTGGTGTAAACTTTAAAACTTTAGAGCATCAATTACAATTTCATGGCAATGATTTGAAGTTTTCAAAAAAAAATGAAGAGGATGAATGATGTTGGGATTTTAGCCCAGATCCATCCGCTTAAAAGAAAGGAAACACGGAATCACGTTTCAATCTCGATCAATCAGGACTTGACAAAAAAAAGAAGGTTCACAACTGTGTGTTAGAGGCAAATATTGGAAGAGAATTCAAACGTGACGAAATTTATAAAAGTAAGAAGTTAATATATAACATCCACTAGGTTATAACCCGTGAATACTCACGGGTTGTTAATCTATCTTTCTAAACAAATAAATATATACATATATATTAATAAACGAAAAATTCTACGATGAATAAGGTGTATGAATAAATGATAAAACGGTATGTGGCTGATTAACCTACAAACACATGTAACGTAGACAAAACAATTAAGAATATATATATATATTATAAATTATCAAATTAATTAAATTAATTTTTAATTTCAGTCATAATATATGCTGATTACTTGAAAAACATATATGAAATAAAATCAATTGTAATAATATATGCTTATCAACCATGTGATAATATATGATTACTTCAAAAACAAAAATGAAAACACATACCGAAACCTTATCAACCATGTGATAATATATGCTTATTAGTTTAAAAACATGTTACATAATCCATGCTGATTAGTTACATAAACAACAATGTGATGGAGAATATATATATAGATTGGTGACATATAGTAAAATAGAACAAATAAATGTTATTACAAATCTTTTAAAAATTTATATAATAATTAACGATATATATTTCCAAATATGTATTGATAGAAATCAATTTTAATTGTTTCCTTATAATTTGTTACAATTATGTGGAACATTCCAAAAATATCATATCAATACCAATACGAAAATAAAACGATTGTTGAAGAATCATAATAAAAGTCAAATGTTAAGGAATTTGAAAAAAAAAACATATTTCTTCATAATCAACAATATATTTTGGTTTTATTTATTTATTTTCTATTATATAGGTTATATGGTAACAAAAAATGAATTTCACACTAACCACATCATAATAAGCATATCAACAACAAATACATATTACCAAAAGCCTTGTATAACAAACCATCAATACTATCCCCAAGTATCAAAACAAACCAACCATAAAACGACAGTTAATATTCATGCTTAACCATCTAACATAAACATAATAACCAACATTCACGAACGGCGTCTTTTCTTTGTGATCTTGGGTACGACTTTGGTCAACATCAAACGCTGAGAAGACTTCACGTACGTAAAGAAAAGAGTAGAGCCGAAGTCGATGTAATTCAATTTCAAGAAAGCTGGCCACTTTTTAAAACCATACCTGAACCCCTTTCCAGACTTCTCGCCTCTTGTGCCCAACTTAAGAAGTTCACATTTTTTGTTCTGAACTGTAACATGGTGCAAATTGTCAAGAGAAAGACATAAATGGCTTGAAACATCAGTCGGTAAACGCTGAGAAAAAAATAAAAGGATTAATTACCTTATTGATTAATAAGTTATGTGTCTTGTATTATGTGCTATTAGAAGGAAAAAAATATTATAAAGTATACCAGTCTGCTTTCGGCTTTCTGCTTTCTTGGTGAATTTAATTACATCAGTTTTTTTAACTTTTTTTATGTAGAGCATTTACGGCCAACTTGAAGGGCGGTTGATGTCGTGGATCTGAATGACTTAGACTTTGGTTTAGCCTACATAATTGAATAAGACACAATAAGTGTAAAAATCGTATACATAAAATTGTACAACAATAAGATACACAGTCCTTTACATAATAAAAGTAACCATTCATGGTTACGGTATCTTACTTGAGAGACAACGTGAGAAGACAAATTTTGCTCAGAAACAAAATCAGTTGATTTTCCTTTTCGTGCAACCTAAAGAAAATTAAATAATTAACATATTGATATAGAATGAAATAATTAAATGAATTACATAGTAATTAAGCATGTTTTTATACATGTAAAGTGTTGTTTGGTATGAAAAAAGTGTTCAAAACAACATCAAACTGGGTTTTCACATTAACAAAAATGAATCTTCAAAATATTAATTATTTTTATAGAAAAAAAACATCAAACTATATTATCGAATCATAAACAACCTTTGTCGAAAGCCCTTTATCTCCAACATAAAACTTTGATTTCACCTTAGGATGAACCTACAAAACCATAAAAGATTTAACATATTACAATTAAAAAAATTATTCATTAAAAGGATTACATAATGGAAAAGAAAAAACCCGAATAAAAAGTTTATTATATGTATTGAAAATAAGTATTAAATTAAATTAGTATATAACAAACAACCTTTGGAGATACAGTCTCGTGACCAAATACAATCTTTGACTTTCCTTTGGGGTCATTCTACATGTTGGTGCACTACGTCTGTCGACTACGTCTTATATCGAGTCTAGTGTTGTATAGGTTAGATATGGCACGAAATCCTAGAAAAATATGTTAGAAAAGGTTTCGCTTTTGTGTCATTGTCCTAGTTTGGCTCATGTGTCAAGGTTATAGTTCCGCTCATATGTCAGTGATGTAGTTCCGCTTATACGTACATGTCCGTATAAGCGAAACCTTGTGGACTATATATAGGAGGTCATTCAAGCGAAACTAGGTGTGTGTGTTGTATGTGTTTTCTTCCGGTGAGCCACGAAGTCCTGCCGAAGTGCTGTCAGAGTCTGTAAACGTTATCAAGATCAATACAACAGCAATTAATAGTGAATTCGGCTGAAATCGCACCAAATCATTAGTTTCCGCCTCTTGATTTGAATAGGAATTCTTCTGATCGACTCAGTCAGGGCCGAATACGATCGTACAAGTGGTATCAGAGCACAGGAGGGAGAGTTCTTGCCATTTCAGCTGCATTCATTCTGATTTTCTACACTTTCTTCAAAATTTTAAAATTTTTCACGGTAAAACCAGCTCAAATTCACACACGGCACTCCGAATCATGCATTAATAAACCCTTGAAAGTTTCAAATCTAAAATCAATCTAGAACTTAGGATTTTAGAGGTTGCGCTCGTATGGACTCATGCAAAAAGTGACGTCATCAGCTAGTTTAGCTCATCTGATCAGCTAGTTTCGCTCCAAGAATCAAGTTGTTTCGCTCTTGTGAACATAAGATTTCAGTTGTTTCGCTTCAGTGACCTTGTGGTTTCGCTCGTGTGAACAATTCAGAGGTTCCGCTCATAATACACTGTAGTTTCACTCATCCGTATAAGTTGGTTCCGCTCATTTGAACAATTAAGGTTTCGCTCCAAAGAACAGTTGAAGTTTCGCTTTTGTGTTCAATTAGGGTTTCGCTTTTTTGGACACTTTGGAGTTTCGCTTATACGACACTTTGGTATTTCGCTCCTGGAGTCAATTTTGCCTAAGCTTGGAAATTGGTGAACTTTGGACAATCGAACAATGGACAACGAATTCTATAACGCTTTTGCTAGTCCGATCACAATGACTCAGAATGCTTTGCTTGAAAACGAAACCGGAACGTCTCAGAAACCACCTAAACTCATGGATATTGATGATTATAATGCGTGGTCTGAACGGTTTGGAAACTGGGTTGAGGCTTATCACTTAGACGCATGGGAACACACTGAAGAACCATATGTTAGGTCCACAAGAAATAATACTCAGTTAACACTTAGAGAAATGAGTACGGAAGATAAAAAGTGTGACAACCCGACTTCTTGAGGTTAGTATTATCCTATTTTCCAACTCCTGTGTTGTATTTACATATCCTAGATCTTTGTGTTAGTGGGTATATGTGCAAACTTGTATTTGTTTATGAGTAACGTATTCGAATAATGGATTTACACTAGGGCATCTTTCAAGTTGGGATCCTTCGACCGAAAGGTCTAACCTTCGAAGGATCATTCAACCTTCAAAGGATCACGAAACATATCCTTCGACCTAGGAAGGATCCTTCGAGACAATAATCGATCCTTCGATCGATCCTTCGATGTGGGGCCTTAACTTTCGGCCCAACTAGTCACCGGCCCAAAACCTTACCTATATTAACAGCAGTTACGTAGTATGACTGCACAGAATCATTCGAACATCCCAAACCCTAGAAACCTTTTTGGGCGACGGCAGAACTCAGGAAACTCCCTGTCGTGATCATCAACATCGTATCATCATCCATCATTCGGTTAGTATGATTCTTTGCATATTGTTTCTATGTGATACTCTCGATTACATGATCTTATTCGATGGAGAATTCATGCATAAAACTAGGGTTCAACTGATAGGTGATTGATTGACGATTCTGTGTTATGATGTTGATTGGTGTTATTGTTTGATAGATAATTCATGCATAGAACTAGGGTTCAATCGATTAGGGTTAATGGATGAATGGTTTCGGGTTGGGGAATCGGACTAGGGTTAATCGGTTACATTCTAGTCAATCGGATAGGCTATTAATCATTGTTGTTCGGTAATCATGATCTGTTTGAACGTTACAGCACCTATATGCTTTCACTCACACACTTTCACAGACTGATTCCTGGTGAAAACACAAAACGTGATTGCTGATCGTATGATTAGGGTTTCTGTTTCTGTTGACCGAAAGATAGTGTGTTGACCGAAAGATAGTTGTGTTGACCGAAACATAATCTGTGTGTCGAAAGATAACTATGTCGAAACATAGCTGATGTGTCGAAAGATAACTATGCCGAAACATAGCTGATGTGTCGAAAGATAACCATGAATCGAAAGATGATAACTGTGTATCGAAAGATGTGTCGAAACATAATTGTGATAATTGTGATAATTGTTAGACCGAAAGATGAGCAATGTATCGAAGGATGTGTAATGTGAATCGAAAGATAGTTGATGATTAAATGTGAAAGAATATGTGGTGTGCTTGTATGCAAACTGACTGTTAAATGTGAATATCATAGGGCTTGGTAAATCACTGTGGTTAAACGAATAATTAATTCTACCGAGCAATCCCAGGTGAGTTCACTACATTCGAGCATGCGTCCCAGTGGTTGGGGACAGTCAGTGGGTATCCCATGGGAGGGGATGAGTCTTTGGGTAAAAACGGGTATATTGGTTAATGATCTCACCTATCATCTTTTGTAAGTCCCTCATCGGGTATTAGTTAGTAGCGCTACTTAGGTTTGGCACCCTCACCCCGTGCCTGGAGAGGACGAAGGTGAACTAATGACCCAGTCTGGCCCAGTACTAGATAGGAGTACGTGGGAAGGGCAGTCCGTGAGCCGTCCGTGTTTGGAAATGAGATATTAACAATATTACTTGCATTGGGTATTAAACTGTTTTACATACACCGGGTAACAAACGTTTTCTAAAACTGTGAACTCGCCAGCTTTGTCTGATACGTGTGTTACATGCTCGCAGGTCCTTAGGTGCGTTGAAAGCAGGAACTTGCTGGCTGGAGGGCGCGAGTGGTCATGGTTGCTTGATGGATTTAATATTAGACATTTATTTACTATGATTGATTGGATAACATTTATATTACGATACATTAACGCTTCCGCTAAACGTATGGTTTTTGAATAACTTATGTTGGGATTTCAGTATCTTTAAATAATGAAGTTTTATTTCAAACTTGTGTTTCAATGTAATTGGTGGCTCATTGCTAGTCGTCACACGCCTAGCAGGGACACTCCCTAGGTGGTAATTTTGGGGGTGTGACAGTTTGGTATCAGAGCCACTGGTTATAGTGAATTGGTTTTAAAAATGTTTTATAAAACCAGACTATAACTGAACTGATACGACATACCGATACGACATGAACCATGACACTCAGCTCCAGGCAGCAAGGTTCGTCTCTTGTTTACTATTGTAGGGCATAGTTAGTATATACTCATGATTGGTATCACACTCGAACGCACATATGATGTTACGATATGAATTGCTATGCTACCTGTCTATACTACGTGTTTTAAGAGTAGGACTCTACTTGTGTTTGCATGCGCTATGTTGTGATATCGACGGTCGTACTGTATGAATTAGGGGAAACCTTCTAACATGAGTAGGGAGGAACTGAGATAAGCATGCAAATCAGGTTATTATTATGGGTGCACACATAATAACAACGTGAGGTGCATGTGAGTCCCAGTAAATCTCGACTAGTGTGAAAAAGGAATCCCGCGTTGTTAGTCAGTGTTGTATTAGAACTTCGAAAACTGTGAATACTATAGCAATACTTGACATCTGCTTGAAATGGTCTGTTAATTTGTTACTTCTTCCCATACTTATAGAATCATGAACGGACGTGGAGGAGGTCGTCGTGGTGGACACGGTGGACGTGGTGGAGGCCGCGGTGGCGGACAAGGCGAAATCCATATGACTCAAGCTGAGCTAGAGGCATTACTCAATGCCCAGGTGGCTGCAGCCTTGGCAGCTTATCAGGCCGGTATGACATGTACCAGACATTCCTTCCTTTGAATCGTGAACTTGAGTCTTACTTGTTGGTTTATTTTCTCTCGTTAATAGGTCAGCCGGCGCCACAAAACCAGCCTCACCCACCGGTCTGCACTTTTAAAACTTTCATGGATTGCAAGCCACAGACCTTCAGTGGCACTGAAGGGGCTGTAGGACTTATACGCTGGTTCGAAAAGGCGGAGTCAGTGTTTGCGACATGTAACTGCCCAGTTGGGGATAGAGTAAAGTTTGCAGCAGGCACGCTTCAGGATGGTGCCTTGACCTGGTGGAATGCCCAGGTCCAACTGCTAGGTATTGAGGCGGCGAACGCCACTACGTGGGATGATTTTAAAGAACTGATGAGGGAAGAATACTGTCCTCGAGATGAAATAGCGAAGTTAGAGAATGAGTACTATCATCTGAAAATGGTGGGGTCTGAAATCGAGGCGTATGTGAAGCGGTTATATGAGTTAGCTGATTTGTGTCCAAACTTGTCCCGACCCATGCCACGAAGAATCGAGTTGTTTATTAAGGGGTTACCTCCACGGGTGAAGGGTTTAGTTACAGCAGCGAACCTCAATAACCTAACCCAGATTGTTAGACTGGCACATAAAATCGTTGACCAGGAGGTGGAGAGCGACTCATTGCCACCTCATATTTCTAGCACTACCACAGCTGCCACTACTTCCACTGCATCTGCTGCTGATGGCAAACGTAAGTGGAACGAAGCGGACAAGGGGTCCAACTCTGCACCGCCTCAGAAGAAGACGGATACTGGCAGCACCCGCAGTTTCAGCCAGACAGCATCAGTAAATCAGAACTCGAGTAACAGATCGGGGCAGGGATCATATGCGGGGAAGCTACCCTTGTGCAGCAAGTGTGATCTTCATCACAAGGGGCAGTGTACTCGAGTTTGTTATCGGTGTAATCGACCGGGGCACAAGGCCAGGGATTGTAGGACCACACTTCCAGCTCAGCAGCAGCCAGCGCAGCAGGCGGGTAGGCAACAGCCTCAGCAAACTCAGGGTAATCAGAAAGGGTGTTATCAGTGTGGGGCTGAGGGGCACTTCAAGCGAGACTGCCCTCAGCTAAGACAGAACACAGGGGGTGGTAACGGGAATAACAATGCGGGGAACAACGGGGGTAATGTTGCGCGTGGGCGCGGATTTGTGCTGGGAGCTGGGGAAGCGCGGAACGACGGCAACGTGGTTACTGGTACGTTTTCGGTAAACGGTGTTATTGCTTCTATTTTATTTGATTCTGGTGCCGACTGGAGTTACGTGTCTTTAGAGTTTAGCTCTCAATTAGGGTTAAGTCCTACACCTCTTGTAATGAAACACATAGTAGAAATCGCAAATGGTAAAACAATCGAAGCTACACATGTTCTGTTTGGGTGTAAAATCGATCTTCTGGGTCAAGTCTTCGACATTGACTTGATTCCTATTACTCTTGGAAGCTTCGACGTGATTGTTGGTATGGACTGGTTGTCCAAGTATCAAGCGGAGATCCTCTGTAAGGAGAAGATCATACGTGTTCCCCTTCCCAGTGGGGAATTTCTATCAGTTCAGGGTCATCGCAGCGGGACCCCAGTCAGTATTGTTTCGGCAATGAAGGCTCAGAAGTATTTACGTAAGGGCTATCCTGCTATATTAGCTCTTGTCACCGATTCACCGTCTGACGAAAGGAAGATTGAGGATCTTCCAGTTGTTCGTGAATATCCTGACGTATTTCCTGAAGAACTCCCTGGTTTACCTCCACATCGGCAGGTGGAATTCCAGATTGACCTCGCCCCAGCGGCAGCCCCAGTTGCTCGTGCTCCTTATCGTCTTGCGCCAGGAGAACTGCAGGAATTATCAAACCAACTCCAAGAGCTGTTGGATAGGGGTTTCATCCGACCTAGCTCTTCCCCCTGGGGAGCCCCAGTCTTATTTGTGAAGAAGAAGGACGGGTCCCTACGAATGTGTATAGATTATCGCGAGCTCAACAAGATGACGATCAAAAACCGTTATCCTTTGCCTCGTATTCACGACCTGTTTGACCAGTTACAAGGGTCGAGCTTTTACTCTAAGATCGACTTAAGGTCTGGTTATCATCAAGTGCGAGTCAGAGAGGAAGACGTTCCCAAAATCGCGTTTCGGACGCGATACGGTCACTATGAATTCTTGGTTATGCCATTCGGGTTAACCAACGCACCAGCGGTTTTCATGGACCTCATGAACCGCGTGTGCAAGCCATACCTTGACGACTTCGTTATCGTTTTTATTGACGACATTCTAATTTACTCCAAGAACAAGGAGGATCACGAGCGGCACCTACGCCTTATCCTAGAACTCCTGAGGAGGGAGCAGTTGTACGCAAAGTTTTCTAAGTGTGATTTTTGGATACGGGAGGTACATTTTCTGGGGCATATAGTCAATGAGGTAGGCATACATGTGGATCCTGCCAAAGTTGACGCCATTAGAAATTGGGCGGCACCAAAGAACCCTTCGGAGGTGCGGCAATTTCTCGGTCTAGCAGGGTATTATCGCCGTTTCATTCAGAACTTCTCAAAGATTGCACAGCCACTCACCTCGTTAACACAGAAGAAAGTAGTTTACTCTTGGGGGACGAAACAGGAGGATGCTTTCCAGCTTTTGAAACAAAGGTTATGCAGCGCGCCAATCTTATCTCTGCCAGATGGTACTGAGGATTTTGTAGTTTATTGTGATGCTTCGATTCAGGGTCTCGGTTGCGTGTTGATGCAACGCGAGAAGGTGATAGCTTACGCCTCTCGACAATTGAAAGTTCATGAGAAAAACTATACGACACACGACTTGGAGTTAGGAGCAGTGGTGTTTGCTCTGAAGATTTGGAGACACTATTTATACGGTACGAAATGCACAATCTACACCGACCACAAGAGCCTTCAGCATATCTTCGACCAAAAGGAATTGAATATGCGACAGCGTCGCTGGGTAGAGTTGTTCAATGATTACGAGTGTGCCATCAAATATCACCCAGGTAAAGCTAACGTTGTGGCAGATGCACTTAGCCGCAAAGAAACGAAACCTAAACGCGTTCGCGCATTACAGCTCACTATCCATTCCAGCCTTCCTGATAGGATTCGTACGGCTCAGACTGAAGCATTGAAGGAAGAAAACATCGAAGCTGAGGGTTTACGCGGTATGGAAAAGCAGCTTGAGCAGAAATCTGATGGTATCTACTACATCATGGAAAGAGTATGGGTTCCTCTGTTTGGTGATCTTAGAGAACTTGTGATGGATGAAGCACACAAGTCACGATATTCTATCCACCCGGGATCGGACAAGATGTATCATGATCTTAAGGTTATGTATTGGTGGCCGAACATGAAAGCCCTCATAGCCACGTACGTGAGTAAATGCTTAACTTGTGCTAGAGTTAAAGCGGAACACCAGAAGCCTTCGGGTCTACTACAGCAGCCAGAAATACCTAAGTGGAAGTGGGAACAGATCGCTATGGATTTCGTTACTGGATTACCAAGAACTCAGGCTGGAAACGACACTATATGGGTGATTGTTGATCGACTCACGAAATCGGCACATTTTCTAGCAATCAAGGAAACAGATAAGTTTTCGCAGCTTGCAGCGGTATATCTTAAGGAGGTAGTTGCTCGACACGGAGTGCCAACTTCTATCATCTCAGATCGAGATCCGCGCTTTACTTCTGAATTATGGCAGTCTATGCACAAATTGTTTGGTTCGAAACTTGATATGAGCACCGCTTACCACCCACAGACGGATGGTCAGAGTGAGCGCACTATTCAGACACTTGAAGACATGCTGCGGGCATGTGTGATCGATTTTGGGAAGGGATGGGAAAGACACTTGCCGTTAATAGAGTTTTCCTACAACAACAGCTACCACACAAGTATTCAGGCAGCTCCGTTCGAAGCATTGTATGGGCGGAAATGTCGTTCTCCTCTCTGTTGGGCGGAAGTAGGTGACAGTCAACTCACAGGTCCTGAACTCATTCTGGAAACTTCGCAAAATATAGCTCGCATAAGGGATCGTATGGCAGCAGCGCGGGATCGTCAGAAAAGTTATGCTAACAAGCGTAGAAAGCCTTTAGAATTCGAAGTTAATGATCGGGTTATGTTGAAAGTTTCACCGTGGAAGGGCGTTGTACGCTTTGGAAAGCGTGGCAAGCTTAATCCACGTTACGTTGGGCCATTCAAAATCTTAGAGCGGATCGGTAAGGTCGCTTACAGACTCGAGTTACCTGCGGAATTAGGCAATGTTCACGATGTGTTTCACGTTTCCCAACTAAAGAAGTGTCTGGTTGATGAGACACTGGTTGTGCCATTTCAAGAGCTCACGTTGGATGACAAGCTGCAGTTTGTTGAAGAGCCTATTGAAATCATGGATCGGGAGGTCAAGGTACGTAAGCACAGTCGAATTCCGATTGTTAGAGTTCGTTGGAATTCAAGGCGTGGACCGGAGTTCACGTGGGAACGCGAGGATCAGATGAAACTAAAGTACCCTCACCTCTTTCCCAAAGACAAGGCAGAGTCAAGCAAAACTAGTGAATCTCGGGACGAGATTCCCCTTCAAGTTGGGGATGATGTAACACCTGGGGAAAATCCGCAACAATCTTGAATTGTCACTTCACCCTCTCGTACCTACTTGCTAAATTTCGGGACGAAATTTCTTTCAAGTTGGGGATGATGTGACAACCCGACTTCTTGAGGTTAGTATTATCCTATTTTCCAACTCCTGTGTTGTATTTACATATCCTAGATCTTTGTGTTAGTGGGTATATGTGCAAACTTGTATTTGTTTATGAGTAACGTATTCGAATAATGGATTTACACTAGGGCATCTTTCAAGTTGGGATCCTTCGACCGAAAGGTCTAACCTTCGAAGGATCATTCAACCTTCAAAGGATCACGAAACATATCCTTCGACCTAGGAAGGATCCTTCGAGACAATAATCGATCCTTCGATCGATCCTTCGATGTGGGGCCTTAACTTTCGGCCCAACTAGTCACCGGCCCAAAACCTTACCTATATTAACAGCAGTTACGTAGTATGACTGCACAGAATCATTCGAACATCCCAAACCCTAGAAACCTTTTTGGGCGACGGCAGAACTCAGGAAACTCCCTGTCGTGATCATCAACATCGTATCATCATCCATCATTCGGTTAGTATGATTCTTTGCATATTGTTTCTATGTGATACTCTCGATTACATGATCTTATTCGATGGAGAATTCATGCATAAAACTAGGGTTCAACTGATAGGTGATTGATTGACGATTCTGTGTTATGATGTTGATTGGTGTTATTGTTTGATAGATAATTCATGCATAGAACTAGGGTTCAATCGATTAGGGTTAATGGATGAATGGTTTCGGGTTGGGGAATCGGACTAGGGTTAATCGGTTACATTCTAGTCAATCGGATAGGCTATTAATCATTGTTGTTCGGTAATCATGATCTGTTTGAACGTTACAGCACCTATATGCTTTCACTCACACACTTTCACAGACTGATTCCTGGTGAAAACACAAAACGTGATTGCTGATCGTATGATTAGGGTTTCTGTTTCTGTTGACCGAAAGATAGTGTGTTGACCGAAAGATAGTTGTGTTGACCGAAACATAATCTGTGTGTCGAAAGATAACTATGTCGAAACATAGCTGATGTGTCGAAAGATAACTATGCCGAAACATAGCTGATGTGTCGAAAGATAACCATGAATCGAAAGATGATAACTGTGTATCGAAAGATGTGTCGAAACATAATTGTGATAATTGTGATAATTGTTAGACCGAAAGATGAGCAATGTATCGAAGGATGTGTAATGTGAATCGAAAGATAGTTGATGATTAAATGTGAAAGAATATGTGGTGTGCTTGTATGCAAACTGACTGTTAAATGTGAATATCATAGGGCTTGGTAAATCACTGTGGTTAAACGAATAATTAATTCTACCGAGCAATCCCAGGTGAGTTCACTACATTCGAGCATGCGTCCCAGTGGTTGGGGACAGTCAGTGGGTATCCCATGGGAGGGGATGAGTCTTTGGGTAAAAACGGGTATATTGGTTAATGATCTCACCTATCATCTTTTGTAAGTCCCTCATCGGGTATTAGTTAGTAGCGCTACTTAGGTTTGGCACCCTCACCCCGTGCCTGGAGAGGACGGAGGTGAACTAATGACCCAGTCTGGCCCAGTACTAGATAGGAGTACGTGGGAAGGGCAGTCCGTGAGCCGTCCGTGTTTGGAAATGAGATATTAACAATATTACTTGCATTGGGTATTAAACTGTTTTACATACACCGGGTAACAAACGTTTTCTAAAACTGTGAACTCGCCAGCTTTGTCTGATACGTGTGTTACATGCTCGCAGGTCCTTAGGTGCGTTGAAAGCAGGAACTTGCTGGCTGGAGGGCGCGAGTGGTCATGGTTGCTTGATGGATTTAATATTAGACATTTATTTACTATGATTGATTGGATAACATTTATATTACGATACATTAACGCTTCCGCTAAACGTATGGTTTTTGAATAACTTATGTTGGGATTTCAGTATCTTTAAATAATGAAGTTTTATTTCAAACTTGTGTTTCAATGTAATTGGTGGCTCATTGCTAGTCGTCACACGCCTAGCAGGGACACTCCCTAGGTGGTAATTTTGGGGGTGTGACAAAAAGAAATATCGAGATGAAAAATTGATGGTGAGTCTGCTTCAACAAGCAATAAAAGAAGATATCCTGATATTGCTTCAACATGATGGAACTGTTTATTCTATCTGGACAGAATTGGAAGCAAAATTTGTTGGAAGTGATGATATGCTCAAAAACAAAATGTCTCTCATGAAGAAAGAGTTTGATTTGTTTCGTGGTTTAAAATCTGAAAACACCAAGCAAATAATTGATAGATATTGTAATTTGGTGAGAAATATGACAAAACTTGGTATTAAGAAAGATACTGATGAATTGATTGAAAAACTTGCAGATGCGCTACCACATGAAACATGGGGAACGTTTCTGATGATGCTGAGATCCAACCGAAAAGATTACAAAAATATGACACTGGGAGATTTCATCAAACACCTGGAAGCTCAAGAGATGGAGCAGAGAAAGATCGCCAGGATGAAGAATTATGATGGAGAACAGGACATCAGCTTATACTACAAGAGTGGTGTTACTGGAACGACAAATCATTCTCCAAAAATTGAAACTGCGTTCAGTGTAAAAGACTCTTCTGAAAAGAAATCATCCCAGGGATCAAGCAGCACAAGATTTTCGTCATTTGATCCAAACATTTCTGTAACAAAGAATGGAAGAAGACTTCAATGTAATATTGTATTAAATCTTGAAAGTGATCAAGATTATTCTGAAGAAGTTGCCAAAAATCAAATGTCTTTGTTGGGAATGGTTCTTGAGTCTTATAGTGCTTTTGTGGCCGGAAAGATCGGTAATTCCAATGCTCACAAAAGAGGATTACGATCAAATAGATGCTGAGGAAATGGAATTAATGGACATTAAACGGTGCATGGCTAGTGTGATGAGACGTGCTGAGAAGTTTAAACAAATCACAGGCCGAGATGATTTTCGTGATGCAAATGTTTCAACTTTAGGCTTTGATAAATCTAAAGTTACATGTTTTCGTTGTAGGGAAAAGGGGCATTTCAAGAGGGAGTGCAAAAATTGTGAAGCTACTGGTGCTCAGAATCCTTTTGGAAACAACGATTATCACAAAAAAGCGATTATTCATCAAGTCACACCACCAGCACAGCATCAGGCACAAACTGCACATGGGAGAGATGTGATTGACGGGTCAAAAAGAGCATGTCTAGGAAAATATGATAATTTTACCTGGGATAAGTATCTTCCAACAAACAGCAAAGTGTGTTTGGCAGAACAAGATGATGAAAAATTGGCTGAAGGTTTTAGTTGGGACAATTTTTGCCCAGATCAAGAACTCATGGCCAAAGAGATGTCCAAAAACACTTCAAATGTTAATGCTTTCATTGCAAATGCTTACGATTTGAAATGTGCGAAAAATGCAGGAAAGTCATGGAAGCTGCTGAAGCAAGACGGAGAAAGCTCGAAGAAGAGGAAGAAGAGGAAGAGAGATTAAAAGCAGAAGCTGAAGCTGAGAAAAAGAGAAGAGCTGAATTCTAAAGATCAAACAGAACAGTCAAAAAGGTTCCTGAATTTGAAGTTAAAGTTGATACAGAACCTGTCAAAGTTCCTGAAAAGTGCATGAATTGTGATTCTTTAATCAAGCAGAACAATGAGTTGTTGCACAACATAAACAGATTGAAAGAATCCTATGATACAATGAACAAAGAAATCAACAAGTATACTGATTCAAACGGTGAACAAGCTGTGGCAATGAATACACTGAAGATAGCGTACCTGAGACAACTTGATGATGCAAATTTTCATATAAAGAAATGTGCTGATCTGGAGTTGAAGTTAGCAACACAAAATATAGAAACTGAGAAAGTTAAAAAGTTATTAGAAAGTTACTCATGTTCTACTTTTGTTGTTGACAGGATTTATCCGGTTGTGGAGAATTTGAAGACGTTTGAAGAAGAGAATATGTCCGAAGAAAAGAAATCCGTGACAAAAGATGAAGATAATGTGAAGACTTCTGGTAAGAAACCAAGTGTGGTCTACAACAGATGTCCGCCCCCGGTCGAAAATGGATATTCACCTCGAAATCCAAATTCCGAGAGAGTCGAAAAAGCAATAAACTTAGAATGGGAGTCTGGGCCGTCGGATAACTTGCCAGAAAATATTGATGTCACATACATGTCATCCGACACTGATCATGAGTCAAAGTTGATAAAAAGTGTGGTCGATCAGGTGTTCGATAACGACGACAGTGAGGAGTCAAACATGGAGTCCAAACCCGAGTCAAAGTCTGAGTTTGATGCGTCAAAGCCAACAATCAAAAAGGATAAACGGGTTTATGACAAACAATTTTTGCTATCAAAATCTAATTTGAATGATGAATCATTCAAAGTGGCATATACTTTGAAAGATTCTGACAAATTATATTCTGATGATGCTTTTCCAATAAGAAGTGTCAGATTTGAAATGATTCAAAAGGTTTTCAAAATTACAGAAATTAATATTTCTGAAATAAAAGATTTAAATCTTATCGGAAAACCTAAACAATACACTTCAAGAGATCAACAAAGAATCAACAAGAAAATGGGTTACAATTGTGGTTATGGTTTTCATAAGAAACCTAACCATAATCGTAATTTCAAAAAGAAAGCATTAGGTTTTGTTCCACCGAAAAACTATAAAAATGAAAAAATGTATAAACCAAAAACTATGTTTGTTTCAGGGAAAACGTCAGAGGCTGAAAAAGAACAATCATTCAGAAAGCAGAAAAATCAGGAATTCCTTGCCAAGAAGCAAGAAGAACTGAAGAAGAATGATGTTCCAAAGAAGATTGAAAAGAGAACCTGATTTCAGTGTAAAACTGTTGGTCATGTTGCGAAGAACTGTCCAAAGACATTCAAGCCAAAACAGGAAGTTTCTGGTAAAATGAAAGAAAAGGTTGTCGAGAAGACTGAACTGTCAACCCAGAAGTTTACTGGCTTTGAAAATTCAACTTTTGAAAAAGGAGAATGTTCAAAGAGTGCTTCAAGAAGAAAAGAAAATGTAAAAAATCAAAAATGGGTTGTGAAAGGTTCAGGTAACAATTCTGGTGATGAATCTGATTCCACAAAATCAGAGGAGCCACGTGTTGAGAAAAAGGTTGATAGAAAAGTTCCAACTATGAATGATGAAAATTTTCCACCGTTGCGTGCTGAAAATTTTATGAATAAAGTTGGAAAAGTTGAAATTTCAAATCAATTTTATTCTGACAAGAAGAAATTTGATGTTGAAAAAACTTTTAATGGAAATGTGAAACATATCTTTGGTAAAATGGTTAATGGTAAAGCCAAAGGTGTTAAAGAATTTTATGCTGCCAAAAGAGGGGTTCACAAGTCCGTTAAAAGTAAAGCTAAAGAAATAGTTACACCCAAGGAAGGTCAGGCTTGGGTGGATATATTTTTCAAAGAGTAAAAACCTGACTTGCCGGAACTCCCAGGTTTGTAAGCGAGGAGTAGGAATCGGCACCTTGATAATTCAACCAACAGATGGTAATAGGTTGAAAAACAGGTTTGAAGATTTGTTTGTGCATATCTGCATATGGTAAATCAAGGACATTAATTTGTACTTGAATTTTTCCTACAAGTGGGTGAAAGATAATATGATGAACCACATCCCCGAATCTGTTATTGACAAACCTACAAGTGGTAAAATCCATCAAACTTATTTTCCGGAAAACCATTTTGATTGAAACAAACTTGAGTGTTTTGAAATCATTATGGGAAAATAGTTTGTTGTGAGGGGGAGTTCTGATTGTTTATGCCAAGCGAATGGAGATTTGAGGCATTTCGATATCAGTTGTCATGTTCTGTATAGTTTGTTTTCAATTTTTTTTAGATGTATTTGAATTTTAGGGGGAGTAAGAAATTTTAGAAAATCCAAAAACACCAGAAAATTTGAAAAAGTCAAAAACATGATAAAACTGAAAAATGAGTTTTGGTTGCATATAAGAGGAAATGATAGTACATCAGTGGACTATCACGACATGCTAAAGAAATGTAAAGACAAAATGTGATAAACAATCTTACTGTGGATGTGTCAGTAGGTTTTCGCACATTCAGTAAGCTGTAACGAGATATAAACCTAAAATCAAACTTGCTTATTCTGTGGGTTAACAAAGCTGCTTGGATATATAGGTAACCCCTGAAATCTTGTTTGAAAGGTCCCTTATTCTGAGATACTAGGTCTTTATGCTCAGTAATATCTGGGGTATTATCTCGGGACTTCTGCTGTATGGAAGTACTGGCCTAGTCCCCGGATAATGCTTTCTGCAAAATGCTTGAAACATAGCATCGCCCTCAGCAAGCTGATGAAACAATAAAATTGATAGTCGCTGCTGTTGTATTAAAAGATCCTCTAAAGGGGACTCACCGAAAGTCGAAGCCGTCATCTCTCTGCGTATACGGAAGTATTGACCTGAGCTCTCACGGCCCTCGCACATAACCCTTGTACATATATCATCTGTGGTATACTCACCTGTAAGACTGAATATTGGGATCTGGATACGGGAGTATATTCAGGTAGTGGGACTCACGGATAAGTTTAAGTAATTAAGACACTAATTGTGTATCTCGAAACAGTTGAACTTTGTGTGAAAATTTAAGAGGACAAACATACTGACAATCTAGGTAAATTGCTTAGAGCTTAAAATGAAATCTAGCTTAACGGTGTTGTTTATATGTCTCAAAACTGATATGATCCTCTTGCACGAACTCACAAAAATATTGTCTGTAAATATTTCATTTCTGCATTTTCTCGTGATTTTACAAGTGGTGTTAGTTACTTTGTTTTTGAAAAATTCAAAAAGATTTTCGACAATTGATGTTGTGAAGCTGATTTTCGAAATTCCAAGTGCTAAACATGAAGAACAGGTTTGGGAGAGAGTATGTGAAGTTGTTAAAATTGATTGATAAAGAGCTTGTAAAAGATTCTGAATGTAAAATCATTAAATGAAGTTTCTTGCATAGTTTCTAAATTGTTGAAAAGATTTAATCTTTTAAAGAAACTTATGTGTAGGTAGAGATTGT
The DNA here is from genome assembly GCF_002127325.2 of Helianthus annuus. Classification (NCBI taxonomy): domain Eukaryota; kingdom Viridiplantae; phylum Streptophyta; class Magnoliopsida; order Asterales; family Asteraceae; genus Helianthus; species Helianthus annuus. The sequence continues at coordinate 66,571,040 of NC_035443.2, forward strand.
GCAGGTAAATGTGTGCCAGGTGATGATCTTGTGCTGAAATAGAGCCAAGTAACGATCTTGGTATGAATCTCGAAGCTGTGAATTCCAGACTACGATCCCAGCAGATTGAGAGGGGGAGTCTGAAGACACCGTGTCAACATCTGAGAGAATGGAGTTTGTCAATGATGATGATAGAGTTTGCGGTTTCTTGAAATGACAAATACTTCAGAGGAAGATCGACACTGAAGACTCCGTCAACATCCGAGGGGGAGTTTGTTGGTGCACTACGTCTGTCGACTACGTCTTATATCGAGTCTAGTGTTGTATAGGTTAGATATGGCACAAAATCCTAGAAAAATATGTTAGAAAAGGTTTCTCTTTTGTGTCATTGTCCTAGTTTCGCTCATGTGTCAGTGATGTAGTTCCGCTTATACGTACATGTCCGTATAAGCGAAACCTTGTGGACTATATATAGGAGGTCATTCAAGCGAAACTAGGTGTGTGTGTTGTATGTGTTTTCTTCCGGTGAGCCACGAAGTGCTGCCGAAGTGCTGTCAGAGTCTGTAAACGTTATCAAGATCAATACAACAGCAATTAATAGTGAATCCGGCTGAAATCGCACCAAATCATTAGTTTCCGCCTCTTAATTTGAATAGGAATTCTTCTGATCGACTCAGTCAGGGCCGAATACGATCCTACACTACATAATAGTGAATGATAAACATATAAGTATAAAAGAAAGTAATTAGAAGCATTATCTATAATATATATAAGGCACATTGTGAAACACTTACATGATACTGATAGGCATTAAAGGATAATGAAAGGCGGGTAGATTTACCAAGTATATAACCACCAAGATCTTCATCAACATCACTTTCGTTGGTAATCAACTTCTCTTTGTGTTCCGACTAAAAAAACATAATATTCAAAAACACCGACAATGTTAACTTTGTTATAAATATATTTTATGATTGTTATAAATATATTTTATGATATGACTATCCACATGCATAACTCCTATTGGCATTTAAGTTGTGTTGAATGATAGCCATATAAATAGTGGCTTTTGTATTTCATACATACATGAATAAGAATGAGTTCTCATATTCTCTTTCTCTCTTACTTTCTATAATACTTGTTCCTTATGTTAATAGTTATACGTTGGTTGCTAGTATGTCGTTATTTCACAACACGTTATCAGCACGAGACTCCAAACACAGAATTCTGGTAATTCACATGCAGGTCGTCAACAAAAATCAAAGTTCTCAAAAATTATTAGTCGGTGTGACTATCCTACAAGTAAGTTTTATTTTGATTCATGAGATTTATTAATTATTAATCTTGTATTACTTATTCCTATTAAATCTTTGGATGATTAATTTATATTTTCAATCTCAAGCATCCAAAAGTCATCATACATATTACCATAAAAATATTGGAAAGAAATTTTTGAATATCATAAAACAAATCTTTTGGATCAATATTGAAGATTTCAATCATTGAGATGGTATTTAATTACTTTGAACAAATCAAAACGATGCTAACAAAAGCAATGGTTTCTGTAAATTTTTTTGTTGATATATCTAGTATTCTAATCAGAAAGAATTTGATACAATTTTTTTCCAAAATAGATGTTGATCCAATAATTAAAAAAAATTAAAAAAAAATAGGTTTCGTATAATGTGGACTAGATTTTTTATGCAAATTTCAGTAATTAATTATTAAGGTATTGGTAATTAGTAATTTTTGCATGATCTCTAAAGTTTAAATAAATATACTTGGGTTGTCTTCTATCTTAATAAATATGAGTATTATTAACATTGATCTCCTCACATGATTGCTATCGATAAACTAAAATGTTTATAATCTAGTTATGCTCATCTCCATATTACTTGAGCCACCATGATCATATATGTATGCTTCTTTATTAACCCTGTTAGGTTGTAAATAAAATTGTTGAATTATTTTGATTTGAGGAAGTTAATTTGCAATCTAGAGAATATTATATGTGCTTTTCGAACTTATGAAAAACAATTAAATTCAATATTTATGGACTAAGCAGTGCAATTGTATTAGGTATATCTGCTTGTATTGGTGGTAATATATAAATGATGTATGTACTAGATTTTCATTTTGTATAGTTTATAATTTAAATGGATTTACTGATGTTATAGGATTAAATATTTGTTATACGTTTATGCATAAACCAATTGTATTCTTAAGAAATTAAAGAAGGCTTTAAACGATATTAATATATATGGTATTGGTTAATGCTTAAAAATTAAAATCATTAAATATCATTTATTTCATTCTTTATTAATTTTAATTATATTGTTGACTATGTTATGAATACATCATTAAGAGTGACTCTCCATAATAACTTTTCCCATCATGTTGGTTAATGCTTAGAAATTAAAATCATTAAATATCATTTATTTCATTCTTTATTAATTATAATTACATTGTTGATTATGTTATGAATATATCATTAAGAGTGACTCTCCATAATAACATTTGATGTAGATGAATTTGTAGTATACAATAGTTGACAAATTATTATACTATGAAAAGTCTGTTTAGTATTTAATATGTTCATGTCATTCACTTCTGATGTGTAATACTTGTATTTGATATATAAATTTTAATGTGATTGTTCGTAACAATTTAACTAGAAATACAATACTATAAGTGTATGTTTATAGTGTTCTTATTTGATATATAAGAATAAGAAATTTGGTGCTTTATATGACATTACATGACATTTTATCATATAATTTTTAATCCGTTTGATGACAAATTATAGCTATATTTTAGTAGTAAAAAAAATCATATATTGATTTACTCATCTTTCTTTATAAATGTTATCTTACTATTAACCAAGATGTATGATTTTATTGTGGCTTTCATCATATATCAACTTTGTCCTTTATGGAACACCACTAATTTGAAAACTAACGCACACGGTATCGATAAATTAGAGCATGACCTATAATAATAGGTTTATCACTGTTGTAGTTTTATGTATTTTATATGATTTGATTTATTTAGATGCTATATTAAATAAAAAAATTTATATGTTTCTTACAAGTGATGAAAAAATCTTATTTTATAAGGTTGTATCATAACCTATTTATTTGGTGACATGTTATATAGAAATGCATTGTATAATCTAATGTATATATTATGTTCCATATGTTATAAATTTGGAAAGGGACATCAAAGTGACAAGGATTGTGGTATATGATCACAAGCTATAAAAACGATTGAATTATGGTCACGGTTTATATAAAAAGACACCTGGAGTGTCTAACTTCTCAAAGCTTATTATGAGTTTATCGAAGCTTATAAGATTTTAAACCGATAAGTATAAATGTCTTGGTTATATAACTACATCTCGATTTATATCATGTGATGAGAAAAATATATATCACAATCCATTGAGTAAAACAATTTCCATCGTCAAATATCATTGATTGTTAAAGAATATATATATATATATATATATATATAATTTGAAAACAACAAGCATGAAAGTTCTGTGGAACTAATCCATTCTCTGATGTGAATGTGATGATATAATGATCAATTCAAAGGTTATGATCATATACATAACTAAGAAAATTGTAATGATGTCACCATGAATGTTGTATGGGTATAATTTATTCCTTGAATAGAATGTGAAGATATAATAATTGGTGTAAAGTTCATGATGATGGTAATTGAGGAAATTGTTATGATGATCATGTAATAAGATCAACCATGTTAATAGTGCAATGACTATAGGTTGTGTTATGATCATAAACATAACCAAGAAAATTGTAATGATGCCACCATGAATGTTGTATGGGAGTATAGCAAATATGTCCAGAAGACTATATTAGAAGTTACTAGAAATGATACTAGTTTTCCACAATATTCCATCAAATCAAATATGGTGAGTAACCAGAAGTTACTAGAATATTTACATGTTCACCACATGGTATGACCAAATAGGTCATCAAGATAGCATCATGATATGCTAAACAATCAAACATGCTAACCGACATCTTAGCACCTCTAAGTAATCTAAAAACATTGCTCCCAAAATGCCTTATCATATGTCTAGTTACTTTTTTTTTTGTGGCAAATAAATTTTTATGCCCTTCCATACAATAAACTCCTACAAACAATCCCTCTTATATGGGACCATTGAAATGTACAGTTGTGTGGATTGTGGCATTCATACATGGTTACATGTGAGTTTTTAGCTACCCGTATGTAGCATATGCCCAACACTATGGAATGTTGTTTTTTTTTTTTTGACATGGTTCAACACTGTTCTTTGACAACCCAATTGTAGGGACCATTGTTGGGCACAATGTGAAATATAGTGAGAGGCATACGTAGTCGAGATGGAATTCGTCGATTGATTATATCAATTCAAAACCAACTGCTTATCACAAATACTCCCCATTACAACTGGTCTCGTGAAGAGAACCAAGTTTCCATTTTTTTATATATTTTGTTGTGCAGCCTATGTACTAATAGCACCACCATAACATATAAAATGGGATATGTACATCGTATTCCCAGTCTTAGGGGGAGACAAGAAAATGAAAGACTGGTAACATAAAAAAATGCATCATATTATATATCGACCCCTGAAGTGGTTAATGCAAATCTGAAGTCCAAAAGAAAGAGCGTGTATTTGCAAATAATAACAAATGAAATACAAGATGCATTCACTAACACAAATAAGGTGACAAAGTCACATATACCAGCTTAAACTTATCTGCTCGAATGGAAGTACTCACAAAATGATTATCATATGAATAAATTGTGAGAGATAAATCGGTTCCAAAAAGATAAAACCCAAAAACACAAAAAGAGCAGAGTAACGCAGTTGGTGTAACCCCAAAAGAGGTGGCACATAAAACACCATAAGTGGTTGCATACAAAACCCCAGAAGTGGTTGCATACTAAACCTTAAAGAAGGTGATTGTCAAAACCCCAAAAGAGGCTAATGGAGTTCTAAAAGAAACTCTAGTACCAAACAAATATGAGATCGCGATGAATTATGTTCAAAATAAGTACAATATGGAACCGTAATGAAACACGTGTAAAATGATATATTTGATTATGCTATAGCAATAGATGTAATCGATGAAACAAAAGAGATTACGTATATAGAAAGTGTGCAAGAGTGTACGCACACAAATAGCCAAAATGGCTACATGACTTAAGGTTGAACTAAATTTGCTCGACAAACTAAACGTTTTCGAACCAGCAGTTCGAACACCCATAGACGTCAAACCAGTAGGTTATAAATGGGTGTCTTTAAATAAAAGGAAACGTAAATAATGAGTTTTTGCGATGTAAGGCACGCATTTTAACATAAAGATTTTTCCCAAATCCCAGCAGTTGATTACGAGGAAACGTATACCCCTGTAGTGGATGCGATAATCTTTAGATGTTTAAGCGGCCTCGCAATCTCAGAATGACTTCAGATAAAACAACTTATGGATGTCATCACCGTATACATGTACGAGACAATTGCAAATAACATCTGTATGAAAATCCCCTGAAGGATTAAAAATGCTCAAAGCATTATGAAACAATAACCCCATTGGTGTTATATATATATGAATCTTAAAGGAAACTACTCGTATGTGGTACAGTCGACTATACTCTGAAAAGAGATGTATAATTTTGATAAAACGAGCTACATCTATTTAACAATATTTCACTCTTACATTGATAATGTAAACATTATCTCCTACCATAGTAGAGATTCTCATTCTAGAAGTACCATCGTTAAATGCATAAGTGCATTAATATGTTTTACTAGCTATGTATGGTCACAATATCTTTCATTTGAGCTTATTGTCATGATATAACATTTGTCAAGCGAAGAGACATTGGAATGAGTTCAAAGAAATATTTCAGGTATAATGATATTTGATTATATTTTACTAACCCATCAAAACAAGTTTGGTTAGTCTTGTAAATGCAGGAATGTAACGAAACACAGTCGTTGACGTATGATAATTTTTGGAAGGAGGCACCTAAAGTCTCATTAAAAGATTATACAACATTGCTCAACATAAAGGATTGCACATTAAGGGATCAAGCGATAAATCATTTGCTACAAAAGCTTTGCTCGACTTTCAAGAAAGATGGACACACATCACTTAAATGATACATGTTAAAATGAGGGGGAGACTTATTCAAGTTGCACTCTTTTTCCCTTGACTAAGTTTTGTCCCATTGGGTTTTCTTAGTAAGGTTTTTAATGAGGCAACATACCTGATCCAGAAGTATTAGGGGGAGACAATACGCGCTGCACTCTTTTTCCCTTAGCTGAGGTTTTGTCCCACTGGGTTTTCCTAGCAAGGTTTTTAACGAGACAACTCTACTAAGCGTATAATACATTGTTTTCTTTTATCACGTGGATAGTCAAGGGGGAGTGTTATAAATATATTTTATGATTGTTATAAATATATTTTATGATATGACTATCCACATGCATAACTCCTATTGGCATTTAAGTTGTGTTGAATGATAGCCATATAAATAGTGGCTTTTGTATTTCATACATACATGAATAAGAATGAGTTCTCATATTCTCTTTCTCTCTTACTTTCTATAATACTTGTTCCTTATGTTAATAGTTATACGTTGGTTGCTAGTATGTCGTTATTTCACAACAAACTTCAAGATTAACTAATTAGCTCGTAAGGATAATAACACTAACCGCAAGCAGTAAATCAAATCCATCATCTCTGTAAATAGGATTATCCAACACAACAACGTCAACCTTCTTGAAATACATTTGAGTACCAGTTTCATGATTAAAAACGGACAACTCAAAACTCTCATATCCAGCCATTGTAAAAATAAAAGTAGTCCGGGAATCTAATGCAAGATCCCTAATCAAATTAGACCATCCATCCGTGAAAGCACATTTGTCGGACAACGCCTCGATCATCACATTCCAAAACCTATCACCGACATAAAGACTTGCTGATCCACCTTTATAACTGCTGCCGTAAAACTGTCCCCAGAATTTGTCCGCCATGAGCTGTAAATTTGTTAACAATTATGTTAAACAAAATATGCACACAAAAAAAAATTTGACATAAAAAAGTAATTATTTTATAAATAGTACTTACAATGAAATCATCATCAACTCTAATGAAAGCGATAAAAGAGTTATCCAAAACACATGACTTAAAGACATCAAGATACCATGTAGATGGTCCAAGACTGTTGAACAACAGGTAATCATTTTTTTTGTAAACCACTGTCCGTAACGACTTTACCAAACCCATCACCTAAAACAGGACCCAACCCATATTTTTCAATTTCAACAATCCATAAGTTGTCAGCAACAAAAATTTTAATACGATCACCATATGGGAATAGTTCTCCCCACAGTAATGTGGCAAAATCATACGGTATTTCCTATAATTTGAAACAATAGACATATAAGTATTACATAATTTTGAGTAAACATAATAAAAAAAATACATACCACTTTTGTAGGATGATGAACATCGACTAACTTCAAGAAAGAACAACTACTTCTTTTTGGATCCATATCTGTAAAATTATTATCAACATTTTTTAGTGCAAAAAATAAATTGATAACATCACAAAATAAACACATTCAAAACAAAGAAAATATTTTATTCTTCCAATTAACAATGACTAAAGTTGGAAAATTATTACTGATAAAAAAAGAAAGTATACATATAAATCCAAAGTATAAACAACAACCAAATTTCACTAACCTATTATCTGTCAACATAAATTTTAATCACATTGTTATCCAATAATTACAGTTTAACATGAAAAAGTAAATTAAAAAACATAAATAAGTGGGAAAATCTTGTAAAGATAACATCAAAATCGGAATCAGATTGTTATTAAAGAAAAATGTGTATAACAGTTGATTGAACATAAGAACATTGGATATTCATTTGTATTGCAAAACAATAAGAAGAAAACTTCTCAATAGCCGGAATCAAGATCAACAACATACCTTCTTCGGTTGATTGTAGTGTAGAAGATGAGAATAATGAAGATTTAAACCCTATAACAATGGCAGTGAGGAAGCGAGAACCGAGAGAAGAGGTGAAAGATTTCTTGATGGGTAATGATGTTGCAGGTGATATGATGGTCTGGTTTTGAGTTGCATCAATTTTGAAGTAAATAGAATATAATTACATATTCACCCCTTATAAATTTCTAACTGTTACAAAAGTTTATAAATACTTACACTAACAACTTAATATAAAATAATAGTTTATCAAAAGTTTATAAATTGTAATATTTATATTTCAAAAATAATTTACAAATTCTTTAAACGAATAAAAAATATGGTAGGTATACTTAAATAATTTAATCTAAAAGTACATTACAATTATAATAAATCAAGATGTAAAATCAAATCAACACTTTATATATAAAAATAAACTTCAAAACTTACAATTTGAAAATAAACTTTAAATTTTCAACTATCATTTTCCAAATATTTCTTTGTAAACAACATTTGCAGTTGTATTCGTTGGCCTTCCATATTTGTCAAATATTAAAAGCTTCACGCCATCTCTGGTCTTTAGTCTCCACAACGCAACATAAAGCTGACCATGTGAGAAAACGGGGTCTCTTAGGTACACCGTCAACATAACATGAAAGTTCAAACACATCATGTCGAATAGGTTTGAAAAGCAACAGTGAATCCTTTGACAATTGAAGGTTCATTTGGTTCATTTACTTTGTCTCTTGTGGAAGTAAAATTAAAGATAAATATGGTTCATTTACTTTGTCTATCTATTACAGCTTACAGTTAGTATATATACATGTTGATTTATAAATGTAATATGGCAATAAGGATAGAATTGTTAATTATTATCAAATTTGGATAAAAATATATATCATAAATAACATAAGATGATGGGTAATAAAAGTGATAGTAAATAAAAATGTTACATATTAAATCAAAATAAATTTGATACGAAAAACATATTAATGCTAAACTGTAGGTGACACAACGGTCTCTTCAAAAGATGCTACGTTATATAGTCCTTGAAAGGTCTCAGCGTCTTGTAAGTATTGAAAATTGTTGGTGCCAATTTTTATTTCAATCATACTACCCCAGTCGGACATAAAAGACCAAGTTTCTCCCCCTTTCTCAACTAACTTCTTAAGCCATGACTCAAATGAAATTGATTTTAGCTTTGTAAAAGAAGACACTTCTGACCATCCTTGATCTTGAAATTTAAATAGCTTCACATTTATAGCATGGGTCTTTACGACAACAAACATATGAAGTGTGTTGCGGATTTTGAAAAACCTGCTTTGGCGAGCAACAACATGAGTACATTGTGGTATTGAAACCTTTGAGAAAGTTTCATAAACCACATCAAAAGCAATCATATAACTTTTAGCAGGCGCCCAATAGTGTGGAGATGCAAAATATAAAACATTTTTGAATAAAGTGCCGGGAGACCACAAATATAACCTTGAAGTGTAATCTGGTCCTTTGAAAAAAGTTAAAGTTTTCCATTGATGTGTGTTCCGAGAATACACACGAGGTACCACATCATCCATACGACGTTGGAGATGTAATATCTTAACATCGTTAAATGAGTCTAGATAAATCCAAATTGCATCTGCCTTGATATCGAAATAACTTTTAGGTTTATTATGACACAAATTCAAAAATTTATTGGTGGTTGAATTCCACAGAATCAATTGGTCTGAAGGACCTTGGATGCACATCAGTAAAAGACCATATTGAGAAGCAAGAATCGTTAGATTGGAAATAGGGGTATCAACGGGGAAGGAAATAAACTTCCTTTGAGAAATGTCTACCTTTCCTCCAATCAAGTTGTCAATATAAATCGATGACATACTCAACGTGATTAGCTTACGATGTTCACAATTAGACATACGGCGAGAGTGAATAATAGAAAACATAGGTGAAGACAATTCATAACGCCATTGCTTGCAAACTGATTTAAATCGTCCAACACATTTACTTCGTAGCCTTGATAGAATTTCATGAGCAAACATTTCAAACTCAAGAGGTTCCATCCTAAAAAAATCATATGAAACAATTAATATTGTGATTTATGTATATGAAGTTGTGAAGCAAGCAACCAAGAAACATTAATGATCTACAAACATATAACAGAGAAATAATGAATCATATAAAGATGAATGACAATTTAAACAAAAATACCACAATAATAGATACAAAAGCAAACCAAAATTCCGAGTTGGAGATAATAACCTCTTGTGTAAACACATCTAATCTGACCCACTAACAAATGCTTTATTTATAATTCCATTTGAAGGTAAATATATATAATTAATGAAGATATTTTATTTTAAGCATGAGATGTCAAGGATTATATAAAATTTAATTAAAATGTTGACTCCATAATTAGATTAAGTGGCCATACATCAATTTCATTTTATAATAATTTATAACTAAATAGGATACTCTATTTTTAGCATGAGATGTAAAAGATTATATAATTTTTTTTATAAAAATAGTGACACGAAATTTGAATTTTGAAATATTTATAATTAATGAGAATATTTTATTTTAAGCATCATATGTAACCGATTATATAAATTTGAATGACAATATTCAATCCATAATTAGATAAACTGAACATAAATCTATTTCAATTTGATATGATTGATAATTGATAATATTGATAATAATAAATATAAATAATAAATAATAAAGAAGAATGAATAAAAACGGTCAACAGTGTGCTTGATTAAAGGAAACAAATAAGAAGATTGATAATTGATTTATTATTCGTAAACTTAAAAAACAGTCAATCATAGCAAAAATACAAAATAGATGAAGAAAATGAACGCTCATGCAGGTTCTCAAATGTCAAACGGATCTGGAAACATGCCTTGTTCCAATAGTTCATCCTGTAACAGATATGAGAAAAAAATTGACAATTAATATGAACGCTGTATAAAGAAATATTAATTTTGTAATCATTAAAATTATCTAACGACATTAACATCTTACCACTGTATTACTAACGCGATTCGTATGCCTCTGTAAAAATTCAAAACTTGAAAGATCTTCATACCGTTTTTTACATACACTTCTAAACCGACATAGTGATTTATGAGGGATCCTAACAAAAATTTCCATGATCACAACATCAAACGGAATTTGATCCATTATACGAAACACCTAGTAAAATGGAAACGTATAATAAAACATAATGATATTAGTTTGTATTGATACATGAAAAAGAGATTGTGTATTACTTAAGAATTTTGCATAGTACCTGGTTGAAGGAACCAAAGAATAGGTTGAAAGTTGATATGTAATGGAGATGTATGTTGTAATTTATATAAAATGATATTATAAATGGAATGTTCTTTTATGAAGGGAAATTTAAATTAATTTTAGTAAACCAGTTGGGATTCACATATGATAAGCACATTCTTGTATAAATGTAAAGAATTGTTAAAAATTAATACATATAATACTATCTGTAAGTATACACTCACTGGTGATTTAATTATTTATTTAGAAAAACCCAAAAAAAAGTTGACTAAAATAATTTATATACTAAGAATGTTATTATAATGTTAGGTTTATAACGTTATATTTGGATTGTACATTGTTAATAGTTATCTATAATAATATGTATACATTCTATGAATAAATAAATAACACAATTAAAAACATTTGTACATAAAATTTAAAATATGCAAAGAATAATTAATAATAAGTCTTTATTTATATTCAATATCAAGAACTACAATAACTCTAAACATAATTACATACAAAAAATGCAAAGCATGATAAATCCTATCATCTTCTATGGATATATAGATCACAAACCACAATAAAGTGATTAACAATAATTTCATGCTATTGATATAACAATGCAAAACCACAATAAAAATAAAACAACATCGATGTTGGGTAACAAACTAACATGACGTCAACGCATTAAAGTATTGAATTTCAATGTAATAAAAATAAAAGTTTTTAATGCTAATGTAATAAAAAACGACGTATAATAAATATAACTTGACGTACAAAAAAATACAAATGCTAATTAATAATAGCATCTCTTATTGATATAACAATAATAAACGAAAATCAAGATAAATCGCAACAAACATTGAGTAAAAAGCAACATCAAGTACTGACACAAATGTTCTGAATACGATTGAACGAAAAAAAAACATTGAAAAGTTGTTTGAAGACACTGAGATGACTATCAGATTCTGAGACTACTTTTCCAGCTTTGGATTCAAAAGACCCGCCTTCACATTCAAACCTTCATTGTTCTCACAATCACCCTTACGCGGTTAATTGAAGACTGAGATGAACATAAATCCACATGATAACCGGCATCCAAATTGTCACACCCTGACTTTTGCGGAAGCGTGATTATTGGTGTGACTTCTTAATACCCTTGCATATGATCATAACAACACTACAGATTAAAACCAGTAGATGTACATCCATTAATTTAAGTTTAAAAGTAGTACAACATAATTGTCTGAAATGACGAGACCAATATCAAGTTACCAACCATAACATGTTTTAAGGAGTTCAAAAAGACTCGACAAAAGATTTTTAAAACAACCCCGAGTTTAGGACCACGTATCTCGTCCAGGATTAAGATACGCCTCCTAAGCCCTAATGACTTGGATGACATCTTTATTCACAACGCAGCTTAAAAACTCCAACGCCCGCCTGATCCATTTACTAATTCCCTGAGATACATGTAGTTTGAAAAATCAACAAAAGTTGAGCGAGTTCATGTGACAACCCTCACCAAACCAGGTATCCGTACGAATTAATTAATATTTAATTACTGCTTAATTACTGTGCTTGCTTACAACTGTGATTAAACTGCTTACTGATTTCTGATACATACATACTCTTGCATCACATCTTATACTGTCACTCTATTATTTACACACAAACCTTAGTGACAACCTTGATGCACAAAAGCACAGTGAGCACACTATACGGGATACCTAGTAAACATGCTGACATAGCCAGCATCAGACAGTTACTGTCTTTGAGGCCATTATGAGCCAGGAATAGTTTACTACACTAGTAGAGAGTGTAGGGAAGTGAGGATTGTAGAACTGCGTCACTAGGTGATATTTATAGTGACCGGATGTGCCTAAAACGTACTTTAAGTACAAAATTCTGCACTTTAAATAAAAATTCAGCATTTATCTAAACTAGTAAAGTGCAAAAAGTTGGAAAATATTACTAGACACTTTCCAAAGTGTCGGGAATAAATTGTGTCACAAAAACAAATATTAACGGCACTTTAAATAATTATTTAGCACTTTAACGGACTAGTATCCAACCGAACTTAACCCGGGACATAAAATTATTGACAATGTCATTGTTTTGTTTTCTTTTTTTTTTATGAGCCAGTTAGGGTCCCCGAATACCCTAACACCCTTTATAATTTACTACCCACTAATACACTAAACATAATCTCTAAACTATTAAACTACCACTAACCAATTAGTCCAAAATAAACCAAATGGCCCAACCCCCCAACCGAGCGGTTTCCCCCTAGGGAACACACAATCACATTCTTTTGATTAATTAAATCCAATTGCCTAAAATCTAGTAGGCATTTTATCTTGTGGATAACAAGGATTTGAGTTATAAATTAATCCAAAGGTCTAGACCTTCACATTCACAATTCACCAACAAAATTTTACTCTCTCTTTTTCCCTCTTTGACATTCACGGCCGAGACCAAGAGGCATCACCTCACCACTTTCCAACTTTGATTAAGCCACATTATTTATATACAAAGGTGAAGGATCACGCATAAGGAGGCTCGGTGCTTGCGGATTGTAAAGGACCTCACCACAACGCTATTAACCACCCGTTTTTCGACTAGTTTCTTCCCTAGCCTCGAGCTAGTAGTAAGTGACTCTAAACGCCTTTTTGATCTATTCTAAAGTGGTTAATAAGAATTTTGACGGTTGAAATTTATGAACATATAAGATCATAAAATAAAAGTTTACAAAGAAAAGAACTTGTTGGATAAAAGCAATGTAATGGTGTAAAACTTATAAAACTAGTGTTGTTATGATTATTTTTGGTTGTTGATTGCTAGTATGGAAATGGATCGTCATCAACCCGCTAGATCATGTTCACAAAACATGAACTAGCCTTATGTTTAGTTGTAAAGTTTCTAGATGACGAACCCTTTCCAACATAAACATGAACTTGTGTAAAAACTATTTTTCTTATAAAGTGGAGTTCTAAACTTGTAGATCTAGAGATCTATAAGTAGTATTTTCGAAGGACCACGTGTAAAATGAAATCATACTTTTAAAGCCAGATCCTTCCTAAACAAAGGTGATTTTTGTAAACACACAAGTGTGTAGACACTTGTGTGACAAAAGGATTTAACAAAGAATTGTTTTTGTAATATTTGACAAGAAGATGTACAAATGCATTTTTCTAAAAGACAAGATTCGTGAGGAACCGATTTTATTTAAAGAAAGATCTACTAAAAATATGGGAAAAGTTACTATATATTTTGTACAAACCACAAGTTCATGTGTTTTGCGATTTATATCTATTTTGACTATTTTGATAATGAAACTTTGTTGATTGATGTTGGGAACATTGTTGATTTGAATTCTTAAAAGAAAATGATACGCTTGAAAACGTGGCCACCTCCAGTTACAGGGGAAACTCTGGCAAAATTTTTCCAAAAACCTAACACTTGGAAATATTTTCATCTCGAGTGTTAGAGACATATTTCTAACTTGTTTTCAAAATATAGATTTCGCCAGATTTTTATTACAACAATTCTAAGTGTCGGAGGTGGGATTTTCACAAAATAAAAACTTGATAAATATATATTTAGTATATATATTTTCATAACAACACTTGTGTAATTTTTATGATTATTTTGTGAACTATACAAATATTATTTTTAGGGTAAAAATAATATTACCAAATGTTAACGACTCCAAAATAATACGAACGCCTTTACGATAAATATTTAGGTTACAACGGTATAGTTAATACCACCCGACCTTTAAAACGTAACTTACGCATTTTAAGAAAATATTTATGAACGCGTATTTTTTCAAGGTATTATTTTGGGAAAATCATATGTATTAAAATATAATATTTTTGGGAAGAATATTTATATTTTGGAGTAAGAAATAAAATGTATATTAAGGGAGACTTAATAATATATTTCGAAGTTATACGAACGCACATGTATTAAATCCCCCATCCTTGGGAAGGAAAATAATTACCAAGTATTTACAAAATGTAAACACGAAATAGTTGTCTAACTATTTCCCAAAAACTTAAACCATGAAGCTAAGGCACGGCTGTCCGTCTAATAGAGTTAGTACGTGTAGGTCGTCGCACAGCTGCTTGATCAGGAGATATACTTGGTAGAGACGCACCACTGTGAGTTCATGTCCCCCTTTTCTCTTAACTGTTTTCAGTTTTAAAAACTGCGGGGGTGAAATACATGTTACTATGATTACAAGTACTTTATACATGGTATGGTTAGCGTAAGGAGGTTTACTACTTAGATCATGTGAGTGGGTAGGCGCAACTTGAGGCCATTAATCCTCATGGTAGGACCGAGGGACAGGAGCGGTAGATCTATCTGGGTGTAGCCAGCCCAACCCCTGAGCCCGCCTAATGGACCAGGTGGTGACTTTGTGCCCAACGCATAAATCCGCTAGGTTTGAGTCTTCCTACTTGCACTTCACACATATCAATGGCCTTGCAAACCATTGGTGATCTCTTTTTCCTTATTTGCTACATACTAGGTTTTTATACATACAAAGGTTTATTTACTCACTTACACATGAACTCGCTCAACATTATTGTTGATTTTTCAACTTACATGTATTTCAGGGAATTAAAGGATCTGGCACGGTATGGCACGTTTTCCCGCTGCACTAGATACGAGGTCATCCAAGTTTAAGGGATGTGACTTTTTCCTAGACGGGTCACAGTTCTTAAACTGTGTTTATGTCATGTTGATGTTTGTGTCTGTTGAACACTGTTTATGTTGTTAGGATGTGTTTCCGCTGAGACAATGTTATGGTATTTTACTTTTCGAACCTAATTTAATGGATGATCTTGCATGATTTTTAAATTCATATAGCTTGTTATGGTTAAGCTATGGTATTAAGAAGTCACACCAAATTAACCACGCTTCCGCAAAGCCAGGGTGTGACAGTTCATGTGTAAGTAAGTATGTATAAACCTTTGTAAAAATGTCTATATGTATGAAAATCCCTGGTATGTAGCAATAAGGAAAAACCATCATTGGGTTGCAAAGCCAATGATAAGTGTGAAGTGATGCAGGAAGACTCAACCCTAGCGGATTTGTGCGTCGAGCACTTAGTCAACTCATGGTCCACTCAGCGGACTCAGGAGTGGGGCTCGCTACACCCAAATAGATCTATCACTAATGTCCCTCGATCCTACAACGAGGATTAATGGCCTTAAGTGTCATGCCCACCACTCACATGTTCGCGTAATTAAAAAAAAAAACCCTCCTTAAGCTAACCATACCATGTAAATAAATGTCTGTAATGTCTGTAAATGTCTGTAAATGTCTGTAACATGTATTTCACCCCCGAGGTGTAAAACTGAAAATAGTTAAGAGAAAAGGGGGACATGAACTCACAGTATTGCGTCTTCGGTACTCATAACCCAAATCTCCTCAGCAAACACGACTACCTACAATGGTTTAACGTCTATTAGACGAACGGGTCGTGCATTGTCTTAGTATTTATGTCTTTGGGTTACGTTTCTTATATTATTTCGTGTGATAATTATTTGTCAAAATAATTAGTATTTCAACTTAATCATAAGTCGTGTTGGAATATTTGTTTGTTCCATATTCTAGTATCAATACTTCTAAAGTATCTTATATACACATTTCCTTCCCAAGGATGGGATGCCGGAAATATATATTTAACCATATTCATGTATAAAACCAACCTCTGATACTTTGTATTTTGTGATAAATATTATGACGAGTTCTATTTTTTGAAAACAAAATCTAAAGTATACTAGTAAACACCCGTCTCACAAATATTTATTAAGTGTTAGGATTTTCGGAAAATTTCGGCAGAGTCTCCTTTGTAAATAGGGGTGTCCATGCTTAATTAGCATATCATTTTCTTTTAGACATATCCCGTAATTCATTTTCAATAATCAAACTGACAAATCGACAAACGAAACGTTACATACTTTATTTCAGCTTCATACTCAAAACCGGACTGTTTTCGAGGATTTTTATAAAATAGTTAACCTTTTCTAAAAATTACCAAATGTTTGCAGAATGTCACATATGTTCCAATTTTTATTGTGTAAAAATATCAAAGTCCAATTCGTTACCCATATTTTATAGAAAATCATTTTCTCGACTGCAATCAGATTTGTTACCTTCTGATTGCAGTTTACGGAAATATTCACTAAAATTTAACCGTAAGTCCATTTGACGAAATTCCAGTTGGAGGGTCGTCCTGACAATGGTGTCTATCTACTGTAAAAATTTCATGAGTTGATTTTACTCAGGTTTTAAGTTATGACTCCGAAAATAACACACTTTTTCTATAGTAAAAATGCAGCTTGAGCTGCTGTCCAAAAATAGTCTTTTAAAAATAGTAAACTGTCTCCAAAAATTACGATTCCAGTGCCATTTGTTTCATTATTCCAAAATACTCATTTTGGGCTTCAGAAAATCCGTTTTTCGATTTAAAATGATCCCATTACAGCCTGTTGAAGTTGGCTGGAAATCCAACTAAGCAAGCTGTTTACATTGTAGAAGTGACTAAAAGTGCATAAACGAAGATCCTAACCATGGTTTATTGATGAACAAATGTTAAAACTTCAATCATGCTTTAACCCACCCTAAACTATTCAGATTTCAACCTCACACAACCTTTTTATATATGGTTTTTAGGCAGAAATTTAAGTTCACATTTTAGTGTTTAAGCTTTTGTGTGTGATGAACATTCAAAAAATCGTAACAAGAATCAAGGTGGAACAAGAGTGTGAAGAGACTTACTACTAGCACAAGGCTAGGGTAGTAATCTTAGGATGAGATGATGGTGAAAAGTTGGTGACAAAGCTTGAATCAAACTTCCTTGAAAGCCCTTCAATCTTACACTTCTATGAGGAACTTCAACCTTTGAATGAGAGCTTTTAGTGGAAGAAATGGAGATGGTGAAGAATTATGATGGTGATTTCGGTTATGAGAGAGAGGGGGGGGGGTGGTGAGCCGAAATTAAGGGGGAAGGAGGAGGTTGAGTGTGGAGTTTGGTAGTAATGATGATCATCATCTTGGGAATATGCACACATCTAAACCTAGGGTAATCATACCCAACTTTTGGCCAATGAAATAAAGATTCTCTTTTCACATAATTTAACAAAATATTCTCAATTAATTAGGGCAGATTTTCGGTTGGGGGGGGGGGTAAAGTGTAAATTTTTTGGTAACTAGTGGGAAATAAGTTAGAAGGTTAAGGGTATTTCCGAGTATAGCGGGTGCATGCCATGTTTACATGGTGTATATGGATTTTTGTGACCATAAATAATTTAAAATGATAAAATAATATTTCTAACAATATTTTCATTTCTCGGGTAATGTCTGGTTGTTCGGTTTCGTATCGTTCTGTTAAAGCGTTTAATTGTCCCGTATAGCGTTTTTTGTGCATCTTTTTGTAACCAAAATAATTCCAACACTTAGGAAAGTGTCCAGGACCATTTAGTCAATATTCTGTATAATATGAGTGTGTTAAAAGCTGAATTGTTACTGAAAATGCAGAATTCTGTAATTAAATTGCGTTTTAGGCACTTTCCGGCACTCAAACTATCACCTAGTGACATAGTCTTATGGTCCTCGCTACCCTACACTCCATACTGGTGTAGTGTTTTATCCCTGGCCCATACTGGCCTAAAAAATAGTATCTGTCTAAGTGCTGGCATTGTCAGCATGTGTCTGAGTTATTCGCTCACTGTACTAACTGTGCTTTGTGCATCAGGTTTGTCACTAAGAGTCTGTATGAAATAATTGAAGTAACTGTATGTAAAGAATGCACATGCATGTATATAACATAAATCAGTAAGCAGTTTAAAGCGTCAGAGGTAATCAAGCACATTCATTAAGCACATAATTAGAGTTAATTAATTTGTGCAGGACCTGTAATTGTGAGGGTTGTCACATTCTCCCCCCGTTAAGAAAATTTCGTCCTCGAAATTTGTACTACCTTAACTCCTTAGGGTTTCATTATGCATGTATGTATATGAATAGTACCGAGGTAGATAATCACCAAACCGAATCAAACCTTATTCACATCAAGTGAGTCCAATAATATATATAACATCATGAATCCAGTGGTTAAACGGTATGTGCTTTTAGCATTTGGTGTCGAAGGTACAAGACGTATCGACGCATAGTCTAGTGTAATCCAGTTAACAGGGGTTCCACAAAAGAGGAGTTTTGTCCGATAGGATTCTCATATGATTGGTCGTAGTATGCAAATTTTCACAAACCATAGCATCCGCTATATGAACTCAAAATCAACAACTTGGAGATGAAAATGACCTGTCAACTTTCAAATAAATAAATGGTAAGGATTTGTGTGTTGACATTCTCGAATTGCGAATATACACTGAATGAAATACAAGTGAATCTGGTGTATCATTGTCTTGATTCGTAGTTGCATCAGAAATGTTTATATGACAAGTTGACAAAAGTATATGTAGTTTTGTGTGAAACAGTTGACCATGATTAGCACAAGATAGTGACACCACAGGGTGTCGAAATGACGAGATTCAATAATGGTGGTGACTAAACAAGTTTACCGTGCCTGAAATCAAATGAAAGTGTACAAGGACAACCCGAAGGTTTGATTTACACAATGTCGTAAAGTTTCCAGTTGAACAAAGAATGTCAAAGAGCCACTGTTTTTGATCGAAGGTGAAAAAGTATTAAATACCACAAGGTATTCGATTAGTCAATGAAAGTATCGTCAGAAGGTATATTGGGCTTATGAAATGAATCTATGTACCATTGCCTTAACACACAACTGTGTTGAGACTGCTTTAATCATGATAAACAAAACGGATTTAGTGCAAGTCAATAAATATTGAAATCCGTGTATGAGGTGCGTAACGAACTTAGCGCAAGCTTCAATTCTGTGAAAGTATCACCGCAAGGTATCGAAATCAACAAATGATTTAGTGGAGTCGTAGGCCAATCGAGTCCACTATGTCTCGAAACAAAAGAACCTTTGCAAGAATATTTGAATGTGATGTTCCCAATACATCACATGGCGTCTCAAATCAAAACATGTGAAATGGATAAGTTCAAGCAATTGAACTTATTTTCAGCATAACCCGACAATAAACGTATGTACCAATAAGGGAAATCTCAGCATGGTTACAAAAATAAACCATGAATGTATCTTGAAACAAAAGAAGTTTTCGAGAAAGTGTGTTGACTTGATAGCAAAAGAGTCAACCGTTACAATAATGTAGGCCATTCGAATCACAAACCAATAGTTAGATTTAGCATCATAATATTCGAATTTCAACGAAGCGTTCGAAATGAAACCGTATGCGTAGCAGATGGTGCACGCATAATATGTGAGTTTCCAGGTGATGAAACAATGAGTATGAGGTAAGGACCATGTATCGAAGCAAATGTGTGTTCGATCTTAGCGAAGAAAATCAAAGCGATGCAAATACTTTAAGGGGAGTAGAGATGCAAACATCTACTCGGCTAGAAGCAAACGTGAAGATTTTAACGAAAGAATTTCAAGTACTTTCTGTTCTGTTAACTGAAATGGCATATATGTCAGGTTAATAATGTTCGATTGAGTTAACAGATATGGTGTCTAAGTAACAACCTTTACAAGTTTGGACCTGGGTTCCCAAGGGTCCTAAGCATATGTTTTCTAGATCCTCAAGGTTTCGTATTCTGTGTAACTCGGTTTTGTGCATTGTGTAGGAAACACCATCTTTGTGTACGTTTAAAAACAAGTTATTGTCCCACAATTTTCCCCCCCGGTATGCTTTCTTCCTGAATTCATCACTAACGACACTCGATCATCAATCAGTCGTGTAATAGTAGTTGGATCCTCACAGTTAGTTAAGTAAGAAATTTGCTAATTCTTAGCAAGAGTTACTGACTCTTGTGGGTTAGTTCGTTCGGCTCTTGATAGTCGATGCCTATTTGAAAACTACGTCTTTCTTTTTGACCAGCAGAAATCTGGGTTACCCAAAAGGGAATTTTTGGTCTGTTATCTTCCTTCTCCATCAACTTCTGAGGTCGCACTGCCAATTCTTGCATCTCCGAGGTGTAAGTCGCTAAAGTGCATCGACTACAGGCGCAACGCCTGGAATCAAATCGATGCGAAGATTCGTCTTGTCGTTGAGGGGATAATTCTGGCAAGTCTTCAGGGTAGACTTCAGGATATTTCCTTATCACAGGAATATCTTCGAGTTTTGGTCCTTCGGCTCCCTTGTCCCCGACGTGAGCCAAGAAAACAACACATCCTTTACGCAATAACTTTTGGGCCTCCCCGCAATTAGTAATTTGTAGGAGCGTATCCTGCTTCATGAACCACGGTCGTTTCTTGGTTTGCCATTGTGATGCGGTTATCAATCTCCGCTCGAATACTCGGCAGTTGATCCATTCCAATTACCTTGTCGAAGCTTTCCAACTCAACTGGCAGTAAATCATGCATAAATTCACGCTCTCCGGGTTCTATCTTGCCGTTTCTAGTCACTGCGTTGGCTTCCACTAGCTGCACCTAGCTAGTTCCATCGAGTGCAAGTTATCTAACTTACGTGCTACTATATCAAGTACACTCTCGAACTCTAGAGATGCGAAACCGAAAATTTGCAACAGTATTTGGCAACATAGATGCATAAAGTTGAGTGATATTGGACGTACCGATATCCATGCTTGGATTCCTGGTGTGCTCCCCTAGCTCTGCTACTGAGCTTTTATCCTCGTGCCTGATTCTTCTTAGGGCAGTATCTTCTGAAATGCTTCTTGCTCCCACAGTTAAGACAACCTTGAGCACGTTTTTGTCTGTCACTTGTCCTGCCTGGATAATCGTCACTGTCGGTGTTCCCTTCGTGATTCTTGCTTCCTTCTTGGCCTCCATCCTTACCTTCAGTATCTTGCCTACAAGTTTCCTTAGGATGCCCTCTCTTGCCACAGTTATCACATTTCCCATATTTACATCGCCCGACATGATAGCGTAGACAATTGTCACACTTAGGGAGAATACCCATGTAGTCCTTTCCCTTTTTGGCCTTTTTCTTGTTACTTGCCTGAGTAATCTTCATGAAATTTGCGATCTTTCTCTTATTATCCCCAGATGACTCTATAGGAGTCTCCTTTTTCTCGCCCATAGTGGAAAATTTTCCTAGTCTAACCGCTTCTTCAGTGAGCGCCACGCTTGTGTTGATAGCCTCGGTGATCGTTGAAGGTTTAGATGTTGTTACCAGGCTTAGAATCTGAGGTGCCAATCCCCCTATGAAACGTTCAATCTTCCTAGGTTCCGGTTCCACCAAACGCGAAGCAACTTGTGATAATTCGCCAAATCTCTGCACATATTCGGCTATCTTTGGACCTTCCATTTTCAAGTTCCACAGTTCAATCTCCAACTTCTGCACTTCTGCCCTTGAGCAATATCTCTTACGCATCAGTTCTTTCAGTTCATCCCACGTCAAAGCATTCGCAGCAGTCTCGCCCATTATTTAAACCTCAAGGTTCCACCATGACAGAGCCCCATCTACAAACAGCCCTGCTATGTACGTAACCTGATGTTCTGGGGCGCATTTACTTAGTCGCGAAACATAATCCGTCTTCTCAACCCAGCGTACGAAGGCTAAGGCACCACCAGTGCCGTCAAATTCCCGAGGTTTGTGGTCTAAGAACTGCTTGTAGGTGCAGCCTTCGCTGTGTTCGGAGCGGAGGGCCTCGAGCTGTGCAATGGCCTGTGAGATGCGCTCTTGTAGTTCTGCCGCTGGCGGATGGTTGTTGGCATTGACGTTCCCTTGTGCCGACATCTTCTCAGAAGAAGATTAGTTAAGTCAGGTTACATTTGTTCAGGGGACGCGTTTAGTTGTTTAGTGGTCATACGTACATACACATAATAGGTTATCATACCAACCAATCAAGCAATAGCATAATAATAGCATAACCAAGCAATTTGGTAATTATGTTTAATGAGAGCATAACAAGTAAGCACGTAGCGTTAAAATTTTAGCACACACATATAGATCAATAACGTGCTTAATGAAGACATAGCGTCTGAGCTTTCGCTGGTCATTGGCCACAAAGAATTGTCGCATGTTTTATGATAATTGGGCTCTCATTATTCTCCGACCACAATTGATCGTCTTTCAAAATGTATCACATCATAGGGGGAAACAGGGTCACCCTACCCTTGCCCAACAAGTATATCAGTGTATCAAAATCACGTAGTCTGAAGTGGTTTTTAAAAGTCTCCACAATCCCGGCTTATCATTAGTGTCTTTACCCAAATGTAATGCAATCCGCAAAATCCAGAAATCAATTATATTGGTGACTGAGGTGGAGTGGGAAAGAAAAGTAAATCGTTAACATGCATGAACTCCTCCTCGAGTTTGTATATACGTCGAAGTAATTAACCGATCTACCGCTCGACAGTAAAGAAACGAGCCTAAATAACCAAGAAGGTGTAATAGCAGCAGGTGAGTGTGCCAAAGGAGACAGTGATGAATGTGGAGGATCAAAGTATACTGGCAATAGACAGGGTGGAGGACGTGGTGTCAGCTCATGCTCCAACATTCTACGACTCTTTTCTCAAACTGTAGCTGGGTAGTCTCCATAGTGTGAGGGATGGTAAGGGTCTAAAATTAGCATAGTGTATTATAGGGACCATCGAAATGGCTCGTCCAGCGCTGTAGGGTTGAAAGTAGCAACGGTGCGGCCTGTGAGGTCATAGAAAATGTTGCAGCAGCAATAGGGATCGTTATGCGGGTGCCGTCCTGGAGTACCTTTCTATGGTGTGGGTAAGTCCTAAGAGGAAGCGATAGGCATGCTGATGCAATGGACGTCGGTCTCCATAGGAGCGAAGGAGCAATCATCATCGGTTGCGAGTGAAATAACAAACGTCTCAACCAATAAGGGGATCGTCAGGTGCAGGTACTGGGTCTAATATAAGAGGTGCAATGTCTAGTAAACCAAAAGGAAACAGGGTTATGATCAATCAAGAGTGCAGGATCAGCCGGTGCAACATCAAGTTGTCCCACAAAGGTGCAGAAGCTAGCTTAGGGGCAATCTCCGGGTCATGTAACGGTGTGGCGCCTCGAGCAAGTGATAGTGCAGCAGTCATAACGGCGTCGTCGTCTGTGTCAGTAGTAGAAGGTTGCAATCCGGCCATCTATAAGGCTGTAAATGTCACAGACTCAGAGGAGTCTGAAATTGTATGTATTCCAGGCGCAGAGGATAGCCTGATAACAGAAGTCTCAAATGTGAAATTCGTAATAACGTTCTCGTCTAACTTTCCATCACCATGGATGTCGTCAGGAGGACCATCAATAGTCATGTCGACGTCATCGGCTATTCGTCGAGTAGCCTACCTTCGGAAGGAATGTCCACAGGGGGCGTATTGTCGAGGTTCGAAACCATGGTGTGTTCACCATCGGGGTGACCAGTGATGAAGTGGTCATGGACTGAAACAACAGTAGTAGGAGGATTTTTGTCGGAGAAGCCTTCGGCAAGGATAAATCATCCCAAAATCTGGTAGCGCGGACTGTTGTAAGTCGTCCTTGCCCTTGGTCAGCATACCAGGATCACTCTCAGTGTCTGACGTAAATATCTCTGGCGCAAGTGCAGTCTCATCATTTGCGGTGGTGGCCATAGGGTGATCAATGCTTGACAACCCGCTTTTGATCAAGGCGACATGTGTATCGGTACATGGTAGTCATAGTATGCATTTCCATAGTAATTACTATCAGTTAGCGTATGCAAACAGTTTTCACATATGCACGTTTATCGATAATCAGCAATTAAGCATGTATGTGATAACAATGTAAGCAAGTAATCATCCTAGTCTTCCCTAGACTATCCCACCCAGTCTCTTAGACTGAACTCCCTAGTCTCTCAGACTAACTCCCTTGTCTCTAAGACCAACTCCCTGGTCTCTAAGACCAACTTCCCCAGTCTCTAGGACCAAATCCTTGGTCTCTAAGACCAAACCTCCCAGTCTCTAAGGCTAAATCCCTGGTCTCTAAGACCAAAACCTCCCAGTCTCTAAGACTAAATTTTTCACCAGCCTCTAAGACTGAACCTCCCCAATCTCTCAGATTGAACCCCTCAGTCTCTAAGACTGAACCTCCCCAATCTCTAAGATTGAACCCCTCAGTCTCTAAGACTGAACCTCCCCAGTCTCTAAGATTGAACCCCTCAGTCTCTAAGACTGAACCTCCCCAGTCTCTAAGATTGAACCCCTCAGTCTCTAAGACTGAACCTCCCCAGCCTCTAAGGCTGAACCTCCCTCAATCTCTAAGATTGAATCCCTCGGTCTCTAAGACTGAACCTCCCTCGGCCTCTAAGGCTGAATTATAAACATATATTTTGGAATGTGTATTTGTGCCTTTTGTTTGTAAAAATGTTTGTTCCCTGGATCTGGACGTTTTGTGTATGCAATGAAAAACATGTTTGTAAAAGCGTTTTCGTGAGAGCCCTATTGATCGTAGTCTAGACTCGAGAATGAATCCTAGTTCGCTACGATCGAAGCTCTGATACCAAGCTGTCACACCTTGACTTTTGCGGAAGCGTGATTATTGGTGTGACTTCTTAATACCCTTGCATATGATCATAACAACACTATAGATTAAAACCAGTAGATGTACATCCATTAATTTAAGTTTAAAAGTAGTACAACATAATTGTCTGAAATGACGAGACCAATATCAAGTTACCAACCATAACAAGTTTTAAGGAGTTCAAAAAGACTCGACAAAAGACTTTTAAAACAACCCCGAGTTTAGGACCACGTATCTCTTCCAGGATTAAGATACACCTCCTAAGCCCTAATGACTTGGATGACATCTTTATTCACAACGCAGCTTAAAAACTCCAACGCCCGCCAGATCCATTTACTAATTCCCTGAAATACATGTAGTTTGAAAAATCAACAAAAGTTGAGCGAGTTCATGTGTAAGTAAGTATGTATAAACCTTTGTAAAAATGTCTGTATGTATGAAAATCCCTGTTATGTAGCAATAAGGAAAAACCATCATTGGGTTGCAAAGCCAATGATAAGTGTGAAGTGATGCAGGAAGACTCAACCCTAGCGGATTTGTGCGTCAGGCACTTAGTCAACTCATGGTCCACTCAGCGGACTCAGGAGTGGGGCTTGCTACACCCAAATAGATCTATCACTAATGTCCCTCGGTCCTACAACGAGGATTAATGGCCTTAAGTGTCATGCCCACCACTCACATGTTCGCGTAATAAAAAAAACCCTCCTTAAGCTAACCATACCATGTAAATAAATGTCTGTAATGTCTGTAAATGTCTGTAAATGTCTGTAACATGTATTTCACCCCCGAGGTGTAAAACTGAAAATATTTAAGAGAAAAGGGGGACATGAACTCACAGTATTGCGTCTTCGGTACTCGTAACCCAAATCTCCTCAGCAAACACGACTACCTACAATGGTTTAACGTCTATTAGACGAATGGGTGGTGCCTTGTCTTAGTATTTATGTCTTTGGGTTACGTTTCTTATATTATTTCGTGTGAGAATTATTTGTCAAAATAATTAGTATTTCAACTTAATCATATGTCGTGTTAGAATATTTGTTTGTTCCATATTCTAATATCAATACTTCTAAAGTATCTTATATACACGTTTCCTTCCCAAGGATGGGATGCCGGAAATATATATTTAACCATATTCATGTATGAAACCAACCTCTGATACTTTGTATTTTGTGATAAATATTATGACGAGTTTTTATTTTTTGAAAACAAAATCTAAAGTATACTAGTAAACACCCGTCTCACAAATATTTATTAAGTGTTAGGATTTTCGGAAAATTTCGGCAGAGTCTCCTTTGTAAATAGGGGTGTCCATGCTTAATTAGCATATCATTTTCTTTTACACATATCCCGTAATTCATTTTCAATAATCAAACCGACATATCGACAAACGAAACGTTACATACTTTATTTCAGCTTCATTACTCAAAACCGGACTGTTTTCGAGGATTTTTATAAAATAGTTAACCTTTTATAAAAATTACCAAATTTTTACAGAATGTCACATATGTTCCAAATTTTATTGTGTAAAAATATTAAAGTCCAATTCTTTACCCATATTTTATAGAAAATCATTTTCTGGATTGCAATCAGATTTGTTACCTTCTGATTGCAGTTTACGGAAATATTCACTAAAAATTAACTGTAAGTCCATTTGACGAAATTCCAGTTGGAGGGTCGTCCTGACAATGGTGTCTATCTACTGTAAAAATTTCATGAGTTGATTTTACTCAGGTTTTAAGTTATGACTCCGAAAATAACACACTTTTTCTGCAGTAAAAATGCAGCTTGAGCTGCTGTCCAAAAATTGTCTATTAAAAATAGTAAACGGTCTCGAAAAATTACGATTCCAGTGCCATTTGTTTCGTTATTCCAAAATACTCAATTTGGGCTTCAGAAAATCTGTTTTTCGATTTAAAATGATCCCGTTACAGCCTGTTGAAGTTGGCTGGAAATCCAACTCAGCAAGCTCATTGTAGAAGTGACTAAAAGTGCATAAACGAAGATCCTAACAATGGTTTATTGATGAACAAATGTTAAAACTTCAATCCTGCTTTAACCCACCCTAAACCATTCAGATTTCAACCTCACACAACCTTTTTATATATGGTTTTTAGGCAGAAATTTAAGTTCACATTTTAGTGTTTAAGCTTTTGTGTGTGATGAACATTCAACAAATCGTAACAATAATCAAGGTGGAACAAGTGTGTGAAGAGACTTACTACTAGCACAAGGCTAGGGTAGTAATCTTAGGATGAGATGATGGTGAAAAGTTGGTGACAAAGCTTGAATCAAACTTCCTTGAAAGCCCTTCAATCTTACACTTCTATGGAGGAACTTCAACCTTTGAATGAGAGCTTTTAGTGGAAGAAATGGAGATGGTGAAGAATGATGATGGTGATTTCGGTTATGAGAGAGGGGGGGGGGGGTGGTGAGCCGAAATTAAGGGGGAAGGAGGAGGTTGAGTGTGGAGTTTGGTAGTAATGATGATCATCATCTTGGGAATATGCACACATCTAAACCTAGGGTAATCATACCCAACTTTTGGCCAATGAAATAAAGATTCTCTTTTCACATAATCTAAACAAAATATTCTCAATTAATTAGGGCAGATTTTCGGTTGGGGGGGGGTAAAGTGTAAATTTTTTGGTAACTAGTGGGAAATAAGTTAGAAGGTTAAGGGTATTTCCGAGTATAGCGGGTGCATGCCATGTTTACATGGTGTATAGGGATTTTTGTGACCATAAATAATATAAAATGATAAAATAATATTTCTAACAATATTTTCATGTCTCGGGTAATGTCTAGTTGTTCGGTTTCGTATCGTTCCGTTAAAGCGTTTAATTGTCCCGTATAGCGTTTTTTGTGCATCTTTTTGTAACCAAAATAATTCCAACACTTAGGAAAGTGTCCAGGACCATTTAGTCAATATTCTGTATAATATGAGTGTGTTAAAAGTTGAATTTTTACTGAAAATGCAGAATTCTGTAATTAACTTGCGTTTTAGGCACTTTCCGGCACTCAAACTATCACCTAGTGACATAGTCTTATGGTCCTCGCTACCCTACACTCCATACTGGTGTAGTGTTTTATCCCTGGCCCATACTGGCCTAAAAATAGTATCTATCTATGTGCTGGCATTGTCAGCATGTGTCTGAGTTATTCGCTCACTGTACTAACTGTGCTTTGTGCTTCAGGTTTGTCACTAAGAGTCTGTATGAAATAATTGAAGTGACTGTATGTAAAAAATGCACATGTATGTATATAAGATAAATCAGTAAGCAGTTTAAAGCGTCAGATGTAATCAAGCACAGTCATTAAGCACATAATTAGAGTTAATTAATTTGTGCAGGACCTGTAATTGTGAGGGTTATCACACAAATTACGCTTAAGTTAATTCTCCAGCATCTTCGAAGAACAACAATTATCCGCTCCAGAGAGTGTAGTAAACATGCTATTGTTCAAATTGGACATCTGCGTGTCGTCATCACCCGTACGGGAAACAAAATCCTGTAAAATAAAATTAAAAAGGTAAAAAAACAGTTGAAAAAATAAGGTGAATGACAAAATATTGAAGCATTAGATGACTAAATAATTTGTTTCACAGACCCGAATTTGGATGTTAACAGTTGGATTTGAATCAAAAGGAACAGCATTTAAAGGTTCATCATGAGCAGGCTGTATTTATTTCATATGTTTCAATAAATATTGTAATGTACTCTAACTTTTTTATAACAAAAAGTAAAGCTAACGTATAGAATAATTTTCGAACCTGGAAAGCATCAAAAATATGTCTTTTATAAAAAGTAATGAATCTTCTAATACCAAACCATGTCAATATTTAAGTAAGATAATTGATTAACAACTGAACCGACGAACTTGTAACCCAAATCTGCAACAAACAACGAATAAAGGGAACAATTGCCAAATGTTAACCTACTTCGACAAAAAAAAAACACAAATAATGAGAATATCATATTACCGATGAAAGAAAATCAATGAATGATTCGGAGCATACCTTAGAAACCCTAACAACACAGGCAGCCACAACCAGAACCATTGCTAATATGATATTCTCATTCTTTCACACAATCCCATTTCCATCAATCCATTCAAAACTATACAACATCACATAACAATAATGAAACTCGAAACCCCAAATGTGCAGAAATAAACAAAACATAGAGCAAAGATTATAACTGAAAACACAAAAGAATGTATGAACATTCCATATAATAATGTGAGTTTTTTTTAAAGAAAGTTCTATATTACATGCCTTAAATTTAAAACCATGTCTATATTCCACGCATAGTTCTTGAGGTAAACTTCTATCCTCATGTGTGGTAATACTTTTACCTGCAGCTGGAGTAAAAAGTAGAATCTTTTACTTATAATCGCTCGTACTAGCAACAATGGTTGCTTCATGAACCACAACATCAATTTCATCAGTGGTCACACCAGGGCTCACAACATGTGCACTTGCATCCTAAACTTCTATTGCAATCTGTAAAAATATGTGTCATTACTAATAGTAAAATGATATAAAGTATTGTATTTCTATACATATTTCAATAGAATAAATGAAATAAAAAAAGATAAAGTCGGTTAGTTTATCTAATTCTCGTAATTTTCTCTGTCGATTTTACCTTCAGAAGCAAAGTACTTGAAAAGCGAACTAATTCACAACTCCTCAAGAAAGAGAAAAAGAATCCAACATAGTTAATAAGAATATCTTAATATCTTGAAGTAAAAATAAAAATTTAAAAAGCTTACTGAGGACTTGAACCATGTGGCATACTCGTACATATAACATACCTATAACAAACAAAACAAAAAAATATGCTTAAAATAAAAAAAATTACATTTTTTAATCATCTATGAAATTCTTTAAATGGCTGGAAATAATGTGATTGTTTGTTTTCAATAATTGTGTGTTTAATAGGTTTGTGCGTCAACAACCGAACCTAGTTTGACATACAGAGAGGTCATTTAGGTTTAAAACAAATGCTATATAGCTTTCCAAATTCTGAGAAACATGAAAAATAATGTGATTGTCGAAAATTATGGAAACTAACAGAAAATTTGGAAGAAATTAAAACTTTAATATAAGTTATCTTGATAAATTTGGAAATACGTTACAATTTAGACAACTTTGATAAGTATCCATAATTGGTATCTATTTCAAAAATTCAAATTTTGAAATAATCAGTCAATGTGATCCACAATTACTTAAAATATGATTAGTAATTAGAAACCCAATAAACGTACAAAAAATATTGGGTCATCTTCCTCAATAAGCTTTAAAAATGAAAGACTGTTGTTAATGTGATCCATATCTGAAAATTAAAAAACACAATCAATATCAATATTCCTCAATAAGCTTTAAAACTTAATGTAGTCATGGGAGAAACTTCAAAAACCAAAAATAAAAAGGAACGGTTTCAAAAAAATTTTAAAAACTATTTATTTTTAGTAACACAATCAATATTTCGAAAACAAAACATTATACCGGATGAAAAAATATCAAAACACTGTAAATCATCATCCAACAACAAACTAAAAGACTGTAAATAAAAATATCAGTAACATGATAACACAATCAAGACATCAACAAAATATCAACAATAAAAAAATCAACATGTGCACTTGCATCCTAAACTTCTATTGCAATCTGTAAAAATATGTGTCATTACTAATAGTAAAATGATATAAAGTATTGTATTTCTATACATATTTCAATAGAAATAAATGAAATAAAAAAAAGATAAAGTCGGTTAGTTTATCTAATTCTCGTAATTTTCTCTGTAGATTTTACCTTCAGAAGCAAAGTACTTGAAAAGCGAACTAATTCACAACTCCTCAAGAAAGAGAAAAAGAAATCCAGCATAGTTAATAAGAATATCTTAATATCTTAAAGTAAAAATAAAAATTTAAAAAGTTTACTGAGGACTCAAGAGAACTTGAACCATGTGGCATACTCGTACATATAACATACCTATAACAAACAAAACAAAAAATAGGCTTAAAATAAAAAAAAATTACATTTTTTAAACATCTATGAAATTCTTTTAATGTTTGGAAATAATGTGATTGTTTGTTTTCAATAATTGTGTGTTTAATAGGCTTTTGCGTCAACAACCGAACCTAGTTTGACATACAGAGAGGTCATTTAGGTTTAAAACAAATGCTATATAGCTTTCCAAATTATGAGAAACTTGAAAAATAATGTGATTGTCGAAAATTATGGAAACTAACACAAAATTTGGAAGCAATTAAAACTTTAATATAAGCTATCTTTATAAATATGGAAATACGTTACAATTTAGACAACTTTGATAAGTATCCATAATTGCTATCTATTTCAAAAATTCAAATTTTGAAACAATCAGTCAATGTGATCTATAATTACTTAAAATATGATTAGTAATTAGAAAACCAATAAACGTACCAAAAATATTGGGTCATCTTCCTCAATAAGCTTTAAAAATGAAGGAGTGTTGTTAATGTGATCCATATCTGAAAATTAAAAAAACACAATCAATATCAATATTCCTCAATAAGCTTTAAAACTTAATGTAGTCATGGGAGAAACTTCAAAAACCAAAAATAAAAAGGAACGGTTCAAAAAAATTTAAAAACTATTTATTTTTAGAAACACAATCAATATTCCGAAAACAAAACATTATACCGGATGAAAAAATATCAAAACACTGTAAATCATCATCAACAACAAACTAAAAGACTGTAAATAAAAATATCAGTAACATGATAACACAATCAAGACATCAACAAAATATCAACAATAAAAAAATCAACACTGGAATATTAGTTTGGACCATACTCAGACTCATCCACAAATCACTTACGAACACGAATTAAGAATTAATTTAACGAACAATAAAAAAAATGCAAACAAAATAAACGGTTTTATTGAATATGAATGTTATATTCACTAATTTCAAAGTGTCATGTTCTGCAATTTGTCAAGATAATCAAGCTTGAATATACCTGCGAGGCCATATCTTCAAATCTTCTTCGGTCGGCTTTATTAATAAATCAACAGAACCCCGTTGGTGACCTTGAATGTATCTGGAGATGGTTTATTGTCTATGGTCCAGAATCTGTTCCTAGCAAATCCATGTGATTGAAGTGAGCCAAGATTTGAGAACTGCATACAAATTTATTTCAATAACTATAATAAATGAATAAAAAACCAGTGAATTAACCAACTGGAAAGATGATGAAACTGTTGATCTGGTATCAATTCAAACCCTAGTTTTGTTACTTTGTTTCTTGTTTTATCATAATTGATTGCATACAACGATGAATCGATGAGAACAGATGAAACAGGTTTGCGATTTTGGGATTTAGGGTTTGAGGGAAGTGAGTTTGTGATTTGTGATACAAACCTTGGATGATCAAACCTGAGATTGAACCAGAAATCAAGTTTTGCGATTTATGGAAGATGATTTCCTCATAATCGCCCGGAGGTAATCAGAATCAAGGGAACAACGAAGAAGAAATTAAAAAAAAAACAACAAAAAGATACGCGTACCTTGATCTTTAGACACGAACAGGCTAAGCTTGAAGAATTAATGTTTCCGATGTATCATGGAGAAGGACCATGTTCTACAATCAGGTTCACACATTGATGGAGGAGCGCATAGAGATTCAATAAGAAACCCTAATTGTGTTTGTGTTCTGAAGTGTGTAAAGCCATATAAAAAAATTAATTTATAGTAGATCCAAATTCATAGACCCGACCCAACTGCATTCGGATCCCGCCTCTTTTTTATTGAAATCGTGATTGTAGAAGGCATATGTGATTTCCCTCCTAAACTCAACACAATTAGTTGCCACATCAGCAAAAATGGCCAAATTCAAATGCCACCTAGCCCACATCACATCTCATTTATATATATATATATATATATATAGATTTCAAGACTCGGTGCAGTGGTAATTGCGGGTTCTAGTCCTGCGGCGCAACATTTTTAATTTGAAGTTTTAAAAAATTTACAAAACACCCTTATCTATTAAAGACTTGGTTAACTTAGAAAGGTTAACTTGGTTAGTTATATCTTAAACCTCTCTTTGAAACCTTAACAAGATTAACTAGGTTATTATTATTATTATTATTATTATTATTATTATTATTATTATAATTATTATTATTATTATTATTATTATTATTATTATTATTATTATTATTATTATTATTATTATTATTATTAAAACGAAGTGGTGATAACAATAGCTAGGATTTTTTTATGTGATATTCTATTATTTAGTTTAAATTCATAGGTACCTAAGATTAATTTTTCAAACATAGATCATCAAACAACTACTTTGAATGAGCTTTTTCTTTTTTGATTTTTATAGTTTAATTTTGTCACACCCCCAATTTGCCACCTAGGGAGTGTCCCTGTTAGGCGCGTGACAACAAGCTAGGAGCCACCAATTACATTGAATCACAAGTTCAAACAAAGTTTCATAAATTGATAGTAATAAAAATTCAATCACAAGTTGTTCGAAACCATTAAGTTCAGCGGAAGCATTAACGTATCACAATGTATAAGTTTCACACAACCAAAGTAAATAAATGTTTGATAAATAAATCAATAATGTAACCATGACCACTCGCACCCTCCAGCCAGCAAGTTCCTGCGTTCCAAGTACCTAAGGACCTGCGAGCATGTAACACACGTATCAGACAAAGCTGGCGAGTTCACAGTTTTAGAAAACGTTTGTACCCGTTGTATGTAAAACAGTTCAATAACCAATGCAAGTAATATTGTTAATATCTCATTTCCAAACACGGACGGCTCCTGAAATACATGACTGCCCTTCCCACGTACTCCTATCTAGTACTGGGCCAGACTGGGTCATTAGTTCACCTCCGTCCTCTACAGGCACGGGGTGAGGGTGCCAAACCTAAGTAGCGCTACTAACTAATACCCGATGAGGGACTTACAAATGATGATAGGTGAGAATATTAACCAATATACTCGTTTTTACCCAAAGACTCATTCCCCCCATGGAATACCCACTGACTGTCCCCAACCACTGGGACGCATGCTCGAATGTAGTGAACTCACCTTGGTTTGCTCGGTAGGATTAATTACTCGTTTCACAACGGTGATTTACCAAACCCTATGATAGTTACACATAACAATCAGTTTGCATACGAGCCCAACACGTATCATTTCACATTTAATCATCAGCTAGTGAACACGAATACAAGTGTCAACATTCATCACTAGGCATGGCATACTCATTTAGTCAAGCACACATTCCATCATTCAAAGTATGTTCATAATCCATAATATCTTTCGGTTCACAGTTATCCTTCGATCTAACAGTTATCACAGTTATCTTTCGAATCAAATGTTATGTTCCGAACCATATGTCACCTTTCGACTATGCTAGCTATCCTTCGACTACAACAGTTATCTTTCAGTTCACAGTTATGTTTCGACACACAGTTATCTTTCGATATATCAGTTACAGCATCCTTCGGTTACAGTAACCCTAATCATGCGATCTAACTGTTATCATCTGGTTAATGATTCAGCAATTATCATTCGGCCAATCAGTTACGAAACGGAACCCTAATGGTCATCAAGCAGTACAGTAAACATGTATCAAGGTCTAATCAGTTTGACCCAACGGTTTAGGTTGTGTCGTCTAACAACAACTTTTATCAAAACCAATATCCATGCTAACTAGTCACCAAGGTTTAACGCATAATGTCTAACGATCTAATCCACATATACATTTATCATATCAGAATTATTCACTAACGTCATTAGCACAGGACATGTCGGTTCATCATCATCATTATGAACAAGATCAACATTGAAAGCCAAATACAATCATTTGCGAAATCAGTAACGACCTAATCGCATATATATATTCAATCCATGAACAAGGCTGTTACTACATAAATTAAACCAATAATCACAAGTGTTTTTGATCCTCTAGACAAACAAGAATCACACTAACCGGAATCTTGATTACAGAATGAGATCTTCGAGCAGGGGGCTGCTATGCCGTCACACACACACAATGGAACTAGGGTTTTTAGAAGTTAACTATCGACCTACATGCATTCACATATATATAACGTATCACAGGAATGGGCCAAGCCCATTGGAAAGACTGTCGAAGGATCCTATATTTGGTCGAAGGATAGAGTCTTGGGTCGAAAGTTAGGTCTTATGTTTTGTGATCCTTCGAAGGTTGGATCCTTCGGTCGAAGGATCTTCGGTTGAAAGATGTCTTGGTCGGAGGATCATTAACAAGTTGCAACATATTTCCACTAGCACAATGATTTTACAAGATTCCAAGGATAAGAAAATACGACAAAGGAGTCGGGGAATAGGATAATACTAACCTCGGGAATTCGGGTTGTCACATCATCCCCAACTTGAAGGAAATTTCGTCCCGAAATTTGGCAAGTAGGTACGAGAGAGTGAAGTGACGATTCAAGATCGTTGCGGATTTTCCTCAGGTGTTACATCATCCCCAACTTGAAGGGGAATCTCGTCCCGAGATTCACTAGTTTTGCTTGACTCTGCCTTGTCCATGGGAAAAAGGTGAGGGTACTTTAGTTTCATCTGATCCTCGCGTTCCCACGTGAACTCCGGTCCACGCCTTGAGTTCCAACGGACCCTAACAATCGGAATTCGACTGTGTTTACGGACCTTGACCTCCCGATCCATGATTTCAATAGGCTCTTCAACAAACTGCAGCTTGTCATCCAACTTGAGCTCTTGAAATGGCACAACTAGTGTCTCATCAACCAGACACTTCTTTAGTTGGGAAACGTGAAACACATCGTGAACATTGCCTAATTCCGCAGGTAACTCGAGTCTGTAAGCGACCTTACCGATCCGCTCTAAGATTTTGAATGGCCCAACGTAACGTGGATTAAGCTTGCCACGCTTCCCGAAGCGTACAACGCCCTTCCACGGTGAAACTTTCAACATAACTCGATCATTAACCTCGAACTCCAAAGGCTTTCTACGCTTGTTAGCATAGCTCTTCTGGCGATCACGCGCTGCTGCCATTCGATCCCTTATCCGAGCTATACTTTGTGAAGCTTCCAGAACGAATTCAGGACCTGTGAGTTGACTGTCACCTACTTCTGCCCAACAGAGAGGAGAACGACATTTCCGCCCATACAACGCCTCGAACGGGGCTGCCTGAATACTTGTGTGGTAGCTGTTGTTGTAGGAGAACTCTATTAACGGCAAGTGTCTTTCCCATCCCTTCCCAAAATCGATCACACATGCCCGCAGCATGTCTTCAAGTGTCTGAATAGTGCGCTCACTCTGACCATCCGTCTGTGGGTGGTAAGCGGTGCTCATATCAAGTTTCGAACCGAACAATTTGTGCATAGACTGCCATAATTCAGAAGTAAAGCGCGGATCTCGATCTGAGATGATAGAAGTTGGCACTCCGTGCCGAGCAACTACCTCCTTAAGATATACTGCTGCAAGCTGCGAAAACTTATCTGTTTCCTTGATTGCTAGAAAATGTGCCGATTTCGTGAGTCGATCAACAATCACCCATATAGTGTCGTTTCCAGCCTGAGTTCTTGGTAATCCAGTAACGAAATCCATAGCGATCTGTTCCCACTTCCACTTAGGTATTTCTGGCTGCTGTAGTAGACCCGAAGGCTTCTGGTGTTCCGCTTTAACTCTACCACAAGTTAAGCATTTACTCACGTACGTGGCGATGAGGGCTTTCATATTCGGCCACCAATACATAACCTTAAGATCGTGATACATCTTGTCCGATCCCGGGTGAATAGAATATCGTGACTTGTGTGCTTCATCCATTACAAGTTCTCTAAGATCACCAAACAGAGGAACCCATACTCTTCCCATGATGTAGTAGATGCCGTCAGATCTCTGTTCAAACTGTTTTTCCATACTGCGCAAACCCTCAGTTTTAATGTTCTCTTCCTTCAATGCCTCAGTCTGGGCCGTACGAATCCTATCAGGAAGGCTGGAATGGATAGTGAGCTGTATTGCGCGAACGCGTTTAGGTTTCGTTTCTTTGCGGCTAAGTGCATCCGCCACAACGTTAGCTTTACCTGGGTGATATTTGATGGCACACTCGTAATCATTGAACAATTCCACCCAACGACGCTGTCGCATATTCAATTCTCTTTGGTCGAAGATATGCTGAAGGCTCTTGTGGTCGGTGTAGATTGTGCATTTCGTACCGTATAAATAGTGCCTCCAAATCTTTAGCGCAAACACTACTGCTCCTAACTCCAAGTCATGTGTCGTGTAGTTCCTCTCGTGAACCTTCAACTGTCGAGAAGCGTAAGCTATCACTTTCTCGCGTTGCATCAACACGCAACCGAGACCCTGAATCGAAGCATCACAATAAACTACAAAATCCTCAGTGCCATCCGGTAGAGATAAGATTGGTGCGCTGCATAACCTTTGTTTCAAAAGCTGGAAAGCATCCTCCTGTTTCGTCCCCCAAGAGTAAACTACTTTCTTCTGTGTTAACGAGGTGAGTGGCTGTGCAATCTTTGAGAAGTTCTGAATGAAACGGCGATAATACCCTGCTAGACCGAGAAATTGCCGCACCTCCGAAGGGTTCTTTGGTGCCGCCCAATTTCTAATGGCGTCAACTTTGGCAGGATCCACATGTATGCCTACCTCATTGACTATATGCCCCAGAAAATGTACCTCCCGTATCCAAAAATCACACTTAGAAAACTTTGCGTACAACTGCTCCCTCCTCAGGAGTTCTAGGATAAGGCGTAGGTGCCGCTCGTGATCCTCCTTGTTCTTGGAGTAAATTAGAATGTCGTCAATAAAAACGATAACGAAGTCGTCAAGGTATGGCTTGCACACGCGGTTCATGAGGTCCATGAAAACCGCTGGTGCGTTGGTTAACCCGAATGGCATAACCAAGAACTCATAGTGACCGTATCGCGTCCGAAACGCGGTTTTGGGAACGTCTTCCTCTCTGACTCGCACTTGATGATAACCAGACCTTAAGTCGATCTTAGAGTAAAAGCTCGACCCTTGTAACTGGTCAAACAGGTCGTCAATACGAGGCAAAGGATAACGGTTTTTGATCGTCATCTTGTTGAGCTCGCGATAATCTATACACATTCGTAAGGACCCGTCCTTCTTCTTCACAAATAAGACTGGGGCTCCCCAGGGGGAAGAGCTAGGTCGGATGAAACCCCTATCTAACAGCTCTTGGAGTTGGTTTGATAATTCCTGCAGTTCTCCTGGCGCAAGACGATAAGGAGCACGAGCAACTGGGGCTGCCGCTGGGGCGAGGTCAATCTGGAATTCCACCTGACGATGTGGAGGTAAACCAGGAAGTTCCTCAGGAAATACGTCAGGATATTCCCGAACAACTGGAAGATCCTCGATCTTCCTTTCATCAGACGATGAATCGGTAACAAGAGCTAATATAGCAGGATAGCCCTTACGCAAATACTTCTGAGCCTTCATTGCCGAAACAATGCTAACTGGGGTCCCGCTGCGATGACCTTGAACTGATAGAAATTCCCCACTGGGAAGGGGAACACGTATGATCTTCTCCTTACAGAGAATCTCTGCTTGATACTTGGACAACCAGTCCATACCAACGATCACGTCGAAGCTTCCAAGAGTAATAGGAATCAAGTCAATGTCGAAAACTTGACCCAGAAGATCGATTTTACACCCAAATAGAACATGTGTAGCTTCGATTGTTTTACCATTTGCGATTTCTACTATGTGTTTCATTACAAGAAGTGTAGGACTTAACCCTAATTGGGAGCTAAACTCTAAAGACACGTAACTCCAGTCGGCACCAGAATCAAATAAAATAGAAGCAATAACACCGTTCACTGAAAACGTACCAGTAACCACGTTGCCGTCGTTCCGCGCTTCCCCAGCTCCCAGCACAAATCCGCGCCCACGCGCAACATTACCCCCGTTATTTCCCGCATTGTTATTCCCGTTACCACCCCCTGTGTTCTGTCTCAGCTGAGGGCAGTCTCGCTTGAAGTGCCCCTCGGCCCCACACTGATAACACCCTTTCTGATTACCCTGAGTTTGCTGAGGCTGTTGCCTACCCGCCTGCTGCGCTGGCTGCTGCTGAGCTGGAAGTGTGGTCCTACAATCCCTGGCCTTGTGCCCCGGTCGATTACACCGATGACAAACTCGAGTACACTGCCCCTTGTGATGAAAATCACACTTGCTGCACAAGGGTAGCTTCCCCGCATATGATCCCTGCCCTGATCTGTTACTCGAGTTCTGATTTACTGATGCTGTCTGACTGAAACTGCGGGTGCTGCCAGTATCCGTCTTCTTCTGAGGCTGTGCAGAGTTGGACCCCTTGTCCGCATCGTTCCACTTACGTTTGCTATCAACAGCAGATGCAGTGGAAGTAGTGGCAGCTGTGGTAGTGCTAGAAATACGAGGTGGCAATGAGTCGCTCTCCACCTCCTGGTCAACGATTTTATGTGCCAATCTAACAATCTGGGTTAGGTTATTGAGGTTCGCTGCTGTAACTAAACCCTTCACCCGTGGAGGTAACCCCTTAATAAACAACTCGATTCTTCGGGGCATGGGTCGGGACAAGTTCGGACACAAATCAGCTAACTCATACGACCGCTTCACATACGCCTCGATTTCAGACCCCACCATTGTCAGATGATAGTACTCATTCTCTAACTTTGCTATTTCATCCCGAGGACAGTATTCCTCTCTCATCAGTTCTTTAAAATCATCCCACGTAGTGGCGTTCGCCGCCTCAATACCTAGCAGTTGGACCTGGGCATTCCACCAGGTCAAGGCACCATCCTGAAGCGTGCCTGCTGCAAACTTTACTCTATCCCCAACTGGGCAGTTACATATCGCAAACACTGACTCCGCCTTTTCGAACCAGCGTATAAGTCCTACAGCCCCTTCAGTGCCACTGAAGGTCTGTGGCTTGCAATCCATGAAGGTTTTAAAAGTGCAGACCGGTGGGTGAGGCTGGTTTTGTGGCGCCGGCTGACCTATTAACGAGAGAAAATATACCAACAAATAAGACTCAAGTTTACGATTCAAAGGAAAGGAATGTCTGGTACATGTCATACCAGCCTGATAAGCTGCCAAGGCTGCAGCCACCTGGGCGTTGAGTAATGCCTCTAGCTCAGCTTGAGTCATATGGATTTCGCCTTGTCCGCCACCGCGGCCTCCACCACGCCCACCGCGTCCACCACGACGACCTCCACCACGTCCGTTCATGATTCTATAAGTATGGGAAGAAGTAACAAATTAACAGACCATTTCAGGCGAATGTCAAGTATTGCTATAGTATTCACAGTTTTCGAGGTTCTAATACAACATTGACTAACAACGCGGGATTCCTTTTTCACACTAGTCGAGATTTACTGGGACTCACATGCACCTCACGTTGTTATTATGTGTGCACCCATAATAATAACCTGATTTGCATGCTTATCTCAGTTCCTCCCTACTCATGTTAGAAGGTTTCCCCTAATTCATACAGTACGACCGTCGATATCACAACATAGATCATGTAAACACAAGAAGAGTCCTACTCTTAAAAACACGTAATATGGACAGGTAGCATAGTAATTCGTATGGTAATGGCATGTGTGCGTTCGAGTGTGATATCAATCATGAGTATGTACTAACTATATTATACAATAGTAAACAAGAGACGAACCTTGCTGCCTGGAGCTGAGTGTCATGGTCCATGTCGTATCAGTATGTCGTATCAGTTCAGTTATAGTCTGGTTTTATAAAACATTTTTAAAACCAATTCACTATAACCAGTGGCTCTGATACCAAACTGTCACACCCCCAATTTGCCACCTAGGGAGTGTCCCTGTTAGGCGCGTGACAACAAGCTAGGAGCCACCAATTACATTGAATCACAAGTTCAAACAAAGTTTCATAAATTGATAGTAATAAAAATTCAATCACAAGTTGTTCGAAACCATTAAGTTCAGCGGAAGCATTAACGTATCACAATGTATAAGTTTCACACAACCAAAGTAAATAAATGTTTGATAAATAATTCAATAATGTAACCATGACCACTCGCACCCTCCAGCCAGCAAGTTCCTGCGTTCCAAGTACCTAAGGACCTGCGAGCATGTAACACACGTATCAGACAAAGCTGGCGAGTTCACAGTTTTAGAAAACGTTTGTACCCGTTGTATGTAAAACAGTTCAATAACCAATGCAAGTAATATTGTTAATATCTCATTTCCAAACACGGACGGCTCCTGAAATACATGACTGCCCTTCCCACGTACTCCTATCTAGTATTGGGCCAGACTGGGTCATTAGTTCACCTCCGTCCTCTACAGGCACGGGGTGAGGGTGCCAAACCTAAGTAGCGCTACTAACTAATACCCGATGAGGGACTTACAAATGATGATAGGTGAGAATATTAACCAATATACTCGTTTTTACCCAAAGACTCATTCCCCCCATGGAATACCCACTGACTGTCCCCAACCACTGGGACGCATGCTCGAATGTAGTGAACTCACCTTGGTTTGCTCGGTAGGATTAATTACTCGTTTCACAACAGTGATTTACCAAACCCTATGATAGTTACACATAACAATCAGTTTGCATACGAGCCCAACACGTATCATTTCACATTTAATCATCAGCTAGTGAACACGAATACAAGTGTCAACATTCATCACTAGGCATGGCATACTCATTTAGTCAAGCACACATTCCATCATTCAAAGTATGTTCATAATCCATAATATCTTTCGGTTCACAGTTATCCTTCGATCTAACAGTTATCACAGTTATCTTTCGAATCAAATGTTATGTTCCGAACCATATGTCACCTTTCGACTATGCTAGCTATCCTTCGACTACAACAGTTATCTTTCAGTTCACAGTTATGTTTCGACACACAGTTATCTTTCGATATATCAGTTACAGCATCCTTCGGTTACAGTAACCCTAATCATGCGATCTAACTGTTATCATCTGGTTAATGATTCAGCAATTATCATTCGGCCAATCAGTTACGAAACGGAACCCTAATGGTCATCAAGCAGTACAGTAAACATGTATCAAGGTCTAATCAGTTTGACCCAACGGGTTAGGTTGTGTCGTCTAACAACAACTTTTATCAAAACCAATATCCATGCTAACTAGTCACCAAGGTTTAACGCATAATGTCTAACGATCTAATCCACATATACATTTATCATATCAGAATTATTCACTAACGTCATTAGCACAGGACATGTCGGTTCATCATCATCATTATGAACAAGATCAACATTGAAAGCCAAATACAATCATTTGCAAAATCAGTAACGACCTAATCGCATATATATATTCAATCCATGAACAAGGCTGTTACTACATAAATTAAACCAATAATCACAAGTGTTTTTGATCCTCTAGACAAACAAGAATCACACTAACCGGAATCTTGATTACAGAATGAGATCTTCGAGCAGGGGGCTGCTATGCCGTCACACACACACAATGGAACTAGGGTTTTTAGAAGTTAACTATCGACCTACATGCATTCACATATATATAACGTATCACAGGAATGGGCCAAGCCCATTGGAAAGACTGTCGAAGGATCCTATATTTGGTCGAAGGATAGAGTCTTGGGTCGAAAGTTAGGTCTTATGTTTTGTGATCCTTCGAAGGTTGGATCCTTCGGTCGAAGGATCTTCGGTTGAAAGATGTCTTGGTCGGAGGATCATTAACAAGTTGCAACATATTTCCACTAGCACAATGATTTTACAAGATTCCAAGGATAAGAAAATACGACAAAGGAGTCGGGGAATAGGATAATACTAACCTCGGGAATTCGGGTTGTCACAAATTTGATTTTTGGTTTAAAAAGGGTAGTAGTGACTTTGAATTAGGTTTTTATTTTTAATATTAATTTACGTATAATTTAATTTGAATTTTCGTTAATATCTTGTCTTCCTTAACTTTTCTAATGAGTAGTTGTACATAATTTTGGTATAAATTTTCTTGAATTTTATTAAAAACGGAGTTATATTTAAAATAACGTATTTTTTATCGTGTACTATACCTTCTACATATTAAAACGAAGTGGTGATGAACAGTAGCTAGGATTTTTTATTTATATTCTATTATTTAGTTTAAATTCATAGGTACTTAAGATTAATTTTTCAAAGATAGATCATCAAACAACTACTTTGAATGAGCTTTTTCTTTTTTTGATTTTTATAGTTTAATTTGATTTTTGGTTTAAAAAGGGTAGTAGTGACTTTGAATTAGGTTTTTATTTTTTATATTAATTTACGTATAATTTAATTAGATTTTTTTGTTAATATCTTGTCTTCCTTAACTTTTCTAATGAGTAGTTGTACATAATTTTGGTATAAATTTTCTTGAATTTTATTAAAAACGGAGTTATATTCAAAATAACGTATTTTTTATCGTGTACTATACCTTATACATATTAAAACGAAGTGGTGATGAAGAGTAGCTAGGATTTTTTTTATTTGATATTCTATTATTTAGTTTAAATCCATAGGTACTTATGATTAATTTTTCAAACATAGATCATCAAACAACTACTTTGAATGAGCTTTTTCTTTTTTGATTTTTATTGTTTAATTTGATTTTTGGTTTAAAAAGGGTAGTAGTGACTTTGAATTAGGTTTTTATTTTTAATATTAATTTACGTATAATTTAATTTGATTTTTCGTGAATATCTTGTCTTCCTTAACTTTTCTAATGAGTAGTTGTACATAATTTTGGTATAAATTTTCTTGAATTTTATTAAAAACGGAGTTATATTCAAAATAATGTATTTTTTATCGTGTACTATACGAGTGCCGGAAACAATTTTATTAAAAAAGGAAGTTGTATTAAAAAAACGTATTTTTTATCATAAACTATACGGGTATCGTCCCCATACTTGTACTGTGACGAAACAAACTGATTTCGATTGAACAACATCTATGTCCCCATACTAGTACTGTGACGAA
This sequence comes from Helianthus annuus, assembly GCF_002127325.2. NCBI lineage: Eukaryota > Viridiplantae > Streptophyta > Magnoliopsida > Asterales > Asteraceae > Helianthus > Helianthus annuus. Next base: position 66,615,888 of record NC_035443.2, read on the forward strand.
ACAAACTGATTTTGATTGAACAACATCTATACCGATTGGTAGTCTCGGAATTGATATTCGTTTTTATTTGCGATTGATTTAACGTATGTGTCGACATCCTTTTGGGCATATCATGAATTTATTTTTTTCAGTTCTCTTTTAGTTGTTATATCGAATCCTGGTATAACCGATATCAAATGAGTTCCCGCCGCGTAGCGCGGGAGAAATCAACTAGTTTTTATAAAGTGAAAGTAACAAAACTTTTAAATAAATTTAATTAATTTGATTAGTTAAACTAATGAATAAATAAATAACCAATTCCATAACGAGTTAAATTAAGGATAAAGATCTTTCAACAACCATTTCTACAACGAGTTAAATTAAGGATAAAGATCTTTCAACGATTGTTTATTTCGCGTGGCTTGCGTATTTCATTATTTTATGGAATCTAACTAGTTTAACGAGTAACAAGTGTCACAGTGAAATAAAGAATCAAAGTCTTGAATAATATCTCGTTCAAAACCCGAATTTGATTCTCAGTTACTCACAAGTCTAACATGATTAAAATAACTTCGTTTTCTTTATGATCACTAGTCTCGGATTACAAATTGAAACGGAATAGACTACAACGAGAGTACAAGTGTCCAAATATGGAAAGTACAACATGACTTGCTAAAATAAGAAAGTACGAAAAGGCGGAGCGTTACAGTCTCCCCTACTTTAGAAGATTTCGTCCTAGAAATCTTAGAGGAAGGCTGAACGAAGAGTTGTGGGTACTTAGTCTTCATCTCGCTTTCGAGTTCCCAAGTGAATTCGACACCACGCTTTCCTTACCAACGAACCTTAACTATGGGAATTTTGTTACGCCTAAGCTGCTTGGTTCCTCGGTCCATGATTTCAACCAGTTTCTCCACAAAATGAAGAGTCTCATTTATTTGCAAGTCGTCCACAGGTACGTCCCTCTTCAGTTAAACACTTCTTGAGGTTCGAAACATGAAAGGTTGGATGTACGTTGCTAAGTTCTTGAGGTAAGTCGAGTCGATAAGCCACCTTGCCAATCCTCTCGAGTATCTTTTCTTGAAAGGACCAACATAGCGAGGGGCAAGTTTACCCTTTTTACCAAAGCGAACCACTCCTTTCCAAGGAGATGCCTTGAGTAACACATGATCTCCGAAATTGAATTCCAAAGGCTTACGTCTCTTATCGACATAGCTATTTTGTTGACTTCTAGCCTTGAGTAAATTGTCGCGGATTTTAGGGCTGTGCATTGGTTCAAAACCGGACTGAACCGCACTGGGACCGGAACCGTTTAATTCTAAATATAAGATCCGAAGCTGAACCGTATTCTAACGGTTCCGGAACCGGGTTAAACAGTTCTAGCGTAAACGGTTCTTGCCGGAACTGGTTGTCAATTAAATCCTAAAACTAAGAACATAATAAAAACAATTAAAACAATAAACCGTTTAAAATATATAACTAAGAGTTGTGACATCCACAATTCAAATTAAAAAGAGTAAAAGTAGCAACAATAATGTCACACCCCCAAAATCCCACACTGCGGAGTACCACCGCTTGGGAGCGTGACTGACCAGGATCAAGCCATCAATCATATCAAACATAGCATTTAAGTGTAAAAGTAGAAAATGCAATTCATCGTGACATGACTGATGTTCATAACCAAACATTGTTTAAGTACTGGAAGCATAATAATGAAAACCCAAAGTAAATTATAAGTTCAAATATCGTTTATGAATCCGAATCCCACAACGACCTGCTCCTCCCTGTGCAAGCTCCATAATGTACCTAAGGTCCTGCAAGGCATGCAACAGAGAGTCAACAACTAGTTGAGCGAGTTCATAGAAAGTAAGTTCAGTAATAGTATTGGTATAGTAAGCATTGCATTCGTTCATTTAATCATGTATCGTATTAGTTCGTATCGCAGCCCTCTAGGCATGTATGCGAAGATTAGGGAAAGTTCTCATGTATTCTAGACTATGTATATTTGTATCGCTGGCCACCCTGGCATGTGTGCGAAGTTTTAGTATGTATAGTTCGCAGCCTTCCTAAGGCATGTGTGCGAAGATTAGTCATAATATCGCAGCCAACCCTTGGCGTGTGTGCGAAGATCAGTTCAGGTAGGTATACTAGTCTAGCCGTATCTTATCATTTACCATCCTCACCCTGAGGACCATATCATTAGGTTCCATTAACTATGTACGCATGAAATAATCATCCAATCCCATTCCCACCCTGGGAACCCCATGCCTTGGCTGTGTGAACTCACCTTGGGTTTGCTCGGCAGATACACAAAAGGAGAGGGTTCTTGAACTAACAGTGGTCAACCACGTCCTAACAGGGTTACCATACAAGTCAGATCTTGACTTAAATAATGCACGTATGTTTCATACAAGTCTACACGTTACTAACACGTATTGATCATGGCAACCTCTTAGCAGTCAAGTAATATCAAGAAACCCAATAATATCTGGCCCAACATTTTGTGCGATCCACAACATGTTGTGCGATCCAATACCCCGGCCCATATACATAAACAATCCACTAACATACTCGGCCCAAATTAAATACTACATGCGTGCCTTGTGCGATCCGGTTTGTGTTGTAGCCCAACCCAACAATTAACATACGGCCCACGGTTAAGAAGTTCACACAAAAGTCTCAGCCCAAAACAGTCAGCTTGTGCGATCAGGGTCCTTTGTGCGATCCAGACAATCTTGTGCGACCCGGTTAGCCTTGTGCGGCTGAGTTGGGTTGTGCGATCGGAAGTGGGCTTGTGCGGTTCTATCTGGGCTGGTCGGCCCAACTGCTCAACAACATAACAACAGTTTGATCCAAAGGATCTTGTGCGATTGGGCCATCTTGTGCGGTCAGGAAACTTGTGTGATCCAGCCATGATGTGCGACCGACTGGCTTGTGTTGTGCGATCAGTTTAACTAACTTCCATAATTCATGCAATCAATTACAAAATTTCCATACTTGCACACAATCAATTAACAATTAACAGTTTTGCATATTATCGATCAAACATGGGATTTCATCACCAATTCTTATGAACCCTAACAACAAGACAGGAACACTAATTAATTCCTCACTATTTAGTTGGATCAAACCATAAAACATAACAACCACATACAAGCCGATTACATGCATAACCCGATTCACTAGCACATGATTATCCATCAATATAACAGCCGATTACATTTATCAACATTCAATCCGGTTCATAGCATATTATCATATAACTATTATTGTTCACCATACAATCCTAATCATCGTACCGGATCATGGAAAATACAATATCATGTAACACACATAACACAACAGAAATCATGAAACCAAAAGCAATACACTAACCTATTGAAGGGAAGATGGGATTTATCCGAGCACAAGGACTTTCGGTGGAGGGGAATTTCTTGGCTGCCTTCGGTTTGCGAAAGAGAGAGAGAGGAGAGCTAGGGTTTTGTGTGTGTATTGTGTTTAGTAACAAATGAGAAACGACCCCCTTAAGGTTGTGTGTATGTTGTACGTATAAGAGAAGTGGGTCGGCCCTTGCTTGGGCTGCCCTTGGACCGAATACAAGTTGTGTGGCCCAAATGACATGTGCGATCGTGCGTGTGTTATGCGTTTGGGCCGTTTACATAGATATATACATTACAAGACACAAAGCAAATAATCATAATAATCATTCATTTAAATCAACAAGGTTCACACAAGCACGTATCGTTACACAAAGTAGGTGCGGAATTACGAGTTGTCACATTATCCCCAACTAAAAAGAAATTTCGTCCCGAAATTTGGTACGCACTCACTGAGGAAGCTAGGTAAGTTGTATTGTTCACTGGTTTTCCTGGGGTGTCACATCCTCCCCCCGTTGATCTGGAATTTCGTCCCGAAATTCCGAAGTAGTAGCTTCAGCCTCAGTAGTGGTTGCATTGGTTCCGAATAACTGGGGGTACTTTTCTGTCATCCTGTCTTCGCGTTCCCAGGTGTACTCTGGGCCACGTTTGGAGTTCCAACGAACTCGAACAAGAGGGATTCTCTTGTTTTTGAGGACCTTAACATCCCGGTCTGTGATTTCAACTGGCTCCTCGACGAACAGCAACCGCTCGTCGATAGTGAGATCCTTAAAAGGAACGATGAGGGTCTCATCTGATAGGCACTTCTTCAGATTCGACACGTGAAAGACATTGTGAACTGCACCGAGTTCAGCTGGTAGGTTTAGCTTGTAGGCTACTTTGCCTATTTTCTCAATAATTTCGAATGGTCCGACGTACCGCGGATTCAGTTTGCCCCGTTTGCCAAAACGAACCACACCCTTCCAGGGTGAGACTTTAAGTAAAACCCGGTCCCCGACCTGAAATTCCAATGGCTTTCTACGCTTGTCCGCGTAGGCTTTCTGACGGTCGCGTGCTGCCGCCATGCGTTGTCGTATTTGTGCTATCTTTTCTGTGGCGTCCACTACAATCTCTGGACCCGTGATCTGGCTATCCCCCACCTCTGCCCAACAGAGAGGTGACCGGCATTTACGTCCGTACAATGCCTCGAATGGAGCGGCTTGTATGCTGGTGTGATAACTGTTATTGTATGAGAACTCCACCAAAGGGAGATGCTTTTCCCAGCCGTTGCCGAAATCGATGACACATGCCCGAAGCATGTATTCAAGAGTTTGAATCGTTCGCTCAGACTGCCCATCCGTCTGAGGATGATATGCTGTGCTCATGTCTAATCGTGAGCCGAAAGATTTGTGCATCGCTTGCCATAGTTCTGACGTGAATCGTGCATCCCGATCCAAAATGATGGAAGTGGGCACCCCATGCCTCGAAACAACTTCTTTAAGATAGATGTCTGCGAGAGTGGAGAACTTATCCGTTTCCTTTATAGCTAGGAAGTGTGCAGACTTGGTGAGTCGATCCACGATCACCCATATGGTATCATTCCCACGCTGAGATCTAGGTAGGCCTGTAACGAAATCCATGGAAATTTCTTCCCATTTCCATTGCGGTATCTTGGGTTGCTGAAGTAGACCCGCTGGTTTCTGGTATTCAACCTTGACTCTCGCACAGGTCAAGCACTTGCCGACATAAGTAGCGATGTGGGCCTTCATGCTAGGCCACCAATAAGTAGTTCTGATGTCGTGGTACTTCTTGTCCGACCCTGGATGTACTGAGTAGCGAGACTTGTGAGCTTCATCCATTACAAGTTCGCGTAGACCGCCGTAAAGTGGGACCCAGATACGCCCCGTTACATAGTAGGCGCCGTCTGCCTTCTATTCTAATCGTTGCCTTGAGCCGCGTAGGGCTTCAGCCCTGACGTTTTCTGGTTTTAATGCTTCTGCCTGAGCATCTCGTATCTGTGTAGGAAGGCTAGACTGAATTCTAAGCTGTAGCGCTCGCACGCGCCGTGGTAGAGTGTCTTTCCGACTGAGGGCATCAGCCACAACGTTGGCTTTGCCTGGATGGTACTTGATGGCGCATTCGTAATCGTTCAGTAGTTCAATCCATCGTCGTTGACGCATGTTCAAATCCTTCTGCTTAAGAATATGCTCGAGACTCCTGTGATCGGTGTAAATCGTGCACCTGGTACCGTACAGGTAGTGTCGCCATATCTTAAGCGCGAAAACAACAGCTCCCAGCTCTAAATCGTGCGTCGTGTAGTTCCGTTCGTGAATCTTAAGTTGGCGCGAGGCATAAGCAATGACCTTGTCGCGCTGCATTAACACACATCCAAGACCCTGGATGGATGCATCACAGTAGACCACAAAGTCGTCCGTGCCCTCTGGCAATGAGAGGATAGGTGCACTGCAAAGTCTATCCTTTAAGTGCTGAAAAGCAGTTTCTTGCGTGTTGCCCCAACGGTAGGTGACACCTTTCTGTGTCAGTAGTGTAAGCGGCTGAGCAATCTTCGAGAAATCCTTGATAAACCGTCTATAGTACCCCGCCAAACCCAAAAATTGGCGTATTTCCGTTGGTGTACGTGGTGCAGGCCAGTTTCTGATCGAATCTACCTTGGATGGATCAACATGGATCCCATCCTTGTTCACTACGTGGCCTAAGAAGTGGACTTCACGAAGCCAGAAGTCGCATTTCGAAAACTTAGCGTACAGCTGTTCCTTCCGTAGGAGTTCCAAAATAAGGCGTAGGTGCTGCTCGTGTTCCTCCTGACTCTTGGAGTAGATCAGAATGTCGTCGATGAAAACAATGACGAACTTGTCAAGATAGGGTTTGCACACCCTGTTCATAAGATCCATAAATACAGCAGGCACGTTCGTTAACCCGAACGGCATGACAAGAAACTCGTAGTGACCGTAGCGAGTTCTGAATGCGGTTTTGGAGACGTCCTCCTCCCGGATTCTCAGCTGATGATAACCTGACCTCAGGTCTATCTTCGAATAGTAACACGACCCTTGCAACTGGTCGAATAAGTCGTCTATGCGTGGAAGAGGATAACGGTTCTTCACCGTCACCTTGTTCAGTTCACGGTAGTCGATGCACATTCTGAACGTACCGTCTTTCTTTCTCACGAATAACACTGGAGCTCCCCAGGGCGAAGAGCTTGGACGAATGAAGCCCTTTTCCAAGAGCTCTTGTAGCTGCTTTGACAGTTCCTCCAATTCTGATGGAGCTAGACGATATGGTGCGCGAGCTATGGGTGCTGCTCCAGGAGCGAGCTCGATTTGAAATTCGACCTGACGGTGAGGCGGTAATCCAGGTAAATCTTCAGGAAACACCTGAGGGTAGTCTCGTACAACTGGAATGTCTTCCAATTTCTTTTCCTTCACTGATGCATCCGAAACGAGTGCCAAGATTGCGGTGTGACCCTTCCGCAGACACTTCTGAGCCTTCAAGAAAGAGATGATGCCTACCACTGCACCACTCCTGTCACCTTGAACTTCGAGAGGTTCTTGACCAGAACGTGGAATACGAATGATCTTCTCACTGCATAAGATCTCTGCCTGATATTGGGACAACCAATCCATCCCTATGACGATGTCGAAGCTTCCCAATACTATGGGAATAAGGTCGATGGAGAAAACTTGACCGGCTAAGTCGATACTACAACCCCTGACTATCTGCGTGGCTTCTAAACTCTTACCATTAGCTAGTTCTACGACGTGTTGGGTGTTTAGGGGTGTTGGTGTACGTTTTAACAATTTACTGGCTTTCACAGAAATATAACTTGTATCCGCACCCGAATCAAATAAAACAGTAACATAAATATCGTCGAGGAGAAACTTACCCATAACTACGTTGGGATCGTTCACTGCATCTCCTCGTCCTAACACGAAAGCTCGACCCCTTGCCTCGTTGCCATTGTTGTTGTTGTTTCCCCCGTTGTTGTTGTTCCCGTTGCCCTGGTTATTGTTGTTGCGATTCTGGTTCTGGTTCAGTTGAGGACAGTCGCGTTTGAAATGTCCTTCAGCCCCACACTGGAAACATCCCCGGTTTCCACGCTGTGGATGCTGCTGCTGTGGGTTCTGTGGAGCTGGTTGTTGCGGTTGCTGGTTCTGATTTGCAGGCCGTGGGCTCCTACAGTCTTTGGCCTCGTGACCCATCTTGAGACATCTTTGACAACGACCCTTGTTGCACTGGCCGCTGTGATGTCTGTTGCAGTTGTGACACTTGGGGTGAAACCCTTGATACCTTCTCTGTCTATGACCACCAGAGGATTGCTGACTAGGACTCTGGTAGTGGTCAGTCTTTTGCTGCTGAGCTTGAGATTGAACTGTTGCTGAACCTTTGCTAGAATCCCCATCCCACTTTCTTTTGTTGTCACTGGGTGTAGTGGGAGTAGCGGCTGAAGTGGTAGCACTGATGCGTTTGGGCAACTTGTTTTGTTCCACCGCCTGATCCGTGAGGCGATGAGCAAGACGCTGGATGTCTTGGATATTGTCGAGGTTAGCCGATGTAACATGGCTCTGAATTTCTGAGGCTAGACCCTTGAGGTACAACTCGATGCGTTTGATGGGAGGGTCTACCATGGTAGGACACAAAATAGCCAGTTCGTTCGATCGCTTCGTGTAAGCTTCTATCTCTGACCCCGTCATCTTCAAGTGATAAAACTCATTCTCCAACTTGTGGATATCATCCCTTGTGCAGTACTCACGCTTGATAAGTTCCTTGAATTCGTTCCAGGGTGTGGCGTTAGCAGCTGCCAACCCTAAGATCTGAACTTGGGCGTTCCACCAAGTTAGTGCTATTCCTTCTAGCGTGCCAGTGGCGTATTTCACCCTGCGAGCCTCAGGGCATTCACACATCTCGAACACAGACTCGAGCTTTTCAAACCAGTGGAGGAGTCCCACTGCCCCCTCTGTGCCGCTGAAAGTACTTGGACGACAGTCCATGAAGTTCTTGAAAGTGCAAACAGGTTGCTGTGCGGGTTGACCTATTGTGTATGAATAGGACAAAGTTTAAACACGAGAGTTGGTTTAGGAGTGTAGGATCTAATGATCCTAGTGTGTGCTATGACTACAGGATATACCTCCTGCTTGTGCGGCTGCAAGTGCCGCAGCAACTTGTTCGTTAATGAGAGCCGTCAACTGGGCTTGAGTCATGTTAATTCGTCCAGACATGATCTTCATAGCAAAGATAACATCGGTAAGAGAGAGGTTCGCGTAAAGTGCGATGACAGAAGAGTGTAAGCACATAGGTATTCTCATGTAATAGGGTCATGTGTATCTAGGCATACTACGAGCAAAGTTCTATATAGTTCTAGCATGTAGGCAATAAACATAAACCATATTTCCTAGGATGTCGAGTCTTGCACGTGGAGCGAAGCGTCGTTGTGGATCGTTGAGAGCACTGTTCTGGTTATAGTTTGGTTTTAATAAAAATGTTTTCCCATATTAAAACCTAGTTCTCTATAACCAATGGCTCTGATACCAATCTGTCACACCCCCAAAATCCCACAATGCGGAGTACCACCGCTTGGGAGCGTGACTGACCAGGATCAAGCCATCAATCATATCAAACATAGCATTTAAGTGTAAAAGTAGAAAATGTAATTCATCGTGACATGACTGATGTTCATAACCAAACATTGTTTAAGTAGCGGAAGCATAATAATGAAAACCCAAAGTAAATTATAAGTTCAAATATCGTTTATGAATCCGAATCCCACAACGACCTGCTCCTCCCTGTGCAAGCTCCATAATGTACCTAAGGTCCTGCAAGGCATGCAGCAGAGAGTCAACAACTAGTTGAGCGAGTTCACAGAAAGTAAGTTCAGTAATAGTATTGGTATAGTAAGCATTGCATTCGTTCATTTAATCATGTATCGTATTAGTTCGTATCGCAGCCCTCTAGGCATGTATGCGAAGATTAGGGAAAGTTCTCAAGTATTCTAGACTATGTATATTTGTATCGCTGGCCACCCTGGCATGTGTGCGAAGTTTTAGTATGTAGAGTTCGCAGCCTTCCCGAGGCATGTGTGCGAAGATTAGTCATAATATCGCAGCCAACCCTTGGCGTGTGTGCGAAGATCAGTTCAGGTAGGTATACTAGTCTAGCCGTATCTTATCATTTACCATCCTCACCCTGAGGACCATATCATTAGGTTCCATTAACTATGTACGCACGAAATAATTATCCAATCCCATTCCCACCCTGGGAACCCCATGCCTTGGCTGTGTGAACTCACCTTGGGTTTGCTCGGCAGATACACAAAAGGAGAGGGTTCTTGAACTAACAGTGGTCAACCACGTCCTAACAGGGTTACCATACAAGTCAGATCTTGACTTAAATAATGCACGTATGTTTCATACAAGTCTACACGTTACTAACACGTATTGATCATGGCAACCTCTTAGCAGTCAAGTAATATCAAGAAACCCAATAATATCTGGCACAACATTTTGTGCGATCCACAACATGTTGTGCGATCCAATACCCCGGCCCATATACATAAACAATCCACTAACATACTCGGCCCAAATTAAATAGTACATGCGTGCCTTGTGCGATCCGGTTTGTGTTGTAGCCCAACCCAACAGTTAACATACGGCCCACAGTTAAGAAGTTCACACAAAAGTCTTGGCCCAAAACAGTCAGCTTGTGCGATCAGGGTCCTTTGTGCGATCCAGACAATCTTGTGCGACCCGGTTAGCCTTGTGTGGCTGAGTTGGGTTGTGCGATCGGAAGTGGGCTTGTGCGGTTCTATCTGGGCTGGTCGGCCCAACTGCTCAACAACATAACAACAGTTTGATCCAAAGGATCTTGTGCGATTGGGCCATCTTGTGCGGTCAGGAAACTTGTGTGATCCAGCCATGATGTGCGACCGACTGGCTTGTGTTGTGCGATCAGTTTAACTAACTTCCATAATTCATGCAATCAATTACAAAATTTCCATACTTGCACACAATCAATTAACAATTAACAGTTTTGCATATTATCGATCAAACATGGGATTTCATCACCAATTCTTATGAACCCTAACAACAAGACATGAACACTAATTAATTCCTCACTATTTAGTTGGATCAAACCTTAAAACATAACAACCACATACAAGCCGATTACATGCATAACCCGATTCACTAGCACATGATTATCCATCAATATAACAGCCGATTACATTTATCAACATTCAATCCGGTTCATAGCATATTATCATATAACTATTATTGTTCACCATACAATCCTAATCATCGTACCGGATCATGGAAAATACAATATCATGTAACACACATAACACAACAGAAATCATGAAACCAAAAGCAATACACTAACCGATTGAAGGGAAGATGGGATTTATCCGAGCACAAGGACTTTCGGTGGAGGGGAATTTCTTGGCTGCCTTCGGTTTGCGAAAGAGAGAGAGAGGAGAGCTAGGGTTTTGTGTGTGTATTGTGTTTAGTAACAAATGAGAAACGACCCCCTTAAGGTTGTGTGTATGTTGTACGTATAAGAGAAGTGGGTCGGCCCTTGCTTGGGCTGCCCTTGGACCGAATACAAGTTGTGTGGCCCAAATGACATGTGCGATCGTGCGTGTGTTATGCGTTTGGGCCGTTTACATAGATATATACATTACAAGACACAAAGCAAATAATCATAATAATCATTCATTTAAATCAACAAGGTTCACACAAGCACGTATCGTTACACAAAGTAGGTGCGGAATTACGAGTTGTCACAAATAAAATGTTTTAAACCTAAAGTATACAATTTAGAAAACCAAAAGTTAACTAAAAAAACTTTTAGTTAACCATCACAAAAACTTCATTCAAACATTATGTCAAAACTATTTTAATATTCTTTAATACTCGATACATTTTTTAACTATAATATTTTAAGTTTAAATGAATTAATAGGGTTTTCAAATATAGAGTAAACTTCCGTCTTACTCCATGTGGTTTGGTCACTTTAACGGTTTTGCCCCAAACCATTCAAAATAGCCATTTTACTCCCTGTTCTTTGAAGGCCTTCATGATTTTGCTCCCCGCCCCTTAACGTCATCCATTTAAGCAGTTTAAACCCAGACGGGTTCTAGCGGTTCTTTAAATAGAACCATCGGCTATAACCGGAACCGAACCGGGAACAATTTTCTCCAAAACTTAAGAACTGGAACCGGACCCAAAATACAACAATATGGTTCGGATCTGGCGGTTCTGATTCGGTTCCCCGGTTCTGGCAGTTCCGAACCGTAAATTACTCAGGATTTGGGGAATCTTATTCGTCGTTTCTTCTATGAGCTCAGGGCCAGTAAATTGTTTATCACCAATCTCATGCCAGCTGATGGGAGATCGACACTTGCGTACATACAAAGCTTCGAATGGAGCCATTTGAATACTGGAGTGATAGCTGTTGTTATACGAGAACTCGATCAATGGTAAATGCACATCCCAACTACAACCAAAGTCGATGACACAAGAGCGAAGCATATCCTCTAAGGTTTGGATAGTACGTTCAGTCTATCCATTCGTTTGAGGATGGAAAGTCGTACTAAGATTTAAGTGAGAATCCATAGCGGATTGGAATGTTTGCCAAACACGTGAAGTGAAACGACCATCGCGGTCAGAGATGATGTCAAGAGGAATGCCATGACGACAGATGATTTCATCAGTATAGACTCGAGCAAGTTTCTCAACCTTGAAATCTTCAGGAATAGGAAGAAAGTGAGCTGATTTTGTCTGACGATCAATGATTACCCAAATGCTATCATGACCAGAAGGTGTTCGAGGAAGTTTGGTTATGAAGTCCATAGTAATGCTATCCCACTTCCAAACTGGGATTTCTGGCTGTTCGAGCAAGTGAGGCATTTAGAAATATAAGAGGCGATGTCCTTCTTCATACCAGGCTACCAATAGGATGTACAAAGATCATGGTACATCATATCAGCACCAGGATGAATCGAGTACTTGGATTTGTGTTCCTCGTTGATGATGAGGTCACGAAGAATGTCGCGATTTGGCACCCAGATGCGATCAAGTAGTATTGGAGTCCATCTGATTTGGTAACGAGTTGATCTATAGAAGCACCTCGTATTTCGACAATTTGACTCCCTTCGTTGGCTGACGAATATTGAGCTTCACAAATGCAAGTGTGAAGGTCCCTAGAGATTTGAAAACAACCAATGCTACTAACATGAGTCTTACGACTAAGAGCATCGGCCACAACATTCGTCTTTCCAGGATGGTAGCGAATCACGTAGTTGTAGTCGTTAAGCAATTCCACCCAACGACGCTGATGCATGTTTAGTTCCTTTTGTTTAAAGATGTGTTGTAGTATAACAACCCTCCTAAATAATCCGACACCCTAAAAATATTTAGAGTGCCCCAATATGTCCTAAAATACACCCCGTATATGCAAACGGACCCCGAATACCTTTATTATATTAAATTAAATTAAAAATCGAATTTTTAAAGGCTGTGGCGGGCTGCGAAGACCTTGCCTTGGTCGTACGCGGGCCACGAGCGCCTTGACATGCGGACTAACCCGGAAGCCGCCACATGTCGACACGTGGCAAAGCTAGATCGGTGACAAATCAAGGCAAGGCCCTACAGACCCTATGTCGCGGGCCGCGTAGGCCCATTCTTTCTCTTTCACGGGCCGCGAAGGCCTGGTCGACCAGCCCTATATAATGGGAGCTCAGGCCTTCAGTCCCAACTCGCACCATAATTTCTTTCTCTCTCGAAATTTTACATAGTATAAGCTATTCTCGGGCATAATACCCCCCTAAATAACGAAGTTCTGCCTCGTTGTAAGTATCATAACCCCGGTTACGTATTAGATACGCTGCCCGATTGATCCAGGGTTCCGTAATGGCCGTCGAGGTTCTACCCGACGTAGTCGTTGGAATGCCGTCTCGGGGAGGGTATTACTAATGTAAATATTGGGTTGTTATACTAACGCGTGTGCATTTGTGTAAATTATAGATAATCACCAGGAAATCCTTAAAGAAAACCCTAAGACAGCAATGTGAATAATCTCCTTTTTGAAACTGTTTTTACAAAACCTTAATTATTTTAAATTATAAATAGCAGTGATTGAGTCTTCTTAATTCTTTAATTACTGCCGGTATGTTGGGGTTTTGTATAAAAAATGTGGAACACGTTACCATTGGACAAAGAGTTAGCCAATGTGTAATATGACCCACCAGTCAAGATTGACAATACTGAATGAGTAATTGTGTAGATGTAAACATTGTAATCGCTGGGATTCACTCACCAGTATTTCCCACTGACAAAATGTTTTTAAATGCGTTTCAGGTAACAAAATGTGAAAGCCAAATAGAATCCAGCTGGACAGCACTGCAGGCTTGGAAAAGTGGCTATAAAAGTTACCTAATTAAAGAAATGTTTTATTAAATAAAATAGGGTTTATCCCTATGAAAATGTGTGTACTAGAAACTTGGGATCTTCCCATGTGTTTAACATTATAATAGTGTGGTATTTTACTCTGATAAAATATTTCCTAACTACGCTCCTGATGTAATTTCCGCTGCCAAGTTGATAAACACCGATACCACCGAAAATGGCCGCGGCCACCCGTTCGCGGGTAATAAGGGGACGGGGGTTGCGACAAAAGGTGGTATCAGAGCTAAGCCACTGATTCAGCCACAGAAGTGTTCTACTGACACCAAGATATTATTCAATATGTTAAGAAGTTTTCTACGGAACTACGTGCATATTTGTATTTTATTATTGTGTGTTATTTGACTAATTGTTAGTTTACAGTATGAGCGACCAAGGACCTTCCGACGCCTACCGTCAGTTGTCCAGCTCACCTAGGAGCGAAGGCAACTCTTCACAGCCTGCCCTCTCAGGGTATTCAGCTGACAATGAAGATGGGATATTCGTGTTTAAGGCTCAGTTTGAAGAGCCATTCCCTCCATAAAAGAGAGGATGGTTCAGTAGAGGAGCGCATGAACATAGGAAAAGAATGAAAAAGTTACAACAACAGCGTGCTGTTGCAGCCGCCAAGAGAGAAACAGATGCTCACACACAGGATATGCTTAATAGGAGTCTAGCAAAATTCCATATCCTAGCAACCACAACTGCAGACCCTAACCTGGAGCAACTCATAGCACCCCAGGCCTTACCACTGTTTCCCACACAGCCAATGGAAATTGAGAACAACCTAGAAAATCAAATCCCAATGGCTGATTTTGACCCCACTGAGATACCTAGAGTACAAGCACCCAATCCCTTAGACCCAGACTACGATCCGTTGTTTGACGACCATATGGATTACTAGCAACGTACCCAATACCAGAAGACGAACCCATGCCAAACCTAGCAGCCTACCCGGATCTGGACCCTCTAGATACCTACTATGATAATGATCAATAGATCAGGGAAATTTTAGAGAATCCTTATCCTTACCAAGAACCCATGCCCCAGTTCCCAAACCAGTACCAGCCCCTGCACCCCCAATGAGTGCAGAGAATGTGCAAGAACTCCAAACCTTTGGTGAGGAGATTTTGGAAGGTAGTGATAGCATCAGACAGATCGGAGAAGGACTCGTCTGGAAGTATGACGAGTGTAATATGGAGTTCTGGATGAACCCATATCAGTGATGGTGATAATAATAATAAAATAATAATATATATAATATGTGTGTATGTTTGAAAAAAAAATATCTAGATAATAGTTATGGATGCATAATAGTATTGTAATTTTAAATTCCAGTTTCAGTTTGTATTAAATGCCTAAAATATAAGAAAGAGTAAGTCACAATGTTCGACAATTTTGATCAATATGTGTGTTGTGTAATTGTTTTTATTAAATGTTATCTTGTGATATTAATAATTGGCAAATGTTTAAAATTTAGATGGACAACGAAGTGAACCAGGAAAACCAGAATGACAATAACCCAAATAACGATAACCCGAACAATGATAATAATGGAAACCCAATGGATAACAGTGCTATTCAACACATAGTGGCACAAGGGATAATAGATGCAATGCCATATATTATCAAAACGGTTAAGGAAGCGGATAATAAAAGTAATCAAAGCAGTAAGCGACCCACTGAACCTGAACACAGCGTAAACAATACAATGGACCCATACTTCAAGTGCCCATTCCCAAAAGAAGAAGAATCATGTCTTATGGTTGTTCTTATAAAGAATTCTGGTCTTGTAAACTAATGGAATTCTCGGGCAATGAAGGGGCCGTTGCAGCTTTACGCTGGATAGAAAAGACTGAGGCAGTCTTAAATAAGCAAGTGTGCGGAAGAGGATAAGATAATGTTTGCTTCCAATCTGTTTAAGAACTCAGCCTTAGAATGCTGGAACACTATCCTCCAGTATAGGGGAAGTGACAGGGTTTACAATATGGAATGGGAGGAATTTAAGAACATGGTGGAAAGGAAATTTTGCCCTCCCAATGAAAAAGAACAGATAGCGAATAAGTTCTTAAACCTTAGAATGACTGGATTGGATAGTAAGGGTTATACTACGTTATTCTTTGAATATGCTAGAATAGTACCAACCGTTGCATCACCAGAACCAGTATTAATCTTCCGTTACATCTGGGGATTAATCAGTGAGATTAGGCATGTAGTCAAGGCCGCTAGACCTCAAACTATAGAAGAAGCTGTAGAACTAGCAAACACCTTGACTGATGAGCTAGTACGAACATAAGAAGAAAACCAGAGGAAGAACCTAGCTCAGAAACTTACCCAAGAATTTCGTTATGGAAATTCCAACCATGGGAAAAATGTAGGTTCTACTTCTGCACCCTATTGTAAGTATTGCAAAAGGAAGCATTCTGGAAGATGCTCCATCTACTGTAACTTCTGCAAAATATATGGACACAAGGAAGAAGACTGCAGGAAGAAACCTAACAACAGGATACGCTACAACTGGGGAGAACAAGGCCACATCAAGCCAAAGTGTTCGAAACTTGTTCCAGCCATGAACAACAAGACTACTAAAAATGCTAGGGCATTTGTTATGACCGCAGAAGAAGCTAAGATGATTCTGGACGTGATAGCCAGTACGTTTTTAGTTAATGATGTTTTTGCTAAAGTATTATTTGACTCTGGTGCGAACCATTATTAATACTTCATTTTGCAAACTTCTCAATCAACCATTAACTAAACTCCCACAAGAATGTTTAGTAGAAACAGCAAATGGAGAAACCATTAAGATTTCTGAAATCTTGCAGGGAGCAAGAATAGAATTTTTAAATCAAAAGTTTATTGCAAACCTTTATCCAATGAATCTAGCAGGATTTGATGTTGTATTAGGAATGGATTGGTTAATAGCCAATAAAGCCAGTATTTGTATTTTATGTGATCAACAGTCAATCCAAGTAAATTCACCAAGGGGTGAAAAGATCACAATTAAAGGAGATAAACCGTCTAGATCCACGAAATTCATTTATGTAATGAAAACAACAAGTTATATAAGAAAAGGATCGCTAGTGTATTTGATTTCCATAATTACTAACACTAAAGGAAAAGAATTAAAAGATATTCCCATAGTATCTCAGTTTCCAGATGTGTTTCCAGAAAAATTACTAAGACTACCGCCAGACAGGAAAGTTGAATTCAGAATCCACCTGCTACCAGGAACAACACCAGTTGCCAAAGCACCTTACCGTTTGGCACCTGCAGAAATGCAAGAATTGAAGAAACAGTTAGACGAACTACTGGAGAAGGGATTCATATAGCCAAGTTCATCGCCATGGGGAGCACCGATCTTATTCGTTAAAAAGAAAGACGAATCAATGCGTATGTGCATTGACTACTGTGAATTGAACAAAGTCACGATTAAGAATCGGTATCCATTACCAAGAATCGATGATCTGTTCGATCAATTGCAAGGAGCTCGATTTTTCTCCAAAATCGATTTATGATCAGGATATCATCAATTAAAGGTACAGGAAGAGGACATTCCTAAGACCGCATTTAGAACAAGGTATGGCCATTATGAATTTACTGTCATGCCATTTGGTTTAACCATTGCCCCAGCTGCATTTATGGACATGATGAACCGAATATGCAAGCCATATTTGGATAAATTCATAATTGTCTTTATAGATGATATTATCATTTACTCTATAAGTAAAGAGGAACATGCAAAACATTTGCACGCGCGTCTAAGTTTATTGAGAAAAGAAAAGCTTTATGCAAAGTTTTCAAAGTGCGAGTTTTGGTTAGAACAGGTACAGTTTCTTAGGCATTTAGTCAACCATGAAGGAATTCATGTAGATCCCACCAATATTGAGGCAATTACCAAATGGAAAACCCCTGAGTCACCAACCGAGGTTAGAAGTTTCTTAGGACTGGCCGGTTATTATAGGAGATTTATTCGAGATTTTTCTAGAATTGACATTCCCATAACTAAGCTAACCTGTAAATCTATTAAGTTTGAAAGGCGACCAAAACAAGAAGAAGCCTTTAGAATTCTTAAGCAAAGGTTAACTAACGCACCCATACTAGCATTACCAAAAGGAACTGAAGATTTTGTAGTCTATTGTGACGCTTCTAAGTTAGGTTATGGATGTGTGTTAATGCAACGACAAAAGGTTATAGCTTATGCATCTAAACAACTTAAGAATCATGAAGAAAATTATTCAACCCATGATTTGGAATTAGGAGCTATAATTTTTGCCCTTAAATTTGGAGACATTACCTTTACGGCAGTAAGTTTACCATTTTCACGGATCATAAGAGTTTAAGGTATGTTTTTGGGCAAAAGGAGTTGAATATGAGGCAAAGACGATGGATGGAGATATTTAGTGATTATAATTGTAATATCTTGTATCATGCAGGAAAGGCAAATGTAGTGGCTGATGCTTTAAGTCGAAAGTATCATGAAAAGCCAAAAAGAGTACGTTCTCTTAAATTAAATCTATAGGTAGATTTAAATGAACAGATTAGGAAAGCACAAGAATCAGTAATCAAGGATGATACTGAAAATATTAAAAGGCATGATTAAGGAATTAGATCAAGGAACATATGGAATTTGGAGATTCCATAAGAAAAGAATGTGGATACCTAAACTAGGAAACCTACGCCACCGTATATTAGAGGAAGCCCATAAGTCTAAATATATGATGCATCCTGGAAATGATAAAATGTATCAGGATTTAAGGAAAAATTTCTGGTGGATAGGAATGAAAAAGGATATAGCAGCATATGTTTCTAAGTGTTTAACCTGTTCCCTAGACAAAGTCGAACTTCAGAAACCCTCAAGTTTATTGCAGCAGTTAGAAATGCCAGTGTGGAAATGGGAATTGATAACAATGGATTTTGTTACCAAATTACCCAAAATAAGGAAAGGTAATGATACAATCTGGGTGATTGTAGATAGGCTAACTAAGTCAGCTCATTTCCTACCAATGAAGGAAACTTTTAGTATGGAACAATTAGCTAAATTGTATTTAAATGAGATCGTTTCATTACATGGAATTCCTTTATCAATTGTTTCTGACAGAGATAGCCGTTTTACCTCTCATTTTTGGACAAGTTTCCAAAAAGCAATGGGAACCAAATTGAATATAAGCACAGCTTATCATCGTCAAACAAATGGACAAAGTGAAAGGATAATTCAGACAATGGAGGACATGCTTCGAGCTTGTGTAATTGATTTTGGAGGTAATTGGGACGATCACTTACCATTAATAGAATTTTCTTATAATAACATTTATCACACAAGTATCAATGCCGCACCATTCGAAGCACTTTATGGACGAAAGTGCTGAACTCCAGTCTATTGGGCAGAGATTGGAGAAAAGCAACTATCCGGACCTGAGATGCAAGAAACAACCGACAAAATCATTCAAGTTAAGGAACGACTGAGAGCAGCACGTGACCGACAAAAGAGTTATGCTGATAACAGACGAAAGCCATTGGAATTTCAGGTAGGAGACAAAGTGTTATTGAAAGTCTCTCTTTGGAAAGGAGTGGTAAGATTCATCAAAAGGGGAAAGCTAAGCCCAAGGTATGTTGGACCTTTTGAAATTATTAGAAAAATAGGACCTGTAGCCTATCAGCTACAACTGCCAGAGGAAATGGTCGGGATACATGATGTATTTCATGTATGTAATCTCAAGAAATGCTTAGCTGATGAATCACTAGTAGTACCTCTTAAGGATATAGAGGTAAATGAACAATTAAAATTTGTGGAAACACCTCTACAGATCGAAGACAGGAAAGTCAAGAACCTCAAGCACAAGAGATTAGTTCTGGTCAAAGTAAAATGGAACTCCAAAAGAGGATCAGAATACATATGGGAACTTGAATCAGAAATGCAAAGGAAATATCCACACCTGTTCCAGTAGATCTCGAGGACGAGCTCTAAAACAAGGTGGGGAGGATATAACAACCCTCCTAAATAATCCGACACCCTAAAAATATTTAGAGTGCCCCAATATGTCCTAAAATACACCCCGTATACGCAAACATGCCCCGAATACCTTTATTTTATCAAATTAAATTAAGAATCGAATTTTTAAAGGCTGTGGCGGGACGCGAAGACCTTGCCTTAGTCTTACGCGGGCCGCGAGCGCCTTGACATGCGGACTAACCCGGAAGCCGCCACGTGGCGAAGCTAGATCGGTGACAAATCAAGGCTAGGCCATACGGACCCTATGTCGCGGGCCGCGTAGGCCCTTCCTTTCTCTTTCGTGGGCCACGAAGGCCTGGTCGACCAGCCCTATATAATGGGAGCTCAGGCCTCTAGTCCCAACTCGCACCACAATTTCTTTCTCTCTCGAAATTACATAGTATAAGCTATTCTCGGGCATAATACCCCCCTAAGTAACGAAGTTCTGCCTCGTTGTAAGTATCATAACTCCGGTTACGTATTAGATACGTTGCCCGATTGATCCAGGGTTCCGTAACGGCAGTGGAGGTTATGCCCGACGTAGTCGTTGAAATGCCGTCTCGGGGAAGGTATTACTAATGTAAATATTGGGTTGTTATACTAACGAATGTGCATTTGTGTAAATTATAGATAATCACCAGGAAATCCTTAAAGAAAACCCTAAGACAACAATGTGAGTAATCTCCATTTTGCAACTGTTTTTACAAAACCTTAATTATTTTAAATTATAAATAGCAGTGATTGAGTCTTTGTAATTCTTCAATTACTGCTGATATGTTGGGGTTTTGTATACAAAATGTGTAACACGTTTCCATTGGACAAAGAGTTAGCCAATGTGTAATATGACCCACCACTCAGGATTGACAATATTGAATGAGTAATTGTGTAGATGTAAACATTGTAATCGCTCTCAATACCGTGAATTAATAAAACTCTTCTTGATTAAACTGGGATTCACTCACCAGTATTTCCCACTCACAGAATGTTTTTAAACGCGTTTCAGGTAACAAAATGTGAATGCCAAATAGAAGCCAGCTGTACAGCACTGAAGGCTTGGAAAAGTGGCTATAAAAGTTACCTAATTAAAGAAATGTTTTATTAAATAAAATAGGGTTTATCCCTATGAAAATGTGTGTACTAGAAACTTGGGATCTTCCCATGTGTTTAATATTATAAAAGTGTGGTATTTTACTCTGATAAAATATCTCCTAACTATGGTACTGATGTAATTTCCGCTGCCAAATTGATAAACACCGATACCACCAAAATTGGCCGCGGCCGACCATTCGCGGGTAATAAGGAGACGGGGGTTGCGACATGTAGGCTCTTGTGGTCAGTGAAAACCACACACTTGGTACCATATAGGTAGTGTCGCCAAATCTTTAAAGCAAAAACAACTGCGCCAAGCTCGAGAGCGTGGGTAGTGTAGTTTTTCTCATGTATTTTGAGTTGTCAAGAGGCATAAGCGATGACCTTGTCTCGTTGCATGAGAACGCAACCAAGACCACGGTTTGAAGCATCACAATATACCACAAAGTCATCATTCCCATCAGGGAGAGCTAGAGCAGGAGCATTGTAAAGCAAGTCCTTGAGAGTTTGAAAAGATTCCTCTTGCTCAGGACCTCAAGCAAAATGTTTCTCTTTTTGTGCCAACATAGCATGAGGAACATCGATTTTTGAAAAGTTCGAGATGAATCGGCGATAGTAACCCGCCAATCCTAGGAAAGAGTGAATCTCAGATGGAGATTTAGGGACGATCCAACTCTTCACAGCTTCGATTCTTGCATAGTCGACATGAATTCCTTTCTCGCTAGAGACGTGACCAAGGAATTGGACTTCGTTGATCCAGAATTCGCACTTGGAAAACTTTGCGTATAAGCGTTCACCACGCAAAAGTTCGAGTATGAGGCGTAAATGATGTTCATGATCAACTTGCGTTTTCGAATAAATAAGAATATCGTCGATGAAAACGATTACAAACGATCCAAGTAGGGTTTGCAAATGCGATTCATTAGATCCATGAACACAGCTGGTGCATTGGTCAAACCAAAAGGCATAACCATGAACTCGTAGTGTCCATAGCGAGTGCGAAAAGGGGTTTTAGGAATGTCCTCTTTGAGAACACGAAGCTGATGGTAACTAGATCGAAGATCGATCTTAGAGAAACAAGTTGTGCCTTGAAGTTGATCAAAGAGATCGTCGATGCGAGGAAGAGGATAACGATTTTTAACAGTGAGTTTGTTAAGCTCACGATAGTCTATGCATATGCGAAACGAGCCATCCTTCTTTTTGATGAAGAGCGTAAGAGCACCCTAAGGTGAGGTACTAGGACGTATGAAACCTTTGTCCAGGAGTTCTTGAAGTTGGCTAGACAATTCTTGCATCTCAGAGGGTGCAAGACAACAGGGAGCTCTAGCAACAGGAGTCGCACCAGGTACGAGATCAATGTGAAAATCAGTTGATCGAGATGGAGGAGGACCAGGTAAATCCTCAAGAAAGACGTCAGGGAAATCACACACCACTGGATCATCGCTTACGCTCTTTCCCTTGCCCTTTTCTTCCGCTACGCGGGCTAAAAACGCAAAGTACTGTTTGCGTAAGTATCTATTCGCTTGGGTGCATGACATCAATTTTAGTCCTCTAGAAGGTCGGTCTCCATAAATATGCAAAGTATCACTAGATGGAAGAGGCAAATGAACATATTTCTCATGACAAGCGATTTCAGCATGGTTCCTATGTAGCCAATCCATGCCTACTATGATATCGAGCTTTTGTTGTTCATGAGGAGGACAAAACTCATCCATCATGAGTTGCTTCACTTCCTCCCAAGGTAGTGCATAAGCCACTTCATTAGAGCGAATGTTTCTCTCGTTCGTCCACCATTCCAAGGCCCTAGCTTGGAAAACTCCAGTAGCACTACGTGTTTTGAGTTCATCAGGACACTCGCTGTTGATGAAAGTAACCTCTATGCTATCGAACATTCAAGCATAGCGGTCACCCCATCCTTGCCAGTGAAAGGCTTAAGGTTGCAGGAGGCAAAGTGCTTGTGGTTAAAGGTTACAGGCTTAGGTTGGACCACTTTCGAGTCAACAGAGGAGTTGGGGAGTGTTTGACTAATTGACTTTTGTGTCTTATGTGTGGGATTGCATCATGATAACAACCACGAGACTTGCATTTTATATTTCCCTTTTCAGAATGTTTCATTTAAAACAAGTCTTATTTTGACTTTTATTTTTGTACAATAATCATACACATAACAAGTGTATCAAGTTCAACTTTGCACCACTCAATCAATTTAGTTTGTAATGAACACTTTAACAACATGTTTATGGATCAATAGTAGATGAAGTGCACATTAAACATTTAATTTAAGATGTTTTGCTAAAAGTGTTCATTACAATGGTCGAAATTGTCAAATGCAAATGCATATATTTATAATGGTAGAAGTTGTCAGATGCGCGCATACTGAACTTAACACCAAGCATTTAACTTCAGATTTATTTGCGAACGCATCATCATGTGATTGAATTTTTGCTGCAGCCATTTTTCATTTTAAAAAATATAATTAAATATAATAAAACAATGCACCATGTTAATCAACAGGGCTAGCCTGCTGCTAATAGACACTCTCCAGGACCTTTAGTGCTTATGGTAATTCCAGCCAGTGAAGAAACTCTGTTCCGCGAGTGGGTATAGATTCTCAGCCAACGCCTAGAATATCCACAAGTCACAGATGTATCAAAAACATAACAATGTCAACAATATTTCATTTTCAAAGAAGCTAAGATGAAAAGGACTTACAGTCCTTTGCTCCGTTGGGAAAGCATTTCCAAGTTCAGAGCTTCCACCAGCATCACTTAATTGCATCACATTCCAACATCATATAGATAAGACATTGGTGCATGATGAGACATTGGTCCATATGGCACTGTCTATTATTCCGAAAAATTAATTATTAATTTAACATTCAATAATACATAGCAAGAGCAAAATACAACAAACCTGTTGCTGCATATGAAGAACAGGCTGTTGCTGAATCTGCTGCTCATGAACACCAACACGGCTTCCACCTGGACGCGGTCCATGCGGAACCATTGGCATGTAAAAGTTTGACGTTGGGCTTCCATTTGGGCTAATACCTAGAACAAGTTGATACTGGTGCCCAAAACCAGGCTATCCAAGTATTACCAAAAAAATATAAATAACTCCAAAGTAATTTTTCAGTCTTTGTTAAAAGTGTTATAGATAATGATAGAATTGAGATTACTTGGGGAGGAATGAAGTTAGGTTGAGCTTGAACATAAAAAAATTGTTGACCAAAACCAGGAGGGAACATTGGCATGAAAGTAGCTCCAGTAGGTGCTGCTCGAGTTGGACCCATTTGTGAACATTGTGCCTGCATAGATAAAATATTGAAATCAATCTTTTGGTTGGGTTAATCGAGTTGATCACGGGTCAGCGGGTTAAACGGGGCACCCAAGACAGCAGGTAATTAATGGTTCAGCAGAAGAACAGGACTGGTTGACAGGGTTTATTGTATATCATTTGTTGCTTGTTTATTTAAGTCTTTTGTTTGAATGTATTAATGAGAGTGAGTTCTAATTATTCTTCTTTTTGTAAGTTACTTTTACATACATATGTGAATGTGTGTTGTGTGTGTGGAGTGGGGCCTGAACCAACACTTTTTTGCACTTGGTGGTTTTCAATCAAGTGATGAGAGAACCATCCCCAATAGCATGGCAGTTACCTTTGCTTCTGACCCGACAATTACAATATTTACACGCCACACATATATCTAGAAATAGTAATATAATAAAGTGTGTCGTTAATTTTTAAGAAACTAAGATCAAAAGGGCTTACAGTCCTTTGCTCTGTTGGAGAAGCGTTTGTAAGTGCAAAGATTCCACCAGCATTCAAAACATCATATGGAACAGAACCCATTGACACATTACCAGTGTCACTACTACCAGGTGGGTGAGGATACATTAGTCCATATGGCACCATCTGTTATTCTCAAAAATTAGTTATTAATTTTAACCTTCATTAAAACAGAGACAGAGAAGAGTACAACAAACCTGTTGTTGCATAAGAGGAAGAGGTTGTGTTAGACAAGTATGGTTAAATATATATAAGCTAGATATAATACATATTTATGTTACATATTAGATTAAGTGTTAATTAGGGTAGTATGTTTTATTTATTAATTTGAGGGCGGTTAACACATGTACGCTCCAAACATATATATACTTCCGAATGTATCTGTTTATGATTATCAATTCATTTTATGAACAATCCAAGATCTACAGAACCCTAATTACGTTCGAACATCACAAGGAATTCCAACATAGTGGTATCAGAGCCACAACGATCCGAACATCGCTTCGTTCTTAAATCAACTGCATACACGAAGGATCAAACGAAGATGAATCAGTCACAGGGAATTCAAACCCAAATTCCCAAACTCAATGGACCAAATTATTATCACTGGCATATACAAATGAAAGTGTTACTCGAATCGCAAGAATTATGGAATATCGTCGAAGATGGGTATCAAGAGTTGGGAAATAATCCAACAAATGAAGCAAATACAGCGTACCGAGAATCAATCAAGAAGGATAAACGCGCTCTGCACATAATGTTTCAATCGGTAAATGATACCGTATTCGAAAGGATCGCTATGGCAAATACATCAAAGGAGGCCTGGAACATTCTGTATAAATCATACAGGGGAGAAAACCGAGTAAAAACTGTAAGACTTCAAACTCTTAGATGTGAATTTGATGCGTTAAATATGAAAGATGGGGAATCTGTAGAAGAATATTTCAATAGGATAACCGTAGTAGTGAACCAATTAAGGATGAATGAAGAAAAAATTAGTGAACAACGAATTGTAGAAAAAATTCTACGTAGCATGACTCGAAATTTTGAGTCGGTTGTTATCACTATAGAGGAAACTAAGAACTTAGAGAATATCTCCACCGAAGAATTAATGGGAATTCTGCAATCACATGAATTACGAATGAAGAGATACGAAGATCCTCCGATTGAACATGCATTTCAGATTCAGAATGCAAATCAAGATAAGTTTCGATCAAATCGGAACAGTGGAATAGGAAGAGGACGCGGAAAATTCAGGGATCGATATACAAATTCTGTCAGATGTTATAATTGTCAAAAACTAGGCCATATCGCCAAGTTTTGCAAACAAAAGGAGGACAGCGGAAGTGCAGACAACATGTTGATCCATCAAGAAGACGAACCGGGTGAAAAGGAAACGGATGATTCAATGTTCATGATTCTGAATATGGAAGAAACAGTGAATGATGATCATTGGTATTTGGACAGTGGTTGCAGCAACCACATGACAGGAAACCGAGACCTGTTCATAACAATAGATGAATCGATCAGAAAAGAGGTAAGAACGGGAGACGACAAAAAGTTAGAGGTCTTAGGCAGTGGAGAAGTCATGGTTATAATACAGGGACA
Source organism: Helianthus annuus (assembly GCF_002127325.2). Classification (NCBI taxonomy): domain Eukaryota; kingdom Viridiplantae; phylum Streptophyta; class Magnoliopsida; order Asterales; family Asteraceae; genus Helianthus; species Helianthus annuus. The sequence continues at coordinate 66,642,146 of NC_035443.2, forward strand.
AAGCAAAAGAATACAAGATGTATTTTATGTCAAAGGTTTGAAACACAATCTTCTAAGCGTGGGACAACTCATACGAAAAGGTTACATGGTTAAATTTCTGAAAGATAAATGCATTATAAAGGATGTAAGGAACGAAACTTTGGGTATCATAAGAATGACAAGCAACAAGATGTTCCCCCTCAATCCGGGAAAGGATCTAACGTTAGCACTAACGATGACTATCAAGGAAACCTCTACCCTATGGCATAAGAGGTATGGACATGTGAATCTAGATACACTAGCAGAAATGGGGAACAAAGAGTTGGTGTATGGTTTGCCAAAAATTTCGAGGGACATAAATATATGTGAAGGCTGTATACCCGGTAAGCAAGCAAGGAAAGTTTTTCCAAATAAAACAAGATGGCAAGCGTCTAAACCACTTCAACTCATTCATTCAGACATATGTGGTCCGATGAGAACGGAGTCAATCAGTGGATGCAGGTACTTCGTTACCTTCATTGATGATTATTCTAGGAAAACTTGGGTTTATTTTCTTAAACTCAAATCCGATGCATTGAGTTACTTTAAACAATTCAAAGCATTAACTGAAAATCAATCGGATCATAAGATAAAGACATTAAGAACAGATCGAGGAGGAGAATACTGTGGTAAATCATTTCAAGATTACTTGAAAGAGAATGGAATTCATCATCAACTCACCACCAGTTACACACCCCAACAAAACGGGGTAGCCGAAAGGAAAAATAGAACACTAATGGAGTTGAGTCGAAGTATGTTGAACATAAAGAACTTACCCAACAAATTCTGGGCAGAGGCAGTAGCTTGCACTACATATATATTAAATCGAACAGTCACAAAGACAAGACCAAATACAACTCCATTCGAAACATGGAATGGAAGGAAGCCAAATGTGGAGCACTTCAAAGTCTTCGGTAGTGTAGCTTATGTTCACATACCGAAACAAAAGTGGAACAAATTAAATGATAAAACGGAGAAGATGATATTCGTTGGGTACAGTAGAAATAGTAAAGGATATAAGCTGTTCAACCCTCTAACTAACAAAATCACTATAAGCAGGGATGTGATATTTGACGAAAATAAAAGGTGGGTCATCAAAAACGAACCAAACGAGACTCCATTCATGATAATAGAGGACAACACGATACTGATGAATCAAGGTACAAGTGATCAGATTCAAATCGATGAGGATCATGAATCAACTTCTGCCCAACAAGAAAGCATTGTAGATAATATGAATGCAACCCCCGGAATGTCTGCATCACAGCAAGCACAACCAAGTCAAGACAGTAACGAGTTAGATCTTACATCAGGTCAAAATCAGCTTGATGAAGAAACCTCCTCTACCGATTCTGAAAATGAAACCATCCGCACGAGAAGCATCAACAGTGTGTATAGAGACACAAGAGCGTTAACTAATGAGGAGATACTACAAAAGTATAATGAAAATCAAGTAATAAACTTCGTACTCTATACTAGTACAGATCCTACAACATACGAAGAAGCTAGTAAAGATGGAAAATGGATTGACGCAATGAACAAGGAAATGGAGTCAATCTACAAAAATCAAACGTGGGATCTGGTTGATCCCCCGACAAATCAGAAACCTATAGGAGTCAAATGGATATACAAGACAAAGTATGATGAGAAAGGAAATGTAGATAAATACAAGGCTAGACTGGTGGTAAAAGGATATAAACAGAAATTCGGGATCGACTACCAAGAAGTATTTGCACCAGTTATTAGATTTGAGACAGTGCGTCTAGTGCTGGCCCTAGCAGCTCAAAATGACTGGTACTTACACCAAATGGACGTAAAGACAGCATTTTTAAACGGGAAATTGAAGGAACAAGTATATATAGATCAACTGTAGGTCCCTTTTTGTCGGAGGATGACGAACCTCAAACCTTGTTATACTAACCCACTAGCGAGTGCAGAATCCAAGCTAGCAAGCAAACCGGGATGAGACAAGTAAAAGAACAAACACACACGGGTTCACCGATTAACACAAATTGTATTAATGCAAATGAAGGTTTCGGTTACAAGCACAATGTTTACAAATCTAACATGTAAACTCTCAAAGTGTGTGTGTGAGTTCCGGACAGAATGCTCTCAAGAAACTCTCTATCTTTCGGTATCTTTCTGTCTGTGTGTCTCTAACAAATCTTATGAACTCAACACAATGCATGGGTATTTATACCCATACACAGCAGGTCATGTCCGAAGGATCCGATAGATGGTCCGAAGGATCATCTATCGATGACAAGATGTTCGAATGATCAGCAATGACCTCGAAGGATGATCCTTCGAGGTCTAACAATCGAAGCATATCTTTCGATTACCTCGAAGGATCAACAGTATCCTTCGAGGAGCTATCCTTCGAGACAGACAACTACTTTCTAACTGTTTGACCAAGTCAAACCGGAGGATGGTTGACTTGGTCAACTTACAGACTTAGAACATCGTTTATATACAGACCGAATACAGACAAAGTACAGACACAAGTGCACCAACAAACTCCCCCTTGGCTGTAGCTTTGTCTTTATCTTCTATAGTTGTAGACTCGTCTCGAACTTCGACGGTCTTTGGTCTTCGAGTTCTCAAAACTCTGATGTCCTTTCAAGTCTTCATTGTCGGAGGATCTTCAAAGTCTTCACGTCTTGAAAGCATAGAGTGTATCAACAAACTACCCGTATCATGTAGGAAGTGTGTTGACAAACTCCCCCTTAACATAAGCTTCCCCTTGAGTTATGCTCGTGAAAAGACTTTATCTTTATGAAGTGAGATCCTTGTGATGTTGATGATGGCCAGCGGCAACTCGATCATCTTCATCTTTTGAGCGCCTTCTCGTCGTGTCTTCATTCCAATGCTTGTCATCGACCATGTTCTCCTAGCCTTTAGAATCTGCACAGGCAAGAAATCTAAACGCGTAATGAGAACAACTGCTTGGAATATAGTATAAACAAATGACACACGAATGACCATGTCACAATCAAACACCGTCCGACAGTTTGAAAGTTTAATAAATTTGCCAATTTTAGTCTTTAACTTTCAAACATGCAAATTTTGACCGTTTATGAAGATTTAGTCAGTTCGGTTTTCGTTCAGGTTTCAGGTAACGAAGACTAGAGCTCCAACATCGTACAATCGAAAATAAAGTAGAAATAAAATCTTTTTGGCTTTTATAAAGTTTATATTAAAACTCGCCTAAAATCTTTTTGGTATTTTTGAAATTAAAAGAAAACAACAATTTAAAATCCTTTGAGTGTTATCAAACGACATCACCGCTAATGTCGTGCTGATATGCACCAAACGACGAAACTGTTTAAAAGAAACAATAACAGTTAAGCAGTAAATAAATAAATATATACAAACGTTCTTTTTGAGAGTTTCGAGGGTAAGAGAATCATATCAGTGTACGGTCATGCCAAAACACTCTTGTTGTTCAGTTAGTTAAAAATTAAGATAAGCATCCTATAACAATTATCGGTATTGTTGTCCACTTAAGCTCAACTTATCAGATGTAATCATGGCGAGGGGATACGTTAAGGTATAATTTATACTTACCGACCGGTGTTCATCCACATCACGACACATTCCCGTATCAAGGTATGCACGAGAGTTCATCTTACCGGTGAGTATACCGATTATCATCTGTTTGACCGTATATGATGTGAGAAACTCACTTATTTTGATTTGAAAACAAGCCCTATGTGATATAATCACTTATTGATGAGGAACTTGATTTTCGTATGCATGAGGGCACAGGTGCAAGTCCGTGAACAGGTCAGTACTTTCGTACAGCAGAGAGACGAACTTGACACCCGGATAAATGTGATATTTTATCACTTATTTGATTTGGACATGTGATTGTTTATCACTTATTGAGGTTGAATGCAGTATGTAATATGTACACGTATGTATAGTATCATGGAAGATCTAGACTTGCGTCCCCGTTATTTTTCGGTAAAAGATACAACCATGATACCCAGATGATAAGCAGCATAAAGACCGAATATCTCAGAACCTCGGCAATCTATCAAACGAAATTTCGGTACTAAGACCATATGCCAATGAATGGTTCCCACCTGGTCTTCAGTCGATTAAGATTTATATCACCCTGCACACTTTAAAATGATTGTGAGCCTACCGATACATCTTATATAGAGCTGCTTATCGTTTTTCATTTAAGGTTTAAAGAGGTTTGGATAGACCACTGATGTACTATCATTTTCTCTTTTGCTCGCCAGGAAACTCATTTTTGTTTTTCTATTGTTTTTGTGTTTTTGAATTTTTCAATGTTTTTGGATTTTCTGATTTTTGGATTTACTCCCCCTAAAATCAATAAACTAAGACAAATTTAAAAACACAAAGGTATTTACAAAAATGATTTTCCGATGTTGGTTTACTCTTGCTTGACCTTAATGCCATTTACCAATAATAAAAAGTCAAATCTAGATTTGTCAAATGCTTTGGTAAATAAGTCGGCACGTTGGTCATCGGTGTGGACCTTAACAACATCGATTAGCCTTTTCTCAAAGCAATCACGTATGAAGTGATATTTGATTTCGATGTGTTTGGTCTTTGAGTGCTGCACAGGATTTCTAGTGATATCTAAAGCAGCAGAATTATCAACGTAAATAGGAGTAGTTAGGAATTCAAAACCGTAGTCCCGCATTTGTTGTTGGATCCAAAGAACTTGGGAGCAACAACTTGAGGCAGCAATGTATTCAGCTTCGCATGTTGATGTAGCGACACACGTCTGCTTCTTGCACTGCCATGTGACTAGGCGATTTCCTAAAAACTGACATCCAGCCGTTGTGGATTTACCGTCGATTTTGCATCCGCCAAAATCAGAATCACTGAAAGCTACCAATTTAAAGTTATTATCCCTAGGGTACCACAGACCGGTGTCAGGGTACGCCTTCAAATAACGAAAAATCCTTTTAACAGCAGCAAGATGTGAGGCCTTCGGGTTAACTTGATATCTGGCAAGCAGGCACGTTGGGTACATTATGTCTGGCCTTGATGCTGTGAGGTACATAAGAGATCCGATCATGGCACGATAGTTTGAAGGACTAACAGCTTCTCCCTTCAAATCTGGAGTAATTCCGTGATTAGTTGGCAATGGGGTACCAATGGGCGTTGCATCAGACATCTGGAACCGGCTCAAGATGTCACCAACATATTTAGTCTGATGGATGAATATCCCAGACTCTGTTTGTTGTACTTGTAGGCCCAAGAAGAAAGTCATTTCCCCCATAGCACTCATCTCGAATTTATCCTGCATAATGCGCTCGAATTCCCTACACAAGACATCATTAGTAGAACCAAAAATAATGTCATCAACGTATACCTGTACCAGAAGAAGATCTCCATCTTGTTCCTTGATGAAAAGAGTACAGTCGATAAGACCTCTACGAAAACCGTTCTCCAGTAGATAGTGAGATAAGGTTGCATACCAAGCTCGCGGTGCTTGACGAAGACCATAAAGAGCTTTGTTGAGCAACCAAACCTGATCGGGATGGATAGGATCTTCAAAACCTGGAGGCTGTTCGACATATACCTCTTCTTCAACCACACCATGTAAAAATGCACTTTTCACGTCCATCTGATAAACCTTGAATCCTTTGAAGGACGCATAGGCTAGAAAGATTCGAATTGCTTCGAGACGTGCCACTGGTGCATAGACTTCGTTGTAGTCGATCCCTTCAATCTGACGAAAACCTTGAACGACTAAACGTGCTTTGTTTCGGATAACAACTCCGCGGTCATCCTTTTTGCATTTGAAAACCCAACGGGTACCAATCTTCTTGTATCCAGCAGGTTTCTCTACGAGTTTCCAGACACCCAGCTTCTGGAATTGTTGCAGCTCTTCCTGCATTGCTTCAACCCAAGCATTATCTTTCAAGGCTTCTTTCCACGTTCTTGGTTCTTCCTGTGAGACATAACACGCGAAAGACCAATCGTTTTGTTGCCCGGATTCTCGAATAGCTGCATACAAGCCTGCATTGTTGTTGTTTCGCAACATGTTTCTTGTTTGAACGCCACTTTGCACATTTCCAATGATGTTTTGTTGAGGATGGGTATTATGAATCCTTGTTTCTGGATTATCTGGAACTGGAACATTTATACCCAGGTTGTTGAGGTTAAGATCAACAACCAATTCAAGGCCCGGAATTGACGAAGAGGATGATGCAGTAGCCTCAGCTGTTCTATGTGCATCCACTGGAGGAGTACCCTCTGAAGTACCATGAACTGCTGTTGTAGGAGCTTCCTGATCTGCATCTAGAAATTCATAATCCTCTGAAGATTCGTTCAATTCGTTTGCATCATGAAAATCCTCATTGTTGAGAGTATTATTGTTCACCGAAGAAGATGGTTCTTGATTAACAAGAATTGGACGAACCACCGGTGAAACTGTTGCATTGTCACTCTCGAAAAACATCCTAGCCGCAGCATTTTCTTCAACGGCTTCAACATTGATCGAATTGAAGAAGTCATCATACTCAAACATCCAAGGTTGACCCGGATTTTTGACTGGCAAAGTGTGCCTCTGTACTCTGACCTCAGACCATTCCTCGACCCTTTTAGTCTCTAGATTCCAGACTCGTAAGTTAGGGGTGGCATACCCAAGAAAGTATCCATCAATTGCTCTTGCCCCAAACTTTCCGTTAGGATCGATGATTGTGCATGGAGCTCCAAACGGTTCTAGATAAGACAAATCTGGTTTCCGTTTTTGAAGAAGCTCAAAGCAGGTCTTGTTGTGCCTTTTGACTGTAAGAACTCTGTTCAATGTATAGCATGCAGAGGCCACAGCTTCAGTCCAGAATGGAATGGGTAACTGTGACTCTACCAACATTGTCCTAGCAGTCTCGATCAATGTGCGGTTCTTACGTTCAGCGACACCATTCTGTTGAGGAGTATAAGCTGCACTAAACTCATGAAGAATACCCTTTGAAGTGCAAAACTCCGTCATGGAATGATTTTTAAATTCAGTACCATTGTCGCTACGTATCCGCCTAACCTTCAACTTATACAAATTCTCAATCTGAATGATCAAGTTTTTGATAATGCCAAAGGTTTCACTCTTGTGTGCCATGAACGCAACCCAAGAAAATCTTGAATAATCATCAGTAACCACGAGGCAGTATTGATCACCCCGAATACTCTTGTGCTTAACAGGACCGAACAAATCCATGTGCAAGCGTTCAAGAGGAACTGCCACCGTGTTGATCTTCTTTGTAGGGTGCTTCTTCTTTGTTTGCTTTCCTTTCTGGCACGAAACACAGACGTCTTGAAGATGGAAATTTTTGAGGGGAACACCATTCACCAGTTCATTTGAAACCAAATGATTCATTTTTCGTAAGTGAATGTGACCCATTCGTCTGTGCCAAGAGATAGTGTCTTTTTCTGTGGCTTTGGAAACGAAACAAGTTGCTTGTGCAGACGTAGTAATAGCTTGGCTCATGTCAAGGACGTACAAATCATTTATCCTTGGAGCCGACAAGAGAATCCATTCTTTTGGAATTTTGAAGCCGGGCTTCAGCACATAACATCCATTAGCATCAAAGTGTACTGAGAACTGCTTGTCACAGATTTGAGAAACACTAAGAAGATTGTGATCAAGTTGTTGCACAAAATTGATCTTGTCAAAGCTGACAATCCCGTTAGATATCATCCCTTCACCCGTTATATATCCACCCTTATCTCCAGCAAAAGCAACATAACCTCCTCTAATAGATTTAACGTCGTAGAGAAGCTTCATGTCGCCTGTCATGTGCCTGGATGCCCCACTATCAACAATCCAATGACTACTGATAGTTCCTCCTGAAGCACCCTGCACATGAACTCAAATGAATTAGTTGGAGATGGGGACCCAAGCCATTGTGGTCTTGGGTCTTCCATTTTCATCAATGACAATAACTTCTTGTCTTTGATGGTTGGTGAATTGTGATGGTCCCCCTGATTCAGTAACCGATTTAGGTTTCCATGTCTGTTTTGTTTTACCAGTGTCTTTCTTTAAAACTTTAACTTCTTGATTGTTTGAAGTTGTAGAATTGTCTGGTTTTACAGCAACAGATTGTTTTTGAACCACATCGATTTTAATTGCTTTTTCAATTTTCTTGACCTGTTGCCTTTTCTGTTTCTTTTCCCTTTCTTTTACAAGTCGGGGATCTTGTTTTGTGGAAACAGTTGGCTTATGGTCAGTTTTGCCACGGGGATCATCAACCTTTCCTTTTTGTTTATGAAGATATGGACAATTACGAATAATATGTCCAATGGTTCCACATTCAAAACATGATCTTCGTTCTACAAACCCCGAAGTATCATGTGATCGCTTAGCCGATGATGTTGAACTTTGTGAACCCGAGGTACTAGGCTTTGAACTGCTTGGTTCATTTCTTTTCTCGACAATAGCTTTCTTGACAAAATCTAAGTTAGATTGATTTTCAAACTTTTCAATTTTGTCCGTTCCCGTCGATTTCACAAAGTTAACCTTTTTCTTCTTCTTTTGGTTCGGCTTCTTGTCAGCTTGAGCCGGTGCTTTACCTTTGGGTTTGGTGTGATTTTGCTGTGTTGGCACTGTTGGCAATTTCTTGTTGCCAAATTGCTTTCGGATTTCAGCTTTTGGGATAGGAGGACACTGTGTGACTGTAACTCGTGGTCCTGTCTTTCCCAAAAACTTACTTGTCGAATTTTCAAAGACTTTACAGATTAAGGATTGATTAACATTCTTAATGGGAAAATCTTTGTCTGAGTAAATTTTATCATCACCAACTAGAGTGTACAGCAAATTCACACTCTCCGGCTCTTCTGCAGATGAGGACTCAGTTGCAACAGTCTTAGCGGTTTGTACAGGGGGATCACATAGAATGTGATTCTCAAGAGGTATGTCCTCATTTTTGGCTACCGCATCAGACTTTGCTGGGACAGTATCATCAGATTCATCATCAGACAAATCAGCATCCTCAATCACAACTGGAGGATCTTGATTCTGTTCAGCACTTACAAATGTATCTGCTGACACATCTGAATCTGAGGATACTTCCTTTTGGTATCCGAGTCCTGCAGCAAATTCCTTAACATCTAGAGGCACAGACGGTTCAAAGACTACCCTGTCCTCTTCATCAGGCATGGCATCATAATTATGTCTCACTGGTGGTGGACATTTCTTGTAGCCTATGCATGTGACATCTCTCTTTTCCTTCTGAACATCAATGATGTGATCTAACACATAGCTAGAGCTCAAATAACTGTCTAGCTTGAGTTGGATAGCATCACTTTCGGTTTTCACACAAGCCATCTCTTTTTGCATAATCTCAAGGCGAGATATATACAAATTAATATCAGTTTGTTTTCTAGAAACCATTTTAGTCAGTTCAGTTTTATCTTTCTTTAATGTTTCAATTACTGACTTAAATTCTTTTTCATGGTTTTCATAAAACATGTTGGCTTCTGTGCATTTAGAGAGATCCACAGTCAACTTCTGATTGTGGATGAATGTCAAATCATATTTCTCTTGCAAAGCGTCATGCTTACTTTGCAAGTCACTCATATTCTCATTCACAGTAGTATGTTTGTCTTGCAAGTCAAACAAACTAGCTTGTAAAGCATCATGTTTGCCTTGCAACTCAGACATACTTTTCTCCATTTCAGCGCATCTAGCATGCAACCTAGTACATTCATCACAATTAACAGCAGTGGGTTCATCGACACATACCTGACTTGATGAACCGTCGACATTAGCCATAAAGGCTAAATGGAGAGAAGACGAAGTATAAGCAGCTTGATCCACCAAAATAGATCTTCTTTGAGTTTCTGCTGCAGCTTCCTCCAAAAGCTCATCAAAGTCAGCATCATCCGAAACATTAGATGTCTCACCCACATGATCATCACCAGAATTGGATGATTCTTCATCAACACTTCTGCTGTACCCAGAAGAGTCTTCATCTTCAGACGATTCACCACCACTGGCAGAAGATTCTCCACCACTGGTGTGAACTAGCTCCTTCACAATCTGAGCAAAACATGCTGTTCTATCAGGAGCATCACCACCCAACTGGATTGACCAGTCACAACCTTCATCTACCTGAACCGCAAGTGCCCGATTGGTTTGGTTGTTGACAGGTACCATGGCACGATCATTGTTTCTGTTCTGCCGGTTGCCTTGGTTTCTGAAGGGGTTTTGATTCCCGTGTTGAGCTGGCTTTGTGCATTCCCGTTTAAGGTGACCCCGTTCACCACAGTTGAAGCACTTTACAGCTTGCTTATCGAACCCATACTTGGTGTCTCGCTTACTTTCCAAGCTGGTTCTGCCAGTACTTTCCATCCAATCCTTTGCTCTTCTCACAGCACTCGCAAAGGCCCACTTGATGTCCATCAAGTCCATCTCTTCTTTATCAATCTGCCGGTAGTCTTCTTGTGTCAGATTAATATTGCCAATCTGACCTTCTATCAACCCACGGTACGCGCTCACTACAGTGTTAAGTAGCTCCATGTGTTCCTTAGCTATTTCTACACTGACTTTAGAAAAGCTTGAAGTGTCGAGTTGTACGGTACTTGGCTTTGATTTTTGACCTGCAGATGATGTTCCTCCATAACATGCACGTTGTTGTTGAGCAGGAGGAGGTGGAGGTGGTTGGATTGGATTTCCATACATGTCTGTGGTGGGAGGTGGCTTAACAGGAACTTGTATTGGGTTGCCAAAACAATCTGTGCTTGTGACAAACGCTGTTTGAAGTGGAGCATGTGAACCGGTTCTTGCAGACGAAGAATTGGAAGTTCCACAGTACATTTCTGGATTCTGTGGCAATGGAACTCTCTTCGCCTTCAATGTTTCCTCCTGATCCTTGTTTTCCAAAAGTTGCACGAATTCGTTGATATTAGTGGTTCTCAACACTCCGTTGTACTTCAGGATTTCCAAGAAACTACTCCATTGAGGAGGCAAAGCATCAGCAAACTTCTTCACAACTTCAGCTTGAGTTGTCACTACACTATAATTATCCAATTCCGTAAGCAGATGATAAAATCGGCTTGTCATATCTCCCAAGGACTCCTTATCCATACAAGTGAAACCTTCAAATTCTTTCTTGAGAAGATCATGACGCATTTGACGTGTTGCTGCATTTCCCACTCCTCTGTTTTTCAATCCGTCCCACAACTTCTTTGTTGTCTTGAAGCTGACAAACTGATGGTAGATATCCTTGCTCAACGCCTGAGTGAGAATGGCGTATGCCTTCTTTTCTAGATCATAGGTTTTCTTTTTATCTTCTGGAAGATCAGCAAACGTAGCAGAATCTGAAGCAGCAACCTCTATGGCTTGATCGAAATCTGTGGTGAAACGTATCCACAGTTCGGTATTTTGACCAAGAACATATGTTTTAAATCTCTCAACCCATCCTGGATATTCATTCAAATGCATCAACTTTGGAGGTCGATTCAAACTTCCTGTTTCACTTTCGCTTAGTAGAATACTTTGAATGCTCGGAGTTTGATTCGATACCAAAGCCCATTGATTTCCCTGAGAAGAAGTTGATACCGGCGACTCAGCCCATAAAGGAGATGACCTTGTATTCGTGTATTTTCCATCGTCTGGAGCCGGTGTACCCCACCATGAGGGAGTGACATTTGATCTTGTATATTCACCATTATCTGGAGTCGGATTCCACCAACTCGGATTCATGATAGATAAGCAAAATAAATGCTAAGTAAGAATTCCGAAAGATAACACAGCCGAAAGATCCTGGTCGAAAGATCTGAAATCACAGAAACTTGTTAACAATAAACTGACCACAATCGAAAGATCAACTATTGTTCGAAGGATCAACAGTACTCGAAAGATTACTGTTGAATCTCGAACAATAATTTCGAAAGATTCAAGAACTCGAAGGATTCCCTTTTGAAAGATCCTTATCTTTCGAGTTAAATCCTTATCTTTCGGACACTGTCTTTCGAATAGATTCCTTGGTCGAAAGATATGTTTCGGACTTCGAAGGATGTGTTGAAAGATGATGATCTATCGAGCCTTCCTTGATCGAAAGATGATCTTTCGATGTCGAAGGATATCTTTCGAAGTCGAAGGATATCTTTCGAATGTGCACTGACACACTGACACAGATGTGACGGGTTGGTGAAAAGATGATGGGTTGGTAAGTCAACTTTCGGCAAAAGGGTATGGCAGGCTGACAACTTTCCCACCAACTAAGATTTTGAAAGATAATTTACCCAAAAAGGAAAACCCTATCTGCAAACCAGTCACCGGAATATTTACCGGAATATGGCCGGAAATCACAAAGATACTTAAAAACAATTTTTAAGTTACCCAACCCACTTATGAACACTCCCGGTAAGTTTAAAACACGTTTTCCAGTTTAAAGGTGTAGAAAAACCAACAAAAACGGGTGTTAAACCAAATGTTCAAACACACACCAAGAACTTGAAAAACCCGGTTTTAAACAAGGTAAAGAGCCAAGCTCTGATACCACTTGTAGGTCCCTTTTTGTCGGAGGATGACGAACCTCAAACCTTGTTATACTAACCCACTAGCGAGTGCGGAATCCAAGCTAGCAAGCAAACCGGGATGAGACAAGTAAAAGAACAAACACACACGGGTTCACCGATTAACACAAATTGTATTAATGCAAATGAAGGTTTCGGTTACAAGCACAATGTTTACAAATCTAACATGTAAACTCTCAAAGTGTGTGTGTGAGTTCCGGACAGAATGCTCTCAAGAAACTCTCTATCTTTCGGTATCTTTCTGTCTGTGTGTCTCTAACAAATCTTATGAACTCAACACAATGCATGGGTATTTATACCCATACACAGCAGGTCATGTCCGAAGGATCCGATAGATGGTCCGAAGGATCATCTATCGATGACAAGATGTTCGAATGATCAGCAATGACCTCGAAGGATGATCCTTCGAGGTCTAACAATCGAAGCATATCTTTCGATTACCTCGAAGGATCAACAGTATCCTTCGAGGAGCTATCCTTCGAGACAGACAACTACTTTCTAACTGTTTGACCAAGTCAAACCGGAGGATGGTTGACTTGGTCAACTTACAGACTTAGAACATCGTTTATATACAGACCGAATACAGACAAAGTACAGACACAAGTGCACCAACATCAACCTCAAGGATATATCAAACCAGGAGAAGAAGCCAAGGTATGTCATCTAAAACGAGCTCTATACGGTCTAAAGCAGGCACCAAGAGCCTGGTACAGCAGAATAGATACATATTTCATACAGCATGAATTTAAAAAATGTACATACGAACATACATTGTACATCAGAGATGCCATTGACGGAAAGCTGGTAATATGTCTATATGTGGACGACTTAATCATAGCCAGTAACTCTATGAAGTTAATATCTGAGTTTAAAAATGAGATGAAGAAGGAATTTGAGATGACAGACATGGGAAAACTACATTACTTTCTTGGCATGGAAGTTTCGTATGAAGATGGCAATATAATCCTATCACAAAAGAAATATATGAAAACTTTACTTGAGAAATATAGAATGAGTCAATGCAATACAGTTTCGACTCCAATGGAATACGGGTTGAAATTATCAAAGGAAGATCCGGAAGAATTCATAGATGAAAGCATGTATAGAAGCCTAGTAGGGAGTCTGATGTATCTGACAAACACTAGACCAGACATAATGTTCGCAGTAAGTAAAGTAAGTAGGTTTATGGAAGCACCAAAACGAAGTCACTGGGAAGCAGCAAAGCGTATACTCAAATATGTGAAAGGAACTCTAGATCAAGGGGTTACATACTCTAAGGGTGGAAAGCAGAAACTGATAGGATTTAGTGATAGTGACTATGCAGGAAATGTGGATGATAGTAAAAGCACATCAGGATACATCTTTCATCTAGGATCAGGACCTGTATCGTGGCAATCAAAGAAACAAAAAGTAGTTGCTCTATCTTCAACAGAAGCAGAGTATATGGCTCTTACCTTAGCCGGATGTCAAGCAATATGGCTAAAAGGAATACTAGATGAATTACAAGGAAAAGGCAATTATCCAATACCTATTTATTGTGATAATAAGTCCACTATATGTCTGGCCAAGGATCCAGTATATCACGGCAAGAGCAAGCATATACGCGTCAAATATCACTTCATAAGAGACTTGATCAAGAGAGACGATGTAACAATAATGTTCTGTGCAACCAAAGATCAATTAGCAGATATTATGACCAAAGCACTGCAGCCAAAGGATTTCTTACGTTTAAAGACTTTACTGCGCATGATGCTCTGATGATCTAGCTTACGGGAGGGTGTTAGACAAGTATGGTTAAATATATATAAGCTAGATATAATACATATTTATGTTACATATTAGATTAAGTGTTAATTAGGGTAGTATGTTTTATTTATTAATTTGAGGGCGGTTAACACATGTACGCTCCAAACATATATATACTTCCGAATGTATCTGTTTATGATTATCAATTCATTTTATGAACAATCCAAGATCTACAGAACCCTAATTACGTTCGAACATCACAAGGAATTCCAACAGGTTGTTGGTGATTTTGCGGCCCAGGAACACCGGCACGGCTTCCACCTGGGTGCGGTTCCTGCTGACATGTCGGAACCATTGGCATGTAAAAGTTCGCCATTGGACCTCCATCTGAGCTCATACCTGGAACAAGAGCCTGACCATCAAACGTTTCTTGACCTAAACATTGTGGGAACATAGGCATGAAAGGAGCTTCAATAGGTGCCATTTCAGTTGGACTCGTTTGTGAACACTGTGAACACTGTGCCTACATGGATAAAATGTAAGAAATTCAATCTTTTTCGCATTGTGTGGTTTTAAATCATGTAATCAGAGAGGGGTTTAGGTGTTGAAATGCACCTGAGACCCAACTATTTCAGACTTCTCTGTGGAAAAAGCTTAAAAAATCACTTCCTTTTCTGAAAGAAAAAAAAAAAGATAATTTTTTTTTACATTATTTATTTTAGCTATGATCTTACAAAACATAGTAATACACAAGACTTGGCTAAATGTTATATAGAGAGACGACATTTACCCTTATTGCTGCCTTCTTCACCAATGAAAGGAGCATAAATTTCTTCATGGGAGTCCTGTGTAAATTTCCAGTTACCTAGGTAATATTCTCCTGTTGTAAGTTGAAAAGCAGAGAGGTCTCCACCAATGATGTGATTCCATGACTTGTAATAACTCAACACATCTTCTTCTTCTTCTTCTTCTTCTTCTTCTTCTTCTTCTTCTTCTTCTTCTTCTTCTTCTTCTTCTTCTTCTTCTTCTTCTTCTTCTTCTTCTTCTTCTTCTTCTTCTTCTTCTTCTTCTTCTTCTTCTTCTTCTTCTTCTTCTTCTTCCATACTACCATCATCATACACAACACCAACCCCACACTCCATTTTACGGTCACACTCTATTGTAATGTTATCACTAGCTTTCATCTCATTTGGCCCAAACATCCAATGGCTTAACCAACTAAAGCACTCCTTTCCACGTACCCAGGCGTGTCCACTATAATGATTATAAATCCTGGTTTGCTTTTTTGTAATATTACTAGTTTTGATCGTCGGCATGGAAAAAGAATCACTTGTAAATGGAGGCCAATTCACACAACAGAAATTCAATCCTCGGAGCTTCTTAGTAGATGATGGGATGATAAATGATATTGATGAGCCCCAACTTCTACACCTAATCCACTCCGGCATCCCTTTGCACCAATAAATGGTGTTGAATATTCCAAATTCATAATGCATCTGCAAAATAAATACAACATTAATCACCTTTCATAAAATACACCTGTACACACAAAAGAGACAATTAAATAGAGGATACCTGGATGTCATGAGTTAACAAGTGTCCTTCTTTAATAAAGTCTGACCTTTTCCAGCCCAAACTAGGTAATAACTTTTCCTCAATATCTGCCATTGGTTGAATTTTGATTATGCCTTCAATTTCAACCGGCAAATGTGATGCCAACAAGGGAATTCCTCCTAATTTGAGTGGAAGAAGTTCTGGATCAAATTTAATTTTCCTAGTTGCAGATCGAAGAATATTTGTGTACATGGAGAATACTCTTAGGGTACGTGGAAGATGCTCAACTGATATCACATCATTACAGCGGTTAATGCTAAGTTTCTCAATCCTTGGAAGGGTTCCCACACAATTCGGTAGTGAAACAATTGGATTTCCATCTAGATATAATTCTTTTAACATGGCTAGACAACTCAAATCCATGGGAAAGGATTCGTTTGACAAATTATTATCTACAAGTGACAAAATTCTCAACCAGCTTGGTAAAAAAGTCATAAAGAACTTGTAATCACTTGGTATAGCCTCCCTTATAATGGCTGATGAAGTGGTTTGTGAGCTTATGCTAAGATATGATGAATCCATAATGGCAGATTCAGATAAATTACAACCATTTAGCAATAGTGTTTGAACCTTTTGTAACTTGCCTAGGGATATTGGAAGCTTTTTAAGCTTGTAGCAGTAACTCAGATCTGTTGGTATCATCGTCATCGGAAACCCAGGACCAGTCAGAACGGATTGAGTTGTGACCACATACACAATCACTTTCGAACAAACCACAACCTTTACAATACTTCATCATGAATCAAACTAACAGAACTTGCTGAATGATAATAACACTAAGCGTAAACAAATCTGAACAAACTTGAACTTCTAACAAACATAAACTTGCATTACAGATATATTATAGAATGAGGATGGAGCCAAGTATTTATACCGAACGAATGGGTGTGAGTGAAAGGGTGCGACGATTAATAGAGGGGTACGTCTCTTCCCTCAATAACCGTATAAGCGGTTATACCTTCTCACTCACGCCGGTTCATGTAACATGGCCCAAACCTCATATGTCCCAAACCTTTAAACCTACTGGACTACTAATTGTTTGACCCATATACATCACGTGGCCTCCGGCCCAAGTTCTAAACACAAATAATAAAACAGTAAACTATTTTGACCCATTAAGCAAAAACTAATAAACATAAATAACTACCGGCCCGAAACCGGATTCATTCGGATGGACTTGATTATTCTTTGATCTTCATTCACCGCCCTAAGCAAGAACATCCGAATCTTCAGCCTTGATTACTCCTTGCAGTTGTTGGTGACCTCTATCTTGACCACCACTTCGTCATCACTTGAATCTTCGAGCCAACCGTTGTTGTTAGAATTTCCAGCCATGATGTTTGCCTTTTTCCCACGCTCTTTCCTCATGAAGTCGAAATACCATTCGACTAGTTCCAAGTAGTAAATGTTGGCAACCTTTACTTCGTATGCATCATCCGGCTCATAACCATACTTAGCCGCAATCACATCCCATAAATTCTTTTCCATTACTTCCTTGAATCCCCCGTTAAGCTTTACAATTCGATGTAACAAGATTAGACTAAGTTCACGGCCATCAATCAACTCGGGTGGCATTGCCTTTTTACATACGATTCCAAGAAAATCTGAAATGAACCAAATCAAAATCTCTTTGAATGGAGCATCGAAGAACCTTTGATGATTCTTTAATTCTTCGTGCAAAGTTATGAGATCTTTCGGTTCTACACAACTTTCAATGATCATGTTCTTTTCGATAACGTCTTCCTCGAGTTGTGAAAGAATTAACGCTCGTTCCCGGAGCGTTTCTTTTGACTCATACGGATTATCCTTTTCACCTTCGATGTATATTAAAAACGCCTTCTTTGCTTTCTTGGAGTAAACGATATCTTTCTTTCTTGCCCTCGAACTTTCACCGTACGCCTTTTTCTTGTTCCTTTCCTTTTCGAATTCCCTTTCGTAGTAGTCTTCCAAACATTCTTTAAATTCCTTCTTTTCTTTCTTGTACCCGTTATCAACACCAAGATTATCATAAAACGTGTTGAGATAATCTTGTTCTAAGTCGACCTCCGACTTATCTTCATAAATATCAAACCCTTTCGAGCGACTTCCAAACATCTTCTTTAGTAAACATGTATCCCCCATTGTAATTGTTTCAATTCCTTGAAACAACAGTTGTTCTAGACTTAACACGTTCTTGTCTAGACTAGGAGCGTAACTTACACATGGGATTGTTTTGTCTTTACCATCCACCGGGACTCTAACTTCTCCAATACCATGCACAAACGAGAAATCCTTCCTATTCTCGTTTGTCACTAACCCAAAATGCCTTTTGAAACATTTGAACACATTCCAGTTTCCCGTCATGTGTGTTTTGTATGTAGGATCAACAACCCAAATCGAATCCCATTTACTGCCACATGTATCCTTAACCATATAATCACTTTCAACCGGTAATGGCGATAAATTAACATACTTACTTGGGCAAATCGAGGCGATATGACCAAATTGCTTGCACTTGAAGCAACGGATTCCCGGTTTCCTTGGTCTTCCCACCGGTGCACTTGCCTTCATCCCGGACTTCTTCACAAACCCTTTTGGAACCATTTTCTTTGGAAACTTCTTCACCGGTGACTTCCCGGTTCGTATGGTTGGCTTCCCCTACGCGTACTCATTCATCTCTTCCGCCGCTCGGCCGCACTTTCCACTACGAACAACATCTACACCGTAGTCGGTCTCAACCGATTTTCCCTTGTCTCCTCGTAAATGGTTTCCATCATTGTCACAACCCTTTCCTGTTCCTGTTAAACCTTTGGCTCTGATAACAATGTTGGTATCATCGTCATCGGAAACCCAGGACCAGTCGGAATGGATTGAGTTGTGACCACATACACAATCACTTTCGAACAAACCACAACCTTTACAATACTTCATCATGAATCAAACTAACAGAACTTGCTGAATGATAATAACACTAACCGTAAACAAATCTGAACGAACTTGAGTTCTAACAAACATAAACTTTCATTACAGATATATCATAGAATGAGGATGTAGCCAAGTATTTATACCGAACGAATAGGTGTGAGTGAAAGGGTGCGACGATCAACAGAGGGGTACGTCTCTTCCCTCAATAACCGTATAAGCGGTTATACCTTCTCACTCACGCCGGTTCATGTAACATGGCCCAAACCTCATATGACCCAAACCTTTAAACCTACTGGACTACTAATTGTTTGACCCATATACATCACGTGGCCTCCGGCCCAAGTTCTAAACACAAATAATAAAACAGTAAACTGTTTTGACCCATTAAGCAAAAACTAATAAACATAAATAACTACCGGCCCAAAACCGGATTCATTCGGATGGACTTGATTATTCTTTGATCTTCAAGATCAATGTGGACAAGTTCAACACATTGCTCGACTGATTCACACACCTCTATCAAACTTATGCAGTTTCTAACTATTAACTTCTCAAGTGCAGGTAGTTCAAAAAAACCACCAACACTATGAAGCTGTTGACATGTTCACAGAAACTCAGATTTAGAATCTTCAATGATCCAAGCAATGGTTCATGTTTTGAGCATGATCCAACCAACTGGTGAAACAGAGATAAGTTAAAATAAGTAAAACATGCATTTACTCAATATGAAAGAATAATAAGCGTTATCTTGTGTGGCGATTCTAGTGTCATCAGTCAAGTTAAATTATTGAAATTTACGTGAGACCATAGGATCCTAGTGTCGGTGTTTGGTTTTATACCTAAGACCTGAGTGTGAATCTGAATCATCTGATTGTGATTACATGTAAGCCTAGGAAATTCTTGGGTTAAAATACTACATTGTAATAGCTTTATCATCACCATTCAAAGTTTATCCAAGCGGATTATTGATTATTCGGAATCTCATATACAAATATCTAAAATCTTACCTTTTGCTTCTTCGCAGGTGGTTGTGGATCGCTGTATGACATGTCAAAAGATTCAATATTGCTGCAAGACATGTCAAGAACAACCAAATTCTCCATTGGTAGGTCTAAATGAATAGACTTTGAAGGGAACCCATGCATAGACAACCATCTTAACGCCTCTCCTCTGGAAAATTGCGGAAACACTCATTTAATTGCACATAATGGAGTTGTAGTAGCTTTAGATTATTCATCTGACTAAATGACTCTGTTTTCAGCTCAAATGATCCACGCAACTTCTTTTTGTCAAGCATCCTCATGTCAAGGGCAAGGCCTAGAGTATTTTGGGTTCCCTACGAAGAAAAGGAATACAAACAAAATAATATATAAAGGTTATATACATGTATATAGACAATAATAATACTCAGAACATGCATTACTACTTTAATATAAATGGCCTCTTACTTTTCTTCGTTTCAACACATCGAATGACTCCTCGTGACACCATAATCGACTCCTCTCCCATGGCTTGTTAAGTGATTCTTAACGTACTAAATCTCTTCCCATCTCTTGAATCAATGAATGCATCAACAATTTATTATTCCATCTAATACGAAGAAAGCATTTTTCCATGAGATTGAAAACATAATCTCTTCACATCCTATATAAGTATTAGGGTTCATTATGTAATTAGTAGATAGATAGTTTAGATTTATTATTAAGTGGCGGTTACAAAGTTGAAGGACCAAAGTTGACAAGATGGAAGTTTGAAACTTCCCTCAATAACCGAATGGGTGTGTCTCCTACACACACCATTTCCGAACCGGTATCAAGGCAACAAGGAAAGGACGCGACTGTTGATCATGCGGACGACATCAACACACCTTTTCAAGTTCCAATCACAACCACACATCCAAGAGACATGACTTTTCACGAAGAGACACGTCTATTCACTCGTACCCGTAGGAAACTATAAATAGGATAGATTGATTTCATTTGTAATTGCTACTCTCATTCATTCACTTGTACATATTCACGATTTGTATTTATTCAGAAATAAAGGTTAGTTTACGTTTATTCGTTCATTGTGATATTCATTGTTCGTTATCAAGATTCTGGGCAACAGTGGTATCAGAGCCTAGGGCTCAAATTCGTTTCGGGAAGACAGTCATCAGGCGGGTGGTTGAATTCCCTAACAATTCTGATCACGCAGGAGGCGTTGATTGGGTTGTTCTTTGTTAAGTTTTAACATCAATCGCATCAAGCGGGTACGATTGTTGTTCATTCATTAATCGTTCATCAGGAGGGTGTTCGATTTTTTATCTGATCATCACTGAGGGTGTTCAGATTCTGAGTTTTTTGTTAATTCAAATCACGGCAAGAGGCTACGATTCGGGTTAAGAAGACGGAAGCAAATCTGAGAAGTTTGTATTCCGGTTTAAGGTTTGAAGAAGCAATCGCAAATCTGAGAAGTTTGGGTTGTTTGAAGTTTGCAAAAGACACAAAAATCTGAGAAGGTTTGTGATATCAAAGCATCAAGAGAGTGTTCGGTTGAGAAGTTTTGTCGCAAATCAAGCGGGTTTGGGGCTGATTTTTTGGTTTGTATTTAGAGAGTCGCGAATCAAGAAGGAAGAAAAAAAAACGCAGCCAAGAGGGTTGTTAAGAAAAGTCAGAAACCGTGCGGAGAATCGCGATAAGAGAAGTCGGTCGGTTCGCAAATTCCAGGTTCTACGTTCTATTTTTTTCTGGAATTTATATAAGATTTAGAAATTGGTTTGATTCCGTTAGAAAGTTAGTGTGAATTTTTTGGGAATCATAGACTTCGGTTTTAGGAGAAAACCAAAGTATAGAAAGTGAAAATTGTTCGAAAGGAAATTATGGCGGATTCGGGAGGAGCCTCTCCGTCAAACGCGGTAGTAATTAGAGAGGGTAGTTCGTTCTCCCAGTTTGAGTGTCCTATTTTAAAGTCTACAAATTATACGGTATGGGCGATCCGTATAAAAACCATTTTGAGGGCAAACGGATTATGGGAAATGATAGAACCAAAAGAAAATACGCAAGCGGATGAAAAGAAGGATATGATGGCGACCGCTTATTTATTTCAAGCACTACCGGAAGATATGATAATACAAGTTGCAAGTTGCAAGAGTGCAAAAGAAATTTGGGATGCATTAAAGACTAGACACGTCGGTGCAGATCGAGTGCAAAAGGCACGTCTTCAAACGCTCAAAACAGAGTTTGAGATGTTAAAAATGAAAGAGGAAGACACTATCGATTCGTTCACTGCAAGACTAAATAGCATTGTCACGAGGGCAAGTGGTCTTGGATCAACTTTTGATCAACCAACTTTAGTACGGAAACTTCTGAGTTCTGTACCAAAAAGGTTCGTTCAAATTGTTGCAACCATTGAACAATTCGCTGATTTAGAAACAACGACGCTAGACGAGACAATTGGAAGATTGAAAGCCTATGAAGAAAGGACCGGTTTGGTGGATGAAAACCCGGTATATAATCAAGAAAAACTTATGTATACGCGACGCGACAAGAACTATGGTCGTGGAAGGCGTTTTGGGAAGAATGGACAAGGATGGTTCAGTTCATCACAAGGCAAGTGGCGTGATGGAAAGTTCAAACAACAACAAGAAGAAGATGATGAAGATTCATCACATGATGCTTACAAGAGTAGAAGCAACCAAAGGAAGTTCGGGAAGGATTTAAGCAAGATAAAATGCTACAATTGCCAAAAGTTTGGTCATTATGCCTCAGATTGTCCTGAGTCAAACCAAAGAGAAGAAGAAACAAATCTAGTACAGGAAGACGAGGAACCAACTCTACTAATGGCAATCAAAGAAGACTGCAACGATCTACTACAACATGCTCATGATAAAAATGGAGAAGTGCAGGATGGCAAGCAAGACATGGAGAAAGATCAAGGTGCAACTTAAGGATGTTCGAGATTAGGGGGGTGAATGAAAACATAATCTCTTCACATCCTATATAAGTATTAGGGTTCATTATGTAATTAGTAGATAGATAGTTTAGATTTATTATTAAGTGGCGGTTACAAAGTTGAAGGACCAAAGTTGACAAGATGGAAGTTTGAAACTTCCCTCAATAACCGAATGGGTGTGTCTCCTACACACACCATTTCCGAACCGGTATCAAGGCAACAAGGAAAGGACGCGACTGTTGATCATGCGGACGACATCAACACACCTTTTCAAGTTCCAATCACAACCACACATCCAAGAGACATGACTTTTCACGAAGAGACACGTCTATTCACTCGTACCCGTAGGAAACTATAAATAGGATAGATTGATTTCATTTGTAATTGCTACTCTCATTCATTCACTTGTACATATTCACGATTTGTATTTATTCAGAAATAAAGGTTAGTTTACGTTTATTCGTTCATTGTGATATTCATTGTTCGTTATCAAGATTCTGGGCAACAGAGATTTGTAATCCCAGATGTTGTGTTTATAGCACATGTTTTTAATATTGTTTCAGTCAGATCCCTATCTTCTCCCACAAAGAAACAAGCAATATGCTTAAACAGCTCCTTATCATTTTCGGATGACAAAGTGTCAAAGCTTAATTGTAATGCCCTTTTTGCCTTTTCTATACCAGAAAGAGGTTCTTTCTTTAGCCCCTTTATGCGCTCTTCCCAATATGCTACATCTCGCTTATGTAGAGACCCACCAGAACTTCTAGAGCCAATGGATGTCCATCACAATATTTCGCAAGCTCTATTGAGACATCTTTATAACCTTCTTTGGGCGTATGGCTCTGGAATGCATGAATGCATAATAACTTTAGTGATTCATACTCATCTAACCCATCAAGTAAGACCTCAGTATGCTTGGGATGAACTTGTGTCTTGAATAAGTCACACCTTTCTGTTAAAGATGAATCCTTGGTTGTAATAATGATTTTGCTTCCTGGATGTAAACCTTTTTTTCCATGTAAAGCGTTCAGCTGGTCAAGACTACCAATGTCATCAAACACTATAAACACCTTTTTACGAGATAACACATCCTCAATTTTAGAGGTGTACTCGTTGACATCATTAACATGTAAGTCGAGTTTTTTTTGAAATGTCTCCGTGAAGTTGCTTTTGTAAATCAAGCAATCCATTATGGCGTTCTTCACATCTTGTATTGATACCTTCGATAAAGCTGCTTTTCTGGAATTTACCAAAGGGTAACATGAAAACATACTTAGCCAAAGATGTTTTTCCAATCCCACTGATGCCTACAATTGTAAGAATGTCAACAGTATGACAGGATCCATCTGTCAACCACGAATTAATGAATTCAATGTCATGGTTCCTCCCCGTAAGGGATGGTAGAGTATTACTTAAGGGTCCACCTAATCTACGATGGATGTTCGTAACAACTTCTTCAATCAGCTTTGTCTCCTTCCTGAGAATTGATCACTAAATGAGAAATATGAAATAGCAATGTGAAAACTAGACAACCTGATAATAGAAGATCGAAACCAAAAATCCTTTGCGTCTCTCTCTTAAATCAACTTGTACATGTCAGTCCCTCTGTTTTCACTAACTATTTAAGTCTATTATGATTTTAATTTTTACACCTTTTATGTTACATTTTTCTATTAGTTTTCATGAAAGAATCAAAATACCCTGATTATTAAATGCATAATAAATAAGACCCCAGAAACCCCACCTCTTTTAAAATTAGAAAAAAGAAGAATAATTTAAATATGGATCCACGTTAAATCTATTGTTATAAGACGTGGGGGTGTGGTTCGGGAGAAAGGATCGGGAGGCTGATGTGGAGGTCTTCCCCGATCGGGAACACCCCCCCCCCTGGAGCGGTGATCGGTGCACTCGATAACTCCTTCCCGATCGTCCCGAAGAGAATGAAGGTGATGTTGTGATGGAAGGGGAAAGGGGAATGAAGGGAACCACACCCAACATATGGGGGAGTAGTGATGATGTGGACTAGAAGGTGATGTGGAGCCTAGGTGGCCATGGGAGAAGGGGGAACCATACCCCATGGTCTAAAAACGTGTCATACGTGTACCAAGTACAGAATGTTTATATGTCTGTCTTTATGTCAATGCTAAATGATGCTTCATCAATTAGCATGTACAGAATTTTGTTGTGTAATGAAAAGATTCTAATAGCTTGACATCTAAGTAATTTAAGTAAGTGATTTACCTGCCATTTGCAACTTGTCCTTTTAAATCAGCAACTTGTGTGAGTGCCCTCTCCCATAACTCCATCTTTCGACCCCGTTCACTTCTTTTCTGTGCATTGGTTTCCAGCTCCATCCTCTCTTTATGCTTCGACATTGCTTCCCCTAAGCTGCTTTGTTGCTTCCTGACATCCGTGGGCTCCACATCATAGAAGATGGGGATAACAATTTGGTTAAAGCTCCTCTGTTGCTCAAGGATTAATACCAATTCATCTAGGCACCATG
The DNA here is from genome assembly GCF_002127325.2 of Helianthus annuus. Lineage (NCBI taxonomy): Eukaryota > Viridiplantae > Streptophyta > Magnoliopsida > Asterales > Asteraceae > Helianthus > Helianthus annuus. The sequence continues at coordinate 66,667,386 of NC_035443.2, forward strand.
TGGAGGAAGCATAATTCTTGGACAGCACAATAATAGAAGCTCTGGATGACTTAATCGCACTCTCCAGTTCTGGTTTCAGTGGCTCTCCAGTTTCAATCTCTTCATCATCCAAAAACGTGTTAATACCGGCTTCCAAAAGGGTGTTGTAGAGGTGATCAGTGAAACCATTACGAGTGTCGGCACCTCTGAAACTTAAAAATATATCATATCTCTGATTATGATCATGAGCTGATGATGAAGATGAGGATCCAGGTAAAGATTCATGTTCAGTGAGAACAACCATGTATAACTATGAATTATTAGAGGAAGGTTTGAGTGACTTGAGTAAAGAAGATGAGGTGTGAAACAAATGTATAAGGGGAGGAGGGGTGGTCACTAGTGATAGATTTCTATCACTCCAACTATCCAATCAACTCATGCCATGTCATCACCCAATATTCTATCACTAGTGATAGAAATGTAGGGGGGGGGGTATCACTAGTGATGGAATTCTATCACTCCCAAATTTTTTTAATTTTCATTTTAAAATTAGAAATTTTTAATTTTATTTTAAAACACTAAATTATAAATTTCACTAATTTTTTTTATTTTTTTATTTTAAATTAGAAATTAATAATAAAACACTAAAATTAAAAATTTCATTAAATTTAAAACATACTACTTCAATCTAACATACTAGAAACATACAATTTAAAAAAAAAAAAAAAAAAACCTACTCCTCGATCATGAAACTCCAAACCTAGAGAACCTACTAGTTCGATTAAATCGTATCTCAACTGAAAGTGAGTTTCTTCGTTACGCAATTGTAGATGGATATCTTGTGAAACTTGAACTTGTGTAGGAGGATCCGGCACCCAATCCGGGGATATTGCACGTCCGTCTTGTTTGATCAGCATATTGTGCAATATGATACATGCATACACTATGCTATGTATTGATTTCTTGCTCGTCGCACGAACCGGTTGGTGTAGTATACCTCATCTACCCTTTAAAACACCAAATGTCCTCTCAACATCTTCTCTTGCCGATTCTTGCAATTTTTTGAACGCTTTTTCTTTAGCCTCGACATGAAATGAGGGAGCTTTCAAAAAAACAGACCAAGACGGGTAGATACCATCCACAAGAAAAAAGCCTCGTCTGTAATGTCGACCGTTAACATAGAAAGGAGAGGAAGGTGCGGTACCATCCGTTACGCTTTGGAACAATGGCGACGTGTGCAACACATTGATGTCGTTGTTTGAACCTGGAACACCAAAATATGAATGCCAAATCCATAAATCATTCGTCGCCACCGCTTCTAGTATGATGGTTGGTCTTTTGATGTCTCCCCTAACATACGCCCCTCGCAACTCTCTTGGACAATTTTTCCTCTCGATATGTGTACAATCGATGCCACCGAGCCTCCCGGGAAAATGCCATCTAGCTTCATGTGCGGCATAAATACGTGAGATGTCGTGGCTCGTCGGTTTACGTAAAAACTCGTTCGCATACAACTTAATGACCGCGTTGCAAAAAAATTGCAAACATTCACGTGAAGTTCTTTCCGACATAGCTAGGTATTCATCATATTGATCGGGAGGGTTACCTGTCACTAGTTGGCAAATGGCGGACGTGCATTTTTGTATCGGCGTGAAACTTGGTTTGCCCCTCGCATCGTAACCTTCTTGAAACCATTCCTCGCTTGTCGGAAGACGACTCGGTATCACTATCGCTAGACATCGGAAACGTCGAATCTGTAGGGAATTCCATTTGAGAAAGATATAAAAATTGTGTGAAATGGATTTATGTTGTGTGTAGAAATATATAAAGGTTTAAAGGTTTTTTTTTATAAAATGTGACCGTTATTCAACGGATATATACCGACGTTAAAAAATCGACCACATTTCAACGCGTTATACACTCCACGCGTTACAAAAATAACGCGTTATACACTTACCGGCGGCGGTGTTCCGTGATTGTTTCACGCGTGATCAGGGTGGTATAACGGACCACTCCGTGTGCTCTAACTATGAATTATTAGAGGAAGGTTTGAGTGATTTGAGTAAAGAAGATGAGGTGTGAAACAAGCCACGTGAAAGGTTTTAACTTTTAAAGAAACAAGTCTTCGATCAATGAGTCAACACCTATTTTTACTACAATTGCCTTTAACTTTCAACGTTGAATGTCCAGAAAAATATTTATCATAATTATAATTGTTTTAATAGTTTATAGTGTTCACGTCTTTAAAATTAAAAGTTAATAGTTTAAAATATTTTTATTATAATTATAATTGTTTTAATAGTCATTGTTTATCTAGTGTTAAGGCCTTGCGTTATGTGGGTACATGAAAGCTTGAAAAAAATCTAGCGTAACAGTAAGTTTCATGCTTTAGTATTTAGAGTTAGAATGAACGAAAGTATACGTAAAAAACGTTGAACCACGATGGTGTGTTAATGCGTAAAATTTAAACCGAAAAATAAAACATATAAAAGAATTACTGAGTTGACTTAGGACCCGTACGTTGCGATGGGAACATTAAACCGGATAAACATACGTAAAAATGTTGAACCACGTACGCACATTGCAGCATCTTAACTCCTAAAATTTAGACCGTAATGATAACCGAATAAAAATGTAAAAGATGAAAACTATAAGAGAACAAAGTTAAAAGTGGAAAAATGTTGGGGTTAAAAATAAAAAATGCTTTTACGAATTTTTCTAACAAATGAGAAAGGATGAAGTAAACAAGAACTAAATAATATTAATGTTACTTGTGGGTGTTTAAAGAAAAACATAAGTGGGTTTCCAATAACAATCAATATAACATCCCTCCTAAAAATATCTAGGACACTCCTAAATGTCCCTAAATATACCCTGTACGTGAAAACCGAACCCGTTATACCTCTATGCTTGTAAAAATCAACAAAAACAAGATCCACCAATCGCTCGCGGGGCGCTACGGAGACCACCCCGGTCTGTCGCGGGTCGCGACTGCTCTTGTTTGCTGGACAAGTCATAGTGCCACGTGGCACATGACTTAGCATACCTACTCGATGACTCAGCGAAGCTACAACCGCATTTTCGAACCTCGCGGGCCGCGAAGGCCAAGGCTATGGCTGTCGCGGGGCGCCGATCAGCCTATAAAAGGGGGGTCAAGGTTCATTTATCAATCGTTTCAGTTTTCTTTTCTCTCTCAATTTCTCTTTCTCTGATAGTAGAATTTCTGCCCGAGCATAATACCCACTATATAGCGAACCTCTGCCTCGTTGTAAGTACTATAACCCTGCTATTACCCTACACGATCGACTTAGGATTCCGTAATGCATGTCGGCTCTGTCCGGCGCAGTCATTAGAATTCTGTCTCGTGTGTACACCGATTGATTTAGAATTTTCGTAATGCATGTCGGCTCCGCCCGACTCAATCATTGGAAATTTGTCTCGAGTTGTATGGTTAATTTGAATTGGGTTATTTTACTAACACGTGTGCATTATTTGATTTACTAGATAATAACCAGGAGATTCTCAGGAAGCCTTAGTATTATCTAAACTTGCAATATGAGTAATCCTCTTTTTGTGAAACCTTGTTGTAAACTATTTTTACAAAACTTCAATATTTTAAATTATATTCAACAGTGATTGAGTATTTGTATTCTGCAATTATCGTCATTATGTTGGGGTTTTGTATACAAAATTTGTTACTACACTGTGAGTAGTAACATGACCACCAGTCATGGATTGACAGTACCGTGGGTGGTAATTGTCACACCCCGATTTTCGGTTTGTGCGGAAGCGTATGGCGAGGTGTGACGAGAGCGGCAATCGTTACAATCAATCGAGTAAACAACACATTTGAAACATAAAAGATGTTTATCCATACATTTGATTCGAAACCATAATTTACATTACATATGTCTTGTTTGAAACTTGAAACAACAACAACTTTAACTACATTATTCAAAGTTCAAAACATAACAACTGAAAACGGATGACATCACAAAAGCTTGCGTTCTTGATAACCACTTGAACATATTTTTCCAAAGCCGTCCACTAATCTCCTGTAATACATGTTAATTTTGAAAACGTCAACAAAAGTTGAGTGAATTCATATTATTTTGTTTTCGCATCAAATGAGTCTCCAAAACATTTGAAGTAATAAAATTCGTTTTTTTTGTATAGTATGATAAAAAAAATTGTATGATCATTAGTGTGTTGCAAGGACACTAATATGTATGCGAATAGGAGGCAACCAAACCTTGACAATTTATCGTGTGTGTCAACGACACTAGTTTGGACACAAAGGCACTCTTGACGATCGTGGTTATCGTTGTCGTTAAGAGTGGGGCTTGCCAAAACCCAAATAGATCTATCTGTTTGTTCCTCGGTACTTGTTTATTCATTAATGGCCCCTTTATTTTAACACCTATCCGCATGTGATCAAAATAGTTTCATTGTATTATCATACTATTTGTAACATGTATACATCCCCGAAGTTTAAAACTATAAACATTCAAAGTAAAAGGGGAAAACATGAACTCACAGATTTGCGTTCCGTGCAAATCTCTATTCGATTCCTTGTTCGCGGTTCGTTTCTCGACCTACAAGTGTTCTAATCTAGTTAGACACTTAGGTTTGTTTTTGTGTATCGTACAAATATTCTATCTTGTATTTTTTTTGTGTTTTCGTATATATATATATTACTTCCTTGTATATATATTTATTCTATTTGATTTGTGTTTGAATGGCCTTAATTTATGTTTTAGAATTTAACTCCATTTTGGGTATTTGGTGCTTATGGGCCTAGCCCAAATAACTTTGTTTAAAAAATATGGGTTAAGCCCAAATTAATTTGTAAGAGTGGGTCTTAGCCCAAAACATTTATAAAGGTAGGCCTAGCCCAATTTAGTTTATAGTTGTGGACTTAGCCCAAATAGCTTGTGTAATAATGGGCCTAGTCCAAATTGTTTTCTAAGATATATCTAGTCCATAATAATTTGTAAATATTGGGTTTTTAGCCCAAGTATTTTGTAAAGTGGGCTTTAGCCCAATTTTAACTAAAAATACATTTTAGTCCATTGTTTTGTAAAAGTGGGCCTAGCCCAAATTTTATTTATGAGAAATGGGCATTAGCCCAATTTTTAATTTATGGACTACTTTTTAAAATGCAAAACTTTGGGCTAGTGAAAAATAATAATAGTAGTACTTGTATTTTTATAAAAATCTAATTTTTATAAAAATCATTACTTATGCCATAGTTGAACATTTTAGTGCATAAACTTGTGTGACGGTTCGTATTTTATTCTAGTCATTTACTACTTGTAGGTTTTATTTATTCGTACCGTTTGTCCGGTTGTGTTGTCCGTCACGTTTTACCATTTGCTTTGTTTGTGCCATTTTTGTTTGTCCGAAAGTCCATATAGTCCAATAGTGTCCAAATCTGTCCGTTTGTGTTTTCGTGTCCAAGGATGGACATTTTATTTCGTTTTCAAGTTTATATATATATATTGTAATTTTTTTATGGATGTGTAATAATTTTGCATTTGTTCCTACTAGAACTAACATATGATGTACACATCAAAATATATAAACTTATGATACTTGATGAATATTTTGTAAGTACACATTTTATCCAAAAATATATACTTGTCATTTTTGTTTAGAAATCTTTTTATAAAACATGGATTTATGACTTTGTCCAAAAATTGTTTAACCATGTTTAAAGACCTCAAATAATAATTTTAGTCGCAAACTTCTTTGTTTAACAACTTTTAATACATCACAAAATTTATAAAAATTTGCCATAGTTTTATTTGAAACATGGATTTTTCCCCAAGTTTATACAAAACTTGTTTTCAAATTATTTCAATACAAAACATCATCAAGTATCAATATCTATCAAAATTTGTCAACAAAAGTAGCATGAACATGATATTGTTCTTAACTTTCCCAAAAAGGAAACTTTATTCCTTATTTTTGCCAAAAATTTGTAAAACAAGATTTTATGAAAAACTCTTGTTTTAGATGTCTTACAAAGTCATCTAAAGCATAAATGTGCATTCAAAACGTTTACTACCAACATATTTCTTGATTTTGATCCTTTCCAGAAATGGAAATTTTATCCAAGAAATATTTCGAAAATTTATTTTCTTAGTTTTAAATGGTTTCTCATATTTTACTAACATGCATGTTCATAAAAATTCATGTTCATTCCTTTGTTGATGAATCTTGGTTGATCCTACATGCATGTATGTAGATCATATTTTTGAGTAAGAATAACCGAGATTCAAATTTATTAGTCTAGATTTCTCCAAGTTCATCTCATAATCATAGAAAAATCATGGTTAAAAATAATGATTTTTAGTTGTTTCTTGTTGTTTTTCTTAAGTGATTATGATGAACTTGTAAAAGAAATCAAAAATAAAAGTAAGACTAGTGTAATGTTCTTACAATTTTTGCTAGGAAATAAGGATGAAGATAAGAAAAATCTTGATGATCTAGGGCTTCTAGGTCCACCAACAATGCTCCAAATAGCTTTACTAAACTCCCTAGTATCTTGTGTCATCCATGAACTTCCATATTTGCATGTGTTCTTGAGTTTGGATTATGAAAGAAAGTGATGTATGAGGGTGTTTGGCCTTGAACGATTTTGGAGAGAGAGAGAGAGAGTAGGAAGTTGTAGTGTTTGATGGTTTTGGAAATAATGAAGAGAAGGTGGAGTGTAAAGAAGGATTTAGTTCTTGGAAAATACACTAATCAAGCATTTGAAGCTTCCAACACACCATCAACAAAATGAGTAGGCTTATGGGGCCCACATAATTTCGAAAATCAGCTTAGGGGGAGGAAAAATGGCTGAATTTTTAATAAAAATATTGTCTAAACTATAAAGTTTAAGCATTTTAATAACTTTGATATTTTATATAAAAATATCTACAAGGTTTTAAGCTCTAATATTTTAAAGTAATGTGACACTAGGTAAAACTAGTTCACCAAAATTTTTAGTTTGTAATTCGGGTGAAAAAGTCGGTTCGGGTCCTGTACCGGGTTAAATACTGACACCGTGTTCCGTTTGGATAAATACATAACAAAAATTATTTTTGCACTTGCTTTATTATCCAAATAATTAATCCACTTTTTGGACTAAAAATTTTATTATTTTTGACACGGTTCCGGTACCGGCTTTGCTTACTGGCAGTTTACTGAACTAGCCGTGCAGCTTAACGCAATAAGATTCGATTACGGATTTTGTGTCGTTTTTAATACCTTTTATATTATTTATGTCAAATAATATTTATTTATGGGTTTTTCGGACAGTTACTGTTTCGTTCTACGAAATGCTGTATATTCCGCACGATTGCTGTATTTTTCTGCGGACTTGGACAATTTGATTTAATTGGAATTTTGTAAATGATAAAGAACATATTATTTTTGGACAAAGCTTTTTATAGAATATTTGTGTAGACATAACTGTATATCTTGTTTTCATTGTGTCAGACTGTACCGCGACTAGGCGACTAGTACTGACAAGTATCGTTTATTCGCGTTCCTATTGTTAGTCTAGGATATTGTTTCTAATCGCAACGGATTCGTTATCATACTTCACTATGATTTTAGTAATTCCTAGACTCTCAAGACTTTAATTAATTAAAATTAAGTCAAATACGCGAAAATAATAGTCGAAATAGTTGTTCAAGTTGTACGGAATTAACGGAATTTTGCCGTTTGTCACATTCTCCCCCTGTTAAAGAAAATTTCGTCCCCAAATTTTAAATCTGTGTCCCTTCTTAGTTGGGACTTTCTTAAACAAATGAGGGTACTTCTTTTTGAATTTTTCTTCTCGTTCCCATGTGAACTCGAGTCCTCGTTTCGAGTTCCATCGGACTTTGAATAGTTTGATACGACTTCTCCTCGTTTTGTGAATCTTTGAAACCAGAACCTCAACAGGTTCTTCGATGAAATGGAGGTTGTCGTCTACCTGGATTTCGTCCAGGGTAATAATAAGTGTTTCATCCGAAAGATACCTTTTCAAATTCGACACATGAAAAGTGTCGTGAACGCTACTGAAAAGTGTCGTATGGTCTTATGTATCTCGGGCTAAGCTTCCCTTGCTTACCGAATCTAGCTACGCCTTTCCACGACGAGACTTTTAGCAACACCTTGTCTCCAACCTCAAAAGACAATGGTTTACGACGTCTATCCGCGTAGCTTTTCTGTCTGTCTCGAGCCGCCTTGATACTGTCTCGACTCCTGAATATCAGTAGTTTCTTGAACTAACTCAGGACCTAACATTTGTTTGTCGCCTAGTTCCGCCCAACATAGCGGAGATCGACACTTACGGCCATAAAACGCTTTGAATGGTGTGGCTTTAATACTCGCGTGATAACTGTTATTGTATGAGAACTCCACTAACGCCAAGGGAGTATCACAATTTCGACCTAAGTCCATCACACAAGCACAAAACATATATTCTAAAGTTTGAATCGTGCGTTCACTTTGGCCGTCAGTTTGGGGATGAAAGGTCATGCTCAAATTTTATTGGAATCCAAAGGCCTTTTGAAAAGACTGCCAAATCCTTGATATAAAACGACCGTCTCGGTCAGAGATTATCGACAAAGGTACACCATGTCTTGCTACAATTTCTCTGAGATAGATTTTAGCTAACTTCTCAGTACTATCTTTCTCACGAATAGGCAAGAAGTGAGCTGACTTGGTTAATCGGTCGACGATTACCCAAATCATGTTGTGACCACGGGAAGTTCTGGGTAATTTAGTTACGAAATCCATAGAAATATGTTCCCATTTTTAATTAGATATTTCGGGTTGTTGTAGCAATCCATATGGTTTTTGGTACATTTTTCCAACATATGTCGCAATATCACCTTTGATATTAGGCCACCAATAAAATTCCTTGAGATCGTGATACATCTTATCTGTTCCAGGATGTATCGAATACTTGGATTTATGAGCCTCGTCAAGTATTAGGCCTCGAAGACCACCAAAATAAGGAATCTAAATTCTATTCAGGAAATATAAGGCTCCATTCTCTTGCGACTCTAATTGTTCTTCCATACCTCTAAGCATTTCTGCTTTGATATTTTCTGGTTTTAATGCTTCTTGCTGAGCATCAAGAATTCGAGAGGTAAGGTCGTTATGAATTGTAAGCCTTAAAGATCGCACACGCAAAGGTTTAACTCGTTCTTTTCGACTTAGAGCATCCACGACAACGTTCGCTTTGCCCGGATGATATTTGATCTCACAATCGTAGTCATTCAACAATTCGACCCATCGTTTTTGGCGCATATTTAACTCTTTCTGGTTAAATATATGTTGAAGACTCTTGTGATCCGTGAATATCGTGCATTTAGTACCATAAAGATAATGACGCCAAATTTTTAGTGCAAATACCACTGCACCTAACTCTAGGTCATGGGTGGTATAGTTCCTTTCGTGTATCTTTAGTTGGCGTGATGCGTATGCAATAACTTTTTCCCTTTGCATTAACACGCATCCTAACCCTTGTCGTGAGGCATCACAATAGACTACGAAATCATCCGTACCGTCTAGGAGTGACAGAATTGGTGCATTACAGAGTTTGTCTTTAAGCAGTTGAAAAGCTGCTTCTTGTTTCTCTCCCCATTCAAATTTCTTAAATTTTGAGTGAGAGAAGTAAGGGATTGCGCAATCTTCGAGAAGTTCTCAATGAATCTTCGATAATAACCAGCCAATCCTAGGAATTGACGGATTTCGGTCGGTGTCTTTGGTGCACTCCAATTCTTTATGGCCTCAATTTTCGATGGATCAACATGTATGCCTTTCTCGTTGACTACGTGTCCGAGAAATTGAACTTTGCGAAGCCAAAATGCACATTTGGAAAATTTCGCATACAGTTTCTCCTTTTCCAATAACTTAAGAATAGTTCTAAGATGGTGCTCGTGTTCACTCTTGTTTCGTGAATATATCAATATATCATCGATGAACACTATCACGAATTTGTCAAGGTAAGGCTTGCACACGCGGTTCATTAAGTCCATGAACACTACTGGTGCATTTGTTAAGCCAAACAGCATAACAAGGAACTCGTAATGGCTGTAGCGAGTTCGGAATGCCGTTTTCGGAACACCTTCTTCTTGAACTCTGAGTTGATGGTATCCTGATCTCAAATAATAGCTCGATCCTTGAAGTTGATCAAATAGATCGTCAATCCTCAGTAATGGATACTGATTCTTGATTGTGAGTTTATTTAACTCTCGATAATCTATACACATCCTAAAACTTCCGTCCTTCTTCTTCATGAATAGGACTGGAGCTCCCAAAGGTGAGTGGCTTGGTCTGATGAAACCCTTATCCAACAACTCTTGAAGTTGTGTGGACAATTCTTGCATTTCTGAAGGAGCTAATCAGTATGGAGACTTTGCCACAGGTGCGGCTCCTTGAATTAAGTCTATTTAGAATTCGACTTTTCGTTGTGGAGGTATTCCCAACAAGTCTTCTGGAAAGACTTCAGAGAATTCCTTCACAACTGGGATTTCCTCAAGTTTTAGCTCCTTGGCCTTCTTGTGAACAATGTGCGCTAAGAATGCTATACATCCTTTTCGTAGGCACTTTCGGGTTTTCATACAGGAAATAATTTGTAACGGTATTTCGTTTTTCTCACCGTGACAAGAAGTTTCTCGTTATTAGGAAAGGGGATTCGAATGATCTTGTCGTAACATACGACTTCGACTTGGTTGGTGGGTAGCCAATCCATTCCAACTTACAATATCAAAACTACCTAGTTGAACGTGTATTAGGTCAATTTTGAATTTTCGTTTTCCTAGTTCTAAGGAACATCCTTTAACTATTTTATCGGATTCAGTCACCTTTCCATTCGCTAATTTGATAGTGAATGAAACATCTAGTTTAGTTGACTTTAGTCCAAGCATATCTTTAAATTCTAAAGATATAAAACTAAAACCTGCACCGGTATCAAATAAAATAGAAGCGAAATGATCGTTGACAGGGAACGTACCGGTGATTACGTTGGGATCCTGTTGCGCTTCTTTAGCTCCAACCACAAAGGCTCGTCCATGACCTTTGTTTTCTTTGGGACAGTCCTTCCTAAAGTGTCCCATTTCACCACCGTTATAACAACCGTGGTTATTTCCTCGTCTGTTCCCATTACCATTGCCTCCATCTTTCTTGCCTTTGTTTTTATTCCCTTTGTTGTTACACCAACAATTTTCAGTGCAGTAACCCATTTTCCCGCATTTATCACACTTGATGGTTCGGCATCCACCATAGTGGTGATATCCACACTTGTTACACTTAGATGTATTTCCATTATATTTCTTACCACTCGTTTCAGTTGTGGCAACGAATGCCTTGGTTTTCTTAGTCGTGGGGGTTTTCTTACGTTTGTTGTTCGCTATAAAATCTTTCTGGAAATACTAATACTTTCTCTTATTGTTACCCGAAGAAGACTCCACATACGTCTCCTTTTTCACCGCACCTTTATTCAGTTTTTCCATCCTTACTACATCCTCGTAAGACTTAATGCAAGACTTATAGCTTGAGCAATTCTCAATATAGTTCCTCCAATTCCGCTATTGTTTGAAGTGTGGTTTGCTTCGTGTTGTACGATTGCTTCTGCAACTCGCTGGTTCAGTAGAGTATCAAGCTCAGCTCGTGTTGTAGGTAAAGGTTCCGTTTGGGCTTAAAAAGTGTTACTTCATTCTGGTGCCATGATCTTCATATATATATAAAATATATATCGAAGAGATTAGACACGAACGAAAATAAAAACACATCGTCATGCACTATGATCATAAGGTCAAAATAGATCATAATGATACATATGCTAATCTTTCGCACCATATTCATCACATCCTTGCAGGGATGTAAAATATATTACAACAATGTGTCAATAAGAAAATACCAACTTATATATGCCATGTCACCTTTTTACAATTATTTTAGTGAAGAAAACAAAAATAATCTCGGAGTTACATCACTTCGGTCGATACACGACATATGGTAATATATAAAATAAGGTGAAGTCTTTTCTTCACATTGTTCCTGATTGATATTAAGTCTCCATGTCTTCAACAGTCTTTAGTCTTTCACAAAATCGGGTATACTTCCCAAAAGTTAGTAATTGAACATAACAACCGTGGTGTGGGATGTGTAAGTGAAGACTTAGAAATTAGACCGTGAAGGCACGTAACCTCCTCCTCGAGACCAAAAATGTGCCTAATGGTGGCAGTCGAGTGGTTCTCAAGGGTATGAATGTGTTCCTCAGATGATAGAGGTGCTTTGTTGAATGTAGAGTGTGGAGGTACTGATAGGGGGAAAAATGATAGTAATGGGGCATTCCGGGGGAGGTCGAGTAGCAGAAATCTGAGTCTCAAGATCATGGACTCATCAAAAAGGAATACTAAGATGAATCTTGGAAGATAAAACTCATAGTTTATAGTAATAAGCGGAAAATGGCATGGACGATAAGGATTAGATGGGCTCATGTCCGGTGGTGGAGGTTGAGAATGTACATCGGAATAGTAAGGTGGAGAGTCGTGGGTGATAGAATGTATGTGTTGTCCATATGCCTAAGCAGAACAACCATCTGTTCAGGAGGGGAAAACCAAGCAGTTGCCTCTATCCTTACAGTATGTATTCCATACTCTATGGACCTTGGTCGTCCAAAGTAAGGAAAGTCCTCCGTCGCATTAACTCATGTGACGAATACATTGGTATTGTTTGAGCTCAACAAGTTCCAACAAAGTTATTATGATTTCTATAGATGTCGAATGGAATATGGTAAGAGACTTGCGCCATGGCTCGTGCCATATTACCATTTGAGACCAAACGAATGTCAAATAACGGATTTTATCGCAATAACTCCAATAAATATGATAAGGTGTTATAGGCATCGTGAGATTAACCCAAATGTTGGAGTTTTAGAATGTTTGAGGAAAATCCTTCCTGGATGGTTTTCCTAATTTGTTTGCTTAGATGACTTGTCTCAACTGACTTGTGATATAGATCGGATGCTAGGCACGAAATCAATACGTGTAGTTTTTAATGTATTATAGGGAATCATAGTAATCACCTTAGTTAGCGTTCTAAGAAATGGAAAAATTGAATTCTTAAGTAACAACTCAAGAATTTTGAACAGGTAGTGATCATTAGTCTGACCCGCAGGGCCCACCAGGATTCCCATCCACTGCAACTTATTATTACGTGGGCCCCCATAATAATAAATTGCCTCGTATGGTCACCCTAGCGTTCCCTCGTTCAAAACAGACGATCAGTCGGAGAGGGGGACATGATTGTCTAATTACCTTTAACATAGAATGGACCTTCATGATGGTCCACGCGTTAATACTTGTAGCCATCGCTCGCGGAATGGCACGAAGTTAAGAAATAGAAGTAAGAGGATTCATAACAATAATGGCTGAATGGGTACCTTCAAGATGAGTGTTTCATCTTCCTTGTCTTGATAAGAATGTCACCAATCATGATAAATATGAACCATAGGGACCTCGTTCCTACTAATAGATTATTCATCCAAGGCTACCACCTCCACCTAATTGTCATCATCGAGGTCAGGCATTTTCCGTATCTGGGGGAAAACAACCATCTTTTATGGAATGTCGAGCTTAGGGTTTCACTTAGGGACTACGCCCTACCATGAGCTCATCAACAGATGCGAGATCAATACGCTTGTTATGAGAGTCCAGAATAACAATAGAATTTGAATACTAAGATATCATGGTCGTGGCAAAATAATCCGTACAATGTACACATGTGAACAAATAATAAATAATCGATTTTTGGACAATTGTACTTTTGTTTTCATCGTTGTTTATATCGTATATCGTTTCCAGTTCGACTTATTGTTATCGTGTCTAAACCCCATAGACTTGTACCAAATAACTAGTCTTTGGTATCATCGTTTCGAACTATCGTTTAATACTATCACATAGTATCCTTGCATTATCGTTTTGTATTAGTGGACGCTTTGTAAAAATATAATGTAGAACGCTTGTTGTAAAGAACATCGTTTTGAAATTGTAGACCAGACTCAAAAAGAATCTTAGTTCACTACAATTGATGCTCTGATACCAGGTCTGTCACACCCCGATTTTCGGTTTGTGCGGAAGCGTATGGCGAGGTGTGACGAGAGCGGCAATCGTTACAATCAATCGAGTAAACAACACATTTGAAACATAAAAGATGTTTATCCATACATTTGATTCGAAATCATAATTTACATTACATATGTCTTGTTTGAAACTTGAAACAACAACAACTTTAACTACATTATTCAAAGTTCAAAACATAACAACTGAAAACGGATGACATCACAAAAGCTTGCGTTCTTGATAACCACTTGAACATATTTTTCCAAAGCCGTCCACTAATCTCCTGTAATACATGTTAATTTTGAAAACGTCAACAAAAGTTGAGTGAATTCATGTTATTTTGTTTTCGCATCAAATGAGTCTCCAATACATTTGAAGTAATAAAATTCGTTTTTTTTTTGTATAGTATGATAAAAAAAAATTGTATGATCATTAGTGTGTTGCAAGGACACTAATATGTATGCCGAATAGGAGGCAACCAAACCTTGACAATTTATCGTGTGTGTCAACGACACTAGTTTGGACCCAAAGGCACTCTTGACGATCGTGGTTATCGTTGTCGTTAAGAGTGGGGCTTGCCAAAACCCAAATAGATCTATCCGTTTGTTCCTCGGTACTTGTTTATTCATTAATGGCCCCTTTATTTTAACACCTATCCGCATGTGATCAAAATAGTTTCATTGTATTATCATACTATTTGTAACATGTATACATCCCCGAAGTTTAAAACTATAAACATTCAAAGTAAAAGGGGAAAACATGAACTCACAGATTTGCGTTCCGTGCAAATCTCTATTCGATTCCTTGTTCGCGGTTCGTTTCTCGACCTACAAGTGTTCTAATCTAGTTAGACACTTAGGTTTGTTTTTGTGTATCGTACAAATATTCTATCTTGTATTTTTTTTTTGTGTTTTCGTATATATATATATAACTTCCTTGTATATATATTTATTCTATTTGATTTGTGTTTGAATGGCCTTAATTTATGTTTTAGAATTTAACTCCATTTTGGGTATTTGGTGCTTATGGGCCTAGCCCAAATAACTTTGTTTAAAAAATATGGGTTAAGCCCAAATTAATTTGTAAGAGTGGGTCTTAGCCCAAAACATTTATAAAGGTAGGCCTAGCCCAATTTAGTTTATAGTTGTGGACTTAGCCCAAATAGCTTGTGTAATAATGGGCCTAGTCCAAATTGTTTTCTAAGATATATCTAGTCCATAATAATTTGTAAATATTGGGTTTTTAGCCCAAGTATTTTGTAAAGTGGGCTTTAGCCCAATTTTAACTAAAAATACATTTTAGTCCATTGTTTTGTAAAAGTGGGCCTAGCCCAAATTTTATTTATGAGAAATGGGCATTAGCCCAATTTTTAATTTATGGACTACTTTTTAAAATGCAAAACTTTGGGCTAGTGAAAAATAATAATAGTAGTACTTGTATTTTTTTAAAAATCTAATTTTTATAAAAATCATTACTTATGCCATAGTTGAACATTTTAGTGCATAAACTTGTGTGACGGTTCGTATTTTATTCTAGTCATTTACTACTTGTAGGTTTTATTTATTCGTACCGTTTGTCCCGTTGTGTTGTCCGTCACGTTTTACCATTTGCTTTGTTTGTGCCATTTTTGTTTGTCCGAAAGTCCATATAGTCCAATAGTGTCCGAATTTGTCCATTTGTGTTTTCGTGTCCAAGGATGGACATTTTATTTCGTTTTCAAGTTTATATATATATTTTGTAATTTTTTTATGGATGTGTAATAATTTTGCATTTGTTCCTACTAGAACTAACATATGATGTACACATCAAAATATATAAACTTATGATACTTGATGAATATTTTGTAAGTACACATTTTATCCAAAAATATATACTTGTCATTTTTGTTTAGAAATCTTTTTATAAAACATGGATTTATGACTTTGTCCAAAAATTGTTTAACCATGTTTAAAGACCTCAAATAATAATTTTAGTCGCAAACTTCTTTGTTTAACAACTTTTAATACATCACAAAATTTATAAAAATTTTGCCATAGTTTTATTTGAAACATGGATTTTTCCCCAAGTTTATACAAAACTTGTTTTCAAATTATTTCAATACAAAACATCATCAAGTATCAATATCTATCAAAATTTGTCAACAAAAGTAGCATGAACATGATATTGTTCTTAACTTTCCCAAAAAGGAAACTTTATTCCTTATTTTTGCCAAAAATTTGTAAAACAAGATTTTATGAAAAACTCTTGTTTTAGATGTCTTACAAAGTCATTTAAAGCATAAATGTGCATTCAAAACGTTTACTACCAACATATTTCTTGATTTTGATCCTTTCCAGAAATGGAAATTTTATCCAAGAAATATTTCGAAAATTTATTTTCTTAGTTTTAAATGGTTTCTCATATTTTACTAACATGCATGTTCATAAAAATTCATGTTCATTCCTTTGTTGATGAATCTTGGTTGATCCTACATGCATGTATGTAGATCATATTTTTGAGTAAGAATAACCGAGATTCAAATTTATTAGTCTAGATTTCTCCAAGTTCATCTCATAATCATAGAAAAATCATGGTTAAAAATAATGATTTTTAGTTGTTTCTTGTTGTTTTTCTTAAGTGATTATGATGAACTTGTAAAAGAAATCAAAAATAAAAGTAAGACTAGTGTAATGTTCTTACAATTTTTGCTAGGAAACAAGGATGAAGATAAGAAAAATCTTGATGATCTAGGGCTTCTAGGTCCACCAAAAATGCTCCAAATAGCTTTACTAAACTCCCTAGTATCTTGTTTCATCCATGAACTTCCATATTTGCATGTGTTCTTGAGTTTGGATTATGAAAGAAAGTGATGTATGAGGGTGTTTGGCCTTGAACGATTTTGGAGAGAGAGAGAGAGTAGGAAGTTGTAGTGTTTGATGGTTTTGGAAATAATGAAGAGAAGGTGGAGTGTAAAGAAGGATTTAGTTCTTGGAAAATACATTAATCAAGCATTTGAAGCTTCCAACACACCATCAACAAAATGAGTAGGCTTATGGGGCCCACATAATTTCGAAAATCAGCTTAGGGGGAGGAAAAATGGCTGAATTTTTAATAAAAATATTGTCTAAACTATAAACTTTAAGCATTTTAATAACTTTGATATTTTATATAAAAATATCTACAAGGTTTTAAGCTCTAATATTTTAAAGTAATGTGACACTAGGTAAAACTAGTTCACCAAAATTTTTAGTTTGTAATTCGGGTGAAAAAGTCGGTTCGGGTCCTGTACCGGGTTAAATACTGACACCGTGTTCCGTTTGGATAAATACATAACAAAAATTATTTTTGCACTTGCTTTATTATCCAAATAATTAATCCAACTTTTTGGACTAAAAATTTTATTATTTTTGACACGGTTCCGGTACCGGCTTTGCTGACTGGCAGTTTACTGAACTAGCCGTGCAGCTTAACGCAATAAGATTCGATTGCGGATTTTGTGTCGTTTTTAATACCTTTTATATTATTTATGTCAAATAATATTTATTTATGGGTTTTTCGGACAGCTACTCTTTCGTTCTACGAAATGCTGTATATTCCGCACGATTGCTGTATTTTTCTGCGGACTTGGACAATTTGATTTAATTGGAATTTTGTAAATGATAAAGAACATATTATTTTTGGACAAAGCTTTTTATAGAATATTTGTGTAGACATAATTGTATATCTTGTTTTCATTGTGTCAGACTGTACCGCGACTAGGCGACTAGTACTGACAAGTATCGTTTATTCGCGTTCCTATTGTTAGTCTAGGATATTGTTTCTAATCGCAACGGATTCGTTATCATACTTCACTATGATTTTAGTAATTCCTAGACTCTCAAGACTTTAATTAATTAAAATTAAGTCAAATACGCGAATTCGAAATAGTTGTTCAAGTTGTACGGAATTACCGGAATTTTGCCGTTTGTCACAGTAATTAAAGTAGAAATTAAACAAATGTAATTGTGAGATCGCCCTCAATACTGTAAAATGATAAAACCTGTTTTGATTAAACTGGGATTCACTCACTAGTATTTCTTGCTGACTAAATGTTTTTAAAATGTGTTCCAGGTAACATAATGTGAAAGCCCAATAAAAGTCAGCTGGAGAGCACTGAAAGCTTGGAGTAGTGGCTATAAAAGTTACCTAAAATAAACAAGACATTTTGTTTTCAATAATTAGTGTTTATCCTTATCAATGTATTGTCAAATGAACTTGGGTTTTATTCCCATGAATTATTCTTATAAAAGTTTGGTGTTTTACTTTGATAAAAATATTTCCTAACTACGGTCCTGATGTATTCCGCTGCCAAATTAATAAACACCGATATGACCCGCTCTAAGGCTCGCGGCCGCCCACTCCTGGTAGGGGCCAGGGGTTGCGACAAAAGGTGATATCAGAGCTACAGCCACTAATTTAAGCCAAAGAAGTGTTCTGCTGACACTGAAATTTCAAATTATATATTAGGAAATAAATTATGTGATTATGTGTTAGTTGACTATTTGTTAGTTTACAGTATAAGTGATCAAGGAACAGTGGACGCTTATCGTCATTTAGATAGTTCACAGAAAAATGAGGGAACATCATCCCAGCCTGATCCCTCAGGATATTTAGCCGATACCGAAGAGGGAATATTTATTTTTAAGGCGCAATCAGAGGAACCTTTTACTACTGAGAAAAGAGGTTGGTTTAATAGAGGAGCCCATGAAAGGAGAAAAGGAATGAAAAAGTTACAGCAACAGAGAGCAATAACCAGGGCCAATAGGGAGGCGGATGCACATATCCAGGAAGTAACTAGTAGACCACCTTGGGAGGAAGAATTAGATAGACAATTGGCTAATTTTCACATGTTAGCCACTACAGCCGTAGATAACAACCAAAACCAAGAAGTCGAACCTCCATTATCACCAGACCAACCAATGCTAGAATCCAACTCTGAAAACCAACTCCCGATACCTGCATTTAACCCAGACACATCACCTAGAATCCTAACTCCACGTCCTCTAGGATATGATCCATGGTTTGATGACAATAGGTCATATTCGGCCTTATACCCACCTGAAGAACTAAAACCTTTAGAATCTGATCCGTGGAAGGAAATAGATAGGACATTTTTCGAAATGAATAGCGGAGACCCCTACGAGGAACCCATACCTCCACCTAAACCATTAGATCCACCAATGAGTAGACAACAGGTGCAGGAGCTCCATCAGTATAGTATATAGTATGGAGAAGATTTAGTAAATGAAGGGAATATGATCAGACAGATAGGGGAACGACTAGTTTGGAAATATGATGAGCGGGAAGTACAATACTGGATGAACGACACTTAGCACATAACTAGATATACGTGTAATTTTGTATTATAATATATATATATATACTATATATAAAAGCATATTCGAAGGGCAGAAATGGTCATTTGCCATTTGTACAAACATTTCAAGCACATTGTACAAGCATGTTAAACACAAATGTGTTGAAAGTCCTTTAACATCTTTTCAACACACGCAGGCAATAAACAAAACCCACCTTTCAAATTTCAAATCCTTTTCTCCCCCTCTCTCGAATTCCTAAGAACCTAGATCCAGATTTTCTCTCTCTTTGTCTTTCTGTATTCACCCTTAAATCAATGAAGAAGAACATTGTTCCATTTGCTGATATCGATTCAAGCCTAAATCACCACAATTTCTGTTCTTACATCTTTCTCCTCGATCTAGGGTTCAGACCATAGACCATTAAAGGGGGCCGACTAAACTAGGGTTTCGACTACTGATCTATTTCTGCACGTATGTTCTTCAGACAATCAAGGTAAGGTTCTTTCATTTTGAGTTCGTATTTCCGGTGATTTTGTGGTTTGGGGCACATATCTAGCAAAGGCAGATTCATGTTATTTGGGTTTTAAGGTTGTTGAGGACTAATGAGGCGATTCCATGTGATGGTATGGTAGAGAAGTAATACATCTGCTACAGGTACACTTTCTGATTTTAGTTAGGGTATTTTTACTAATTTTTATCTTCTTCATGTGGTTTTTATGTTTGTACACTTTTTACAGGGTATGGAAAGGCTACTCTGTTAAGAAAGGTCTTAATTATGCCCCAAAAAGAAGGAAGCCTGCCACCGAAAGAAGAGAAAATCTGCAAAGATATTATAATGTCTTATTTTAATTAATTAAGTGATGGATGCTCTTATTATTAAAGGAAAAACAAGATGCTCGAATGCTTATGATACTTGCATCTTCTTATTTCATTTTGTCCGTAGGCTGTTTTGTTAATTGTTTCCCCTGTTTACATAATCTCAAGGATGACTGGAGACATATGGGAGTTTTAGTTTTTGTCTGTGTATTGGGGATCAACACTAGCACAGGAGATATAAGGCAGGCTTGGTTTGGGAGGATGTCTTTTTGTTGGTATCCCCATTTGCACCCTACTCCCAAACCAAAACCTATAGGATTTAGAAACTGTGTCTGTCAAATAAAAATGTGGTTTTTGTGTACTGTTATGGGTATGGTTGCTTTGGGTTGGGTCACAAATCACAGGTGGAATACTCGAAAAAGGGATTCCTTCATGTCTTGGTGTGTTTGGATGTACTGCATATTAGAGGTGATGTTGCTGGATATCGGTTTATTCTTTGTAGCAGTCTTAAGAAGTTCCAAGAGCTGGCCACATCACTTGCAAAAGCTGTGCAATCACAAGGACTATTATACCCCTCTTCATTCGAGTAACAGTCTTAGGAAACTTAGCAGGCTGATAAAGCTCCTTCTGGTTTTTAATTGACCTGTTTCTTATAAGAAAGAATTTCTAAATTCTGTCATTTGACCCGTTTGGCAGTATAATATACTCCACTTTTTCATTTTCGCACAACTTGGAGGCCAAAGTCTCCTCTCAAATTTACACATGCACCCTTTATAAAGATAGGATGAAATTGTAGTTGAACTAAAATAAGATTTTATGACTCGCTGATAGACGGAATATAAGAAACTCCACTCAAATTTTAAATCTTAAAATTCAATCATCATATATGATCGTTAATCTAGAAGATGTTTCCAAAAAAAGTTGAATGATTGGGACTTGAGCATGCAAACTGTAAAACCTTAAGAATTTAATGATTGCCATACATCTTGGAATCTCGGATTGCGATTCATCCTTTTATATGTCAAACGCCAGTTTGATTGAATTGAAACCTAGACAATGCTAATGTGATCCTTGCTAATTTCATCATAAGGCGGGTTGCTTGAATATAATACTGAAACAATAGGAATGAAGACCGAGCTACTGGTAGTGATTGCTGGAAAGCAACCAGAAGTATGGCAAAGGTTGTTCATTGAACCGTGCTACCGGTACTGATTACTAGAAAGCAACTAGAAGTGCGGTCCGAGGAAGCAGGTGGATGCGCATTCGGTCAAGGCAGGTTTACAATTTTCGGTTGGTAAAGTTGGCCAGTACCTTAAGAAAGGACAGTATGCTTTGTGAGTTGTACTGGTGTACCTTGATGCGGTTCTTGAGTACCTTGTCGCTCAAGTAAGTAACTGATTTTCTGAAAGTAGCCATATTTCTAAAACTCTGTCTAAAAATTTCAATTATCTGTCATAATGGATTGGACGGGTTGTTTTCCCGGCAACGACCACAAACTTTAATGACAAATGTTGCAGGCTGTTCAATCAAGTGTTTTACCCAACATGTTGAAGAGCACTTGTGAAGCTATTGCCAAAGGAAATCCCATGTGGAATAACTTATCAGTCGAAGAATCCAAGCTATACTGCTTGCTAAACTTTGGTGACAGTCATGGTTTTAAAAAAACGGCCGAGGCGGTCGTACTGAGGCGCGCCTCAGTTCGAAACGGAGAAAAACCGTATATGAGGCGGCGCCTCAGGGTCAGAAATTATAGCACGCCTCAGTGGAGTGAGGCGTAAGTTTCAGATCTGAGGCGGAACGATTTTGGAGAAAATATAGACCGTCCATTGAATAAGTGTTGAAGAGGTTAGAAAGAATTAGTTGTATTAAAACCAAATTGGTCTAAGTGAGTGGTTAGGAATCATATGACCTGGTTTTTTTACTAGATTAGTTATGAAATATATGATAATTTGTTTGTGACCAGCACCACTATTGGCTTTGGAATACTTGTATGCATGCATGTGTATAGTTATAATAGATGGGCTACTGTTAAGCACTCTGTTTGGGCTTACCAGTTACCATATGGTAACCTATTTGAGAAAAAACCTTTTTTTATCCGGGCTTGGGACCGGTAAAATAAACTAAAAGGTTTATTGTTGGCGAATTTAACTTATTATTTTATGTATTTTTTATATATTTTTTTGTATGTGTAAAGATAAGTTTAGCCCAAACCAAATATCATATATAATTTTTTTTTAAGTTGGAGACCCTATTGATTTGGATGCCTAAAGCTCAAGTCTCAAAATACTTGGGTTTGGGTTTGGGCCGGGCCCTGACGGGAAGGTAGGTTTGTATTATCACATATTTCATCATGGCATAATATCATATCATATGCATTATTTCATCAGTTTTCTAAATACAAGTGTTTAGTTAGTATATTGAATTTGTTAAAGTTGCTCTTTGTGTTATTGTATCATGGTTGTGCTTTTGTTAGCTTGGCGTAGTTCGGTTTATTTACATTCTTTTAAAACACTTTAAATCCACATGACTGGTTTGAAATACCGTAACTGAAAATTTGGATTTTAGTTATGACCCAACTGAACTGAACCTTCTCATGCACACCCTTAGAATTACTAACAAGTGTTGTGTTTTTCGTTGCATCGCGAATTTGGTTTTGGTTATGGCTCAAAGCCGAACCGACCCGTACATAGCCCTAAACTCACCAACCTATGTGATATGGTTCCCGCCGCATCGCGAGGGTAAACGACTATCTATTACTACTTTAAAAAGCATATCCGAAGGATAAGATTGGTAATGGAAAATGTACTTAAAACATACTCAATGCACAATGTACAAGACTTAAAGCACCATGAAACACAAAACTTTTACCCTTCACCCGGATCCATCATCGGCAGTCCATTTTCTTTCAATTCTTCACACGGATCATGATCTGACGGATGATTTTGTTTTCACACGGATCCACCTTTCCCCTTCCTTCTCTCTCATCTCTCTCACAACTCACAACTCACAACTCACCAGATCTTTTCATCAACCTTCTCTCTCTGGCGACTCAAGCACATGCCAACGATTAGGGTTTCGGTAAGAACCTCCACCATCATGACTCTGGCAGCGGCTGCTTGTGGTGTTTGATGTGTAAATTGTTGATTTGAACTTAACGGCGGAGGAAATGTGAAAAATTAGGGTTCCGCTAGAGCCTCAGGCGACGACGACATAAGGTATTCTTCTAATTCTGTGTTGATTTACATTTATCAGTGCTGAACGAATCTGTTTGTTCATACTTTCATAGCAACAACAAGCAATTGACTCCGACGATGAAGAATACCAAGACAATACGTCCACAAACAACCCCTGTCTGGTGAGATTCGGACTTTTAAAATGTCTTCTCAAGGTCTATTCTTTCACTCTCTGATTGTGTTATGTTTATTTGTAATGTAATTAGGTGTGATTGTTACGAATAATGACTAATTATTGTTTAGATTAATTGTTTGTTATTAGGTTTTGGAGCATTTGAGTGTTAAATCCCCTGTTTTTTTCCAAGGGTAAGATCCATTTTACACTTAATTTTGTTCTTCTAAGTATATTAGAAATCATTCTTTTTGTTTTTTTATCAAGAAGTTAAATGCTGCATTGTTCTTGCTAGATGAGTTGCTATATCATTAAGTTATTGATAAGCTTGTTTTCTAGAAATGGTTGGTACCCTTTTTTTTATCAAGAAGTTAAATGCTGTACTTTGTTTACTGTTTGGTGTAATGTATTTTGGTTTATTTTTTCCAAATGAAGACATTACTTTCAAGTAGAGGAAATTCTGTTATTTATTATTAAAAGGTGGAATTTTCAGTTCATTTACGTATGAGTTGGTCTCTAATAACGCATATAACCTCTTAAATCACTTTATTTAAAACTCAATAACATTACTTTTGTTTTGTGTCGCACCATATGACCAGTTTTGATTCGGTATTCAAGAACATATTGATCTGGGTATCAAGTAAGTCATCATCTCTTTAAATCCAATATTATATTTTCACTTTGTCTTTCTTGGTTAGATAAATGAATCGAGGTTTAATTCGAACCTGTTTTGCAGTATCATATTGACTGGTGATTATGCATCTACGGCTCCATGAGTTGGCTTTGTCCATTAGAGGGTGCGTCTTGCTATGCCGATCACTATAGTTATTTGTACTTCCAGCATTGGTGAGTTCAAAAGGCGCCTTCAACATGTTTATGCCTTCCATGGCCACATCAGAAAAAAGAGGGCAATCCAGCAACTTGTGTCGTTATTCAACCATGGTAGTAATTCTGGTCTACTTTTGTGTTATTGCTTACTTTCAGCTTTTCAAGTGTTTATATCAATTTTATTTTAATAATTCTCATCACCTTGTGGCCCAAAAGCTTCTTGAACAAGGCGTTACGGGTCGATGGTGCTTCATGTTTTTTTAAGCTTAATATTTGAGTTTTAGTTATTGATTTATGCTCAAACTATTTAGGTTTATTTGTTTTTTTTGTGGGCTTTAAACACTTGCAGGTCTGGTGGATGTCTAAAGAAGCTCCCAAAGTGGAATTATGATCGGTCCAGCTCATGGCAAGCCCGTCGGGAAGAAAGTGAAGTTATTTTATAAATGTTTTTAGTATAATATTCAAATTTTATCTTAACAACATATACTTGCAGTATAATATTCAAATTTTCTTTTTAATTTATTTAGCTGTGGAAAATTGGGTATGAATGAGAATGAAAAGGAATACAAATCTGGCCTTCACATTGCTTCAAACGCCAGCTGTACCACCCATTGCCTTACCCCTCTGGCCAAGGTTCTTGTTCATTAATCAATAATCAAGTCAATGTTTTATTGTTAGTATTTGATCCTTTATTTTTTCGTTAGCTACACAGAAGACTGCAAATGCACCACCAGCCAAGGACCGGAGAGGTGGAAGGGTTGCATTCAACATCATTCCCAACAGTACTTGTAGTGCTAAGGTATTCAGGAATTTAAGTTTCAAATTCTCCTAATTCTCAATTTGTAACATTTTTGTGCAATATGTAACATTTAGACTTGATTTTGGGCAAGTTTTGGTGTCTTATTTGTTCTGTTACACTGTGAATGCATATCCATTGTTGACAATTAGGGGTTAGGGTTAAAACCTGGTAAAAAATCCGAGTTGCTTCTCTTCTATAAGATCGGGCTAGAAGTTCAGAAGTACATTATTATTTATCGATTATTTTATACTATGTTTGAATTGCATAAAATCTTGTGTTTTGGTGTTCAGTCCCCCCCCCCCCCCCCCCCCCCCCGGTTTATTAATCTGCTTCTAAGCTGGTTGATAATTGTAAATGGGGCATTTTTTGCAATTTTATGCTAATATTTAAGTATTAGGGTATGTTGAAGATCAGGAGCAAATCATTCTATTAATCATTTTGATCTTGAAAATTTAAGTTTTGACCCACAATCATATTAGAGGAGACCACAGTTTTTAAGATTTTTCATGACTTTGGTCGGTTCTTGATGTGCTTCTTGATCTGTAATGCTAACTCATTTGTTGATGTGGCAGGTGGCAAGACAGCTTGGTGTGCTAATTGAGCCAGAAAACTTGCAATTAATGTCTCCTTTGTCAAGTGTAGGGGAATTTTATTGATGTGGCAGGTGGGGGTTGGGTGTGTTACTCCCCCTGAGGTCAAGGGTTCGAGCTTTGTCGAAGGCAACTTTAGTGTAATTTAAACCGGTCAATATATATTTATGGCTTTGCTAATTCATGTATAATGCATTATGACTTTGACAAACATTTGATTACTGGCTTTGCTAAAAACAAGGTGATGCTAAACGTAAAAAAATTGAATTTTTCAAAAAAAAAAAAGTATTCACAGGAGATAATCTTTATGTTCATTGTTTTACTTTTTATAATGATACACACAATTAGACGGTGCCTCACTAAGGCTAAAGGGCAGGCTAAAGGTTGTGGTCATGACCCACATGACCACCATGACCCTTTAAATAGGCGTCCTGTCACCCACCTCTAATCCATAATTCGAAACCACTACCCTAAGGTGTGGTCATAACCCAAACTATTGTCTCCGTTCATTAACTTTCCATTATTCTTTTCACAATTTTAGTAATAACTTGTGTCTACTTCGAATTCATTTCCATTAGCTACGTTTGACAATCTACCTTAGTTTGAATCCTTGTCATTTAAGTGATTGGCTATTTTGACCAAAAGAGCCCGTTCTATGAATTCTTATACGGATACTTCTTTATCAATCACATATAAAATTTTAGTTCAAAGTACCTTTTTTAATATTTTAGTTATAGGCACCATTATGTTTACGTTTCTACCTTTTTTTTTAGAAATTGGTCTGCCCAGAGTCCCGATTGATAAACCAACATATCACGAATAAGAAAACTAACCTAAGTACTATACAATATATCATGGGACGACTAATAAACAAACGGTAAACGAGTATCCTATTGTAAATCGCCACCGCCGCCGCATCGCGCGGGTAGCCTTAACCGAAAATTTAGGTTTTAGTTATGACTCAACTGAACTGAATCTTCTCAGGCACACCCTTAGAATTACTAACAAGTGTTGTGTTTTCCTTTGCTTCGCGAATTTGGTTTTGGTTATAACTCAAAACCGAACCATCCCGTACATAGCCCTTAACTCACCAACCTAAGTGATATGTTTCCCGCTGCATCGCGCGGGTAAAAGACTAGTATATATATATATATATAATATAAGTAGGGATGCATAGTATTTTTCATTTCCAGTTGTAATTTGTAATAGATGCATATATATATATATATATATGAAAAAGAGTAAAAGTCGCAATGATCGACGTTTTTTGACCAACTTGTTCGTGTGATGGTGTATAAATAATTGTATTCAATTCTATTATGTGATAACTAATATCTGGTAAATGTTTACAATTCAGATGGACAACGCAGTAAATCAAGAAAACCAGAATAATGAAAATAACGGAAACCAAATAGATAACAGTGCCATTCAACATATAGTGGCACAAGGAATTATAGATGCCATGCCTTATATTATCAAAACTGTTAAAGAAGCAGATAAATCTGCAAATGGCAGTAAACGTCAACACACTGAACCCAGTGTGAATAATGACAATGGACCTATTATCCAAGCTCCAATCCCTAAAAGAAGAAGAACCGCTCCATACGGTTGTTCTTTTAAAGAATTCTTGGCCTACAAACCTATAGAATTCTCAGGCAATGAAGGAGCCATTGCAACCTTACGTTGGAAAGAAAAGACAGAAGCAGTCATAAAAATAAGTAAATGTGCAGACGAAGATAAGATTGTGTTTACTTCTAGTCTTTTCAAAAATGAAGCTTTAGAATGGTAGAATACTATTCTCTAGTCTAGAGGAAGTGACAGAATTTATAATATGGAATGGATCAACTTCAAGGAAATGGTTGAAAGAAAATTCTATCCTCCTAATGAGAAGGAACAAATAGCCAATAAGTTCCTAAATCTCAGAATCTGGAATAGACTGCAAAGGTTACACTACCCTATTCTTCGAATATACTAGGATAGTACCATCCTTAGCCTCACCTGAACCAGTATTAATCTCCCGCATTTGGGGATTAATTAGTGAGATTAGACATGTAGTCAAGGCAGCTAGACCGCAAACCAAAGAAGAAGCTGTAGAATTAGCCAATACCTTGACTGACGAACTGGTACGCACATAAGAAGAAAACCAGAGGAAGAACCTAGCTCAAAAGCTTACGTAGGAATTCCGTTCTAGTAATTCCTACCATGGGAAGGGAACAGGTTCTTCTGCACCCTACTATAAGAATTGCAAAAGAAAGCATTTTGGAAAATGCTCTACTTATTGCAACTTTTGCAAAATCTCTGGACAAAAGGAAGAAGACTGTAGGAGAAAACCCAGCAATAGAATATACTTTAATTGTGGAGAAAAATGACATATTAGACCAACCTGTCCGAAACTAGCTCTAGCCATGCCCAACAATACTAAAACGGCAGAAGCACCCAAGAAGAATGCCATAGCCTTTGTTCTGACAGCTGAGGAAGCCAAGATGATTCCGGATGTGATCGCCGGTATGTTTTTAGTTAATGACGTATTTGCCAAAGTATTGTTTGACTCTGGTGCAAACCAAAGTTTTATCAATACTTCTTTCTACCAATTTCTTGACCAACCCTTAGTCAAACTTCAACAAGACTGTCTGGTAGAAACGGCCAACATAGAATCTGTTAAGATAAGTGAAATCTTGCAGGGAGCAAGAATAGAAATCCTAAACCATCATTTCTTTGCTAACCTTTACCCAATGAATTTGGCTGGTTTCAATATTGTATTAGGAATGGATTAGTTGGTAGCCAATCGTGCCAATATTTTATGTGATCAAAAGTTAATACAAGTAAGTATACCAAGTGGTGAAAAGATCACAATTAAAGGAGATAAGCTAACTAGATCGACAAAATTCATCTCTGTGATGAAAGCTGCAAGTTATGAAAGGAAAGGAGGAATAATATATATGATTTCGGTAATAATTAATACTAAAGGAGAAGAATTAAAAGATATTCCTGTAATATCTAAATTCGCAGATGTTTTTCTAGAAGAGTTACCTGGATTACCGCCTGATAGAGAGGTTGAATTTAGAATTCAACTAATACCAGGAACGACGCCGATTGCCAAAGCACCATATCGATTAGCACCAACGGAAATGCAGGAACTGAAGAAACAATTGGACGAACTTCTTAACAAAGGTTTTATACAACCAAGCTCATCCCAGTGGGGAGCGCCTGTGTTGTTCGTTAAGAAGAAAGATGGATCGATGCATATGTGCATTGACTATCGAGAATTGAACAAAGTCACGATTAAAAATCGGTACCCACTACCGAGAATCGATGATCTGTTCGATCAACTTCAAGGAGATCGATTCTTTTTTAAGATCGATTTACGCTACGGATATCATCAATCAACTGAAAGTACAAGAAGAGGATGTTCCTAAAACTGCTTTCAGAACGAGATACGATCATTATGAATTTACCGTCATGCCATTTGTTTTAACCAATGCCACAGCCGCATTTATGGACATGATGAATAGGATATTTAAACCATACCTGGACAAATTCATAATTGTCTTTATAGATGATATTCTTATTTACTCTAAGAGTAAAGAGGACCATGCAGCCCATCTACATACGCTCCTCACATTATTGAGAAAAGAGAAGCTTTATGCTAAATTCTCAAATATGAATTTTGGTTACAAGAGGTACAATTCCTTAGACATCTGGTTAATCATGAAGGAATTCATGTGGATCCCACAAAAATCGAGGCGATTACTAAATGGAAAGTCCCTAAATCACCAACAGAAGTACGAAGTTTTCTTGGATTGGCAGGATATTATAGACGGTTTATCCGTGACTTCTCTAGAATAGCTATTCCATTAACTAAACTGACCTGCAAATCAGTTAAGTTTGAATGGGGACCAAAACAAGAAGAAGCTTTTAAGATTCTTAAGCAGAGGTTAACCAACGCACCTATACTTGCATTACCAGAAGGAACTGAAGACTTTATAGTCTATTGTGATGCATCTAAGTTAGGATATCGATGTGTGTTGATGCAACGTCAAAAGGTTATAGCCTATGCCTCTAGACAACTTAAGAAACATGAAGAGAATTACACAACCCATGACTTAGAATTAGGAGCCATAGTTTTTTCCCTTAGGATTTAGAGACACTATTTATATCGAAATAAATTTGTTGTCTTCACCGATCATAAGAGTTTAAGGTATATTTTCAGGCAAAAAGAATTAAATATGAGACAGAGACGTTGGATGGAAGTTCTTAGTGATTATGATTGTGATATCCAGTATCATAAAATTTCAGGACGAAATTTCCGGAAGTAGGGGAGACTGTGACAACTGTGCTCTGTAATCGATGTACAATGTGTCACACCCTGGCTTTGCGGAAGCGTGGTTAATTTGGTGTGACTTCTTAATACCATAGCTTAATCATAACCAAGCTATATGAAAATAAAACCATGCAAGATCATCCATTGATTTAAGTTTTAAAACATAAGTAACACAACATTGTCTTAAGGCGTTGACTCATACAACGGAAACTACAACCTGATAACATAAAACATTGTTCAGAAGACACAACATCAACATGAAATAAACGCAGTTTAAGAACTGTGACTCGTCCAGGAAAAAGTCACATCCCTTAAACTTGGATGACCTCGTAACTCTTATGCAGCGGGAAAACATAACATACCGCGCCAGATCTTTAATTCCCTGAAATACATGTAAGTTGGAAAAATCAACAAAAATTGTTGAGCGAGTTCATGTGTAAGTGAGTAATAAAACCTTTGTATGTATAAAATCCTGGTATGTAGCAAATAAGGAAAAAGAGATCTCCAATGGTTTGCAAGGCCATTGATATGTGTGAAGTGCAAGTAGGAAGACTCAAACCTAGCGGATTTGGCGTTGGGCACAAAGTCACCCCGAGGTCCGTTACGCTGGGCCTGGGGCTGGGCTCGCTACACCCAGATAGATCTACCGCTACTGTCCCTCGGTCCTACAATGAGGATTAATGGCCTCAAGTTGCGCCTACCCACTCACATGATCTAAGTAGTAACCCTCCTTACGCTAACCATACCATGTAAAAAGTACTTGTAATCATAGTAACATGTATTTCACCCCCGCAGTTTAGAAAACTGAAAACAGTTAAGAGAAAAGGGAGACATGAACTCACAGTGGTGCGTCTCTATCAAGTAAATCTCCTGATCAATCTGCGGTGCGACAACCTACACGTACTAACTTCTATTAGACGGACGACCGTGCCTTAGCTTAAGGTTTAAGTTTTTGGGAAATAGTTAGACAACTATTTTCGTGTTTACACCTTGCAAATATTTGGTAAATATTTTCCTTCCCAAGGATGGGGGCTTTAATACATGCGCGTTTCTGTATCTTAGGAATATATTATTAAGTCTCACTTAAAAATATATGTTAATCCTTTCTCCCAAATATAAATATTTTTCCCAAAAATATTATATTTCATTACATATAATTTTCCTTCAAAATAATACTCTTGTCAAAATACGCGTTCATTAGTATCTTTCCGAAAATGCGTAAGTTACATTTAAAGATCGGGTGGTATTAATAATACCGTTGTAACTTAATATTTATTGTGAAGGCGTTCGTATTATTTTGGAATCGTTAATA
The DNA here is from genome assembly GCF_002127325.2 of Helianthus annuus. Classification (NCBI taxonomy): domain Eukaryota; kingdom Viridiplantae; phylum Streptophyta; class Magnoliopsida; order Asterales; family Asteraceae; genus Helianthus; species Helianthus annuus. Next base: position 66,698,826 of record NC_035443.2, read on the forward strand.
TTTGGTAATATTATTTTACCCTAAAAATAATATTTACGTAGTTCACAAAATAATCATAAAAATCCCACAAGTGTTGTTATGAAAAATATATACTAAATATATATTTATCAAGTTTTATTTTGTGAAAATCCCACCTCCGACACATAGAAATTTTGTAAATAAAATCGTGGTGAAACTTACATTTTTGCAAACAAGTTAGAAACATATTTATAACACTTGTGGTAAAAATATTTCCAAGTGTTAGATTTTTGGAAAATTTCGCCAGAGTTTCCCCTGTAACTGGAGGTGGCCACGCTTTCAAGCGTATCATTTTCTTTTAAAATTCAAATCAACAATGTTCCCAACATTAACAAACAATATTCAAACCGTCAAACTAGTCAAAATAGATATAAATCGCAAAAATACATGAACTTGTGGTTTATCTAAAATATGTAGTAATTTCCCCATATTTTTAGTAGACCTTTTTATAAATCAATCCGGTTTCTTGAAAGTCTCGTTTTTAAAGAAGTTACATCTTTACAACTTCTTGTCAACATTTACAAAAATAGTCCTTTTGTCAAAACTTTGTGTTACACAAGTGTCTACACACTTGTGTGTTTACAAAAATCACTCTTGTTCATGTAAAACTCGGTTTTATAAAACATGATTTCTTTGACGCTTGGTCCTTTGAAAATACCACTTGTAGATCCCTAGATCTACTAGTTTACAAGTCTATTTCATAAGAAATATTGTTTTTACACAAGTTCATGCTTAATGGGTAGTAGTGTTCATCATTTAACCCTTTTCACATGTTAACATACTCTAGGTCATGTTACATGAACATGACTTAGCCGGGTTAGATGACGATCCGAGCTACTATTAACATAGATCAATACTAAATAATCACAACAAAACAAGTCTTACAAGTTTTACACAACTTCATAGCTTTTATCCAACATATTTATCACTTTGTAAACTTTTAGTATGTCATCTTGCATGTTCATGATTTTTAACCGACAAAGTTCATTTTAACCACTTTAGAATAGATCAAGAAGGCGTTTAGAGTCACTTACTACTAGCTCGAGGCTAGGGAAGAAACTAGTCGAAAAACGAGTGGATAAAAGCAATGTAGCGAGGTCCTTCACAATCCGAGTGCACCGGGCTTCCTTATACGCAATCCTTAAACCTTGTATATACTTGGAATGTCTTGAATGAGATCAAAAATTGGTGGTGGTGGTGCTTGGGGTTTCGGCCGAAATGGGCAAGAGAGGAGAGAGTGGAGTGATTTTCTAAGTATGGTTGTGAAGTGAATGGTGTGCTAAGTTAGTTACTTATAGACATTTCTTGCTTAATTGTCCAAGGGTCACTATGTCAACTCGATATTAAGCAAACAAGATTATAATAATCTTGAAAGTACAAGGGGTGTCCCCTTGGGGACGATTTCGTTGGAGGGGGGGGGGGGGTATTCGGTTCCATCTCAACTAGATGGTTAGGATCCTGTTAGTTAATTAGGAGGTTAAACCAATTTGTAGTATGTTATGCATTATAACGGGTGTTAGGGTATTCGGGGACCCTAACAGGCTTAAGCAAAGAAAAACAATGTAGATGGCAATATTTTTATGTTCCGGGTATAGTCCGGTTGTTTGGTTGGATACGGATCCGTTAAAGTGCTTAACAAAGCTTTAAAGTGTCGTTATTACTATTTTTAGTGACACAACTTATTCCCGACACTTTGGAAAGTGTCTAATATTATTTTTCTCATGTTTTGGCACTTTATTAGTTAGCTAAATGCTGAATTTTTGTTTTAAAGTGCTGAATTTTGTACTTAAAGTTCGTTTTAGGCACATCCGGTCACTATAACTTATACCTAGTGACGCAGTTCTACAACCCTCATATCCCTACACTCTCTACTAGTGTAGTGATCTATTCCTGGCTCATACAGGCCTTAGAGGCAGTGCCTGCCTGGTGCTAGCTATATCAGCATGTTTAAAAAGGTTATCCGTTTATTGTGCTACTGTGCTTTTGTGCATCAAGGTTGTCACTAAAGTTCTGTATGTAAATAATGGAGTGACAACAAATAAGGTATGATGCAAGTATGTACATGTATCAGTATTCAGGTAGCAGTTTATCCATAATTTCAAGCAAGCACAGTAATTAAGCAGTAATTAAATATTAATTAAGTCGTACGGATACGATACCTGATTTGGTGAGGGTTGTCACACGATGTAAAACAATGTTGATTATTAATTAAACAATGTGCTTTGGTGTTATTATATGTGTTTTGATGTTATTATGTGTGTATTTGTGTTTGGTGATTTTTACAATTCGATTCGATTCCAATTTCAAGCTTTAAATCGCTTTCTAGAAAGTTATACGCGAACTGGTGCGTAAACGCAGTCAGTATAACGCGACAAACATTCCGGAATAGTGACATAGGCTTAACATACCTTAAATAACCTCCACATAACTTAGAAATAAGTTTTGAATGGTTTGGTATGTTAAAATCAACTTTGTTCGATCGCAGGGACTATTTGTGACAAACTGCGAAACTATACTGATTTGTATAGTAACGAACATTCCGGAACTTGATCATAAGTTAAACATACCCTAAATATCCTTTACATAGCTTAGAAATAGGCTTTGAGGGGTTCGGTATGCTAAAATAAACTTTATTAATCAATAGGGACTAAAAGCGTCAAAAAGTGCACAAGTTTGCATTTTCGCGCATATTTTACGTTCTGAATATATCCGGACATCCAAAAATTCATGTAATCATTAAAATATTATGTTTTAGTGTGTGGCATGATAAAATTTCATTCGTCGCTTAATTTGGATCGTTTTTGCGTTTGTTACGACTTCCGTCGTAATTAACCAAACAACGCAACCGAACGACCAAACGAACCGACATCCGAGATATTTTTGAGCATGTTTTGAGTTACCTATACTTTAACATCATTTTAGAGCCTTGAAAAGAGGTTAACAGGGCTTAAACGTGTCAAAAATGAGTCGAATTGCATGATTCTGAAGTGCAGGGACCTGTTTTGACATTCTGCCAAACATCCTTACACGGGCCGCGTAAGAGTTGATGTATATCTTACGCGGGCCGCATGGCAATGTCAGACAGAAACTTCAGAATCAGCAATCTGGGCTAAATTCAGGGGTTTTAATGTAATATTTGCAATACCTGGAGCTGGTTTTCGACTCCCATTGTATTCTAATACCATTAACCCACATGTATGGCCAAGATTACTCCCTCAACCCACTTGGAATCATCCTATTGATCCTAACTTCCTATAAATAGCAAGCTTCCTCATTTGGGTTCTTCACACTTGATCTGAATTCAGCTCTAAGTTGGGGTGTTTACACTTCATACCTGAGCTATTTTAGATCAAACATCCTTCTTGGACCCTTTGTAAGTTCTCTTCTTGCTTGTTCTTGTATTTCAAGCATGAAGGTCAAACAAGTTTGACTTTCAGCTTTGACCAAGTCAATCGTCAACACAAAATTCCGTTGAACTTTGCAACGTGAGCGTAATCACGATGGTTATAGTCCCTTGTGACTGTACCTACTGATTACCACGTTGACTAGGCGTAGTGACGAGTCATAGTTTCGGCCAAAATGCGTGTTTATGCGTATTTTGTAACCAAACTACTCTAGGGTATCAAAACCGTTTGTTTTGATATCAAAACCTGTTTTCTAACTTAACCAAACATGTTCTAGCATGTTTAGCTCGTCACTCTTAGTTTGGTGCTTGTGTAGAGTCGTAAGTCAAGCGGACTAAACACCCGCTTAGACTTTCGAACGCGACCCGTTTGGTCGATCGTTAGGATCTGACCAAACATGTTTAGTGACCATAGTAGCATAGGGAATAACCTTTCAAGGTTATACCTTATGGTCACTTAGGCTTAATCAATCGCATGATAAGTAGTTTATATGCCTTTGGTAAATTACCAAAATGCCCTTTTCATACATAATTGGTAATTACGCATATATAACCTACATTTTTGTCACATAACTGGTTATGCAACATATTTAAACATGTATGGGCATATAATACTTGTCATGGGACTAGTTAGACGTCTCGAACGCGCTTTTGCGCGCACGACGCGTTAAAGTAGCGTGAGCTAACTTAATGGGTCGCAATGGGTCGAAAGCACTTAGGTTAGGTTTCAATTTAGAATGTAGGCTTTTTCAAACCATATCATAAGAGTTCCAACACTCATTTGGTTTACAAGACCTCATTCTGTCCGATCTTCCGATTTAGGCGTCTATTGTTTGACTAGTGGTTCGATTACTAGGTGCTGTTTGATTTCTCTGGTTTGCTCGAGTTTGTTGAAGTTCTATTGATTGAGGATACTTTGCACTCCATGTGAGTACATTGTTCCCCTATTTTACTGTTTTTAAATGTTTTGGGGTGATTCATATGTACGGAATGTTTTCAAGGTTTAAACGACGATTTCAAAAACGATTAAAACGATTTCTACTAAACTAATAACGATTTCAATAATGTGAACGAAACTTGATGGTTGTAGTTACATAACAAATGACATTCATTAATTTTGGCCCAACCGACCAGTATTAGGTTATGGTACCATAGGATCTGACAAATCCGGTTACTTTACTACACCCATGGTTATGTGTGGGGGTTGTGGGTAGCGACTGAATCTGATGTTAGTTAACTTACCCTTTGGTGGTTTGTTAACTCGAGAAGCGATAAACGAGGTGATCGAGTCACGAAGGTTTGAATGTTATTAACGAGACGACCATATATAAGTTATCACAATTAAAACGAGGACGATTTAAACGATTTAAACGAGTAAACGATTTGGAAACGATGTTAAACAATCTGGGTAAACGATTGGTTTTTGGCTAGTGTTTAGATAACGGGACAAGTGTAATGTGGTGAAAACATGGTAGATACGCCGCTGGTACTTCTTATATATAAGTGTTTTCAACATATTATATACCGTGGCGTTATTTAGTTCACTTGGGTAAACGATTTTGGAACGATATCACACAAACAAGGTTTTCGAAATAATACGAGTTTTATTAACGAAATTTTATTAACGATTTAATACGAGATGTTTTACAAATTGCTTTACTAAAACAAATGTTTTTGGGTTAAGAATCATGGCTACGAGATTTTATAAACTATAACCCGCTTTATTTGAGTTGGTTAATTAAGTTGCAATATTACACTCTTTTCAAAACAAAGTTTTTAAATGAAGTATTGCAACATTTAAACTAGCCATGAATCCGACACTCCTATAAAACCTATGTACTCGCCAGCATTTCCTTGCTGACTAAGTTTTTACATATGTTTCAGGTGTTGTTGCTTGATGTGGTTTCTAGGATGCATGCGTCACATAGGATCTGGACAAGGCCTTAGTGACATAATAACAATGATAGTCGATATTTAACGTGTTTGTTATGTGTCAAGACAATGTAATGTTAATATTTTTCAATAAAACGAAACTCTTTGTGTATCCATGGTTGTGAAACAATAATTCTGTTGCAACACTCCCCGACGTTTCCGCCGCGGTTTTGTTGTTTTAACGCGGTCGGGGTGTGACAATAAGGCTTGCAGACGCGATTCATGAGATCCATGAATGCGGCAGGTGCATTAGTGAGCCCAAAAGGCATCACTAGGAACTCGTAATGACCATAACGAGTCCTAAATGCAGTCTTGTGTACATCTTCATCTTTGACCTTCAATTGATGGTAGCCTGACCTCAAATCAATCTTGGAGAAGTAGCTTGCCCCTTGCAACTGATCGAACAGATCGTCGATCCTGGGCAAAGGATACCTATTGTTGATAGTGACCTTATTAAGCTCACGGTAATCGATACATAAATGCATCAATCCATCCTTCTTCTTGACAAACAAGATCGGTGCTCCCCATGGAGACGAACTAGGTCTAATGAATCCTTTGGCTAGCAAATCATCTAGCTGCGTCCTTAATTCCTTCATCTCTGTTGGTGCCAACCTATAAGGTGCTCTTGCAACAGGTGCAGCTCCGGGGATGATGTCAATTCAGAATTCCACTTGCCTATCTGGTGGCAAACCAGGTAGTTCCTCAGGAAAAAGACTTCAAGGTATTCAGAAATGACTAGGATATCTTCAATCTTGGGCTTCTGCTCATCAATGGTCACTTGTGCCATATAAATGACACAACCATTCTTCAAACACCTAGATGCCTTGAGCATAGACACTTGCTCAAGCAGCCCATACTAGGTATCTCCCTGAATGGTAAGTGATTCACCAGACGGAGTCTTGATCACCACTTGCTTCTTGTTGCACACAATCTGGGCTTGGTTATGCGATAACCAATCCATGCCTATCACTATATCAAATCCGGCTAGCTTAAAGGGAAGCAAGGACAAAGGAAAAGAGTGGTCCCTAATGGATATGAAACATCCATCTAAAACGGTTGAGGCAGTTTCTAAGGTACCATCAGCTAATTCCACCTCATACTTCACACTTAAGGTTTTAACAGGCAATTTCAACAACTCACAAAACTTATTATCTACGAATGACTTATCAGCTCCTGAATCAAAAAGTACTCTTGCATATACATCATTTATGAGGAAGGTACCTGCGATCACGTTGTCGTCCTGAATTGCCTCCTGTACGTTCATCTGGAAGACCCTAGCATTGGTCTTCTTGGTTTCCTCAGGCTTCTTGGAGTATTTAGGGCATTTGGGCTTAATGTACCCTTTCTCATTGCAGCCGTAGCAGGTAGCATCTTTAATCCTCTTGCAATCTACAGTCTTATGCTCTTTCGACTTGCATAACCCACATGCAGGCGATCCTGACTGAGACTTGGTCTCAAGCCTGCATTTCCCAAAGTGGCGTTTTTGGCAAGTCGTGCACTTTGGCTTCTCCTCTGTTCGCTGATTACCTTTTCCAGACCCAAACTTCTTGGAATCAGTGTTTCCCTTGTGCTTCTTCTCTGACCCTCATGAGTTATCATCCTCACGCTTCCTCTTACTTTCTTCAGAATTCTTTAGCGATCTCAACCTGACCGCATCTAAAGTAAGGGACAGAGAGAGATCAACTGCTGACGTAAACATAGCAGGTCTTGAAGCCTTAACACTGGCTTTGATTTCTGGGGCTAAACCCCCAATGAAGCAAGCAATTCGCTTAGGTTCTGGTGTCACTAGGTAAGGAACCAGTCTAGGCATTGTATTGAAACTGGTGAGGTAAGCTTGACAGTCTAGGTTTTTCATAAGCAATGATAAGAAATCTGATTCAATCCTTTCTACCTCATGCTGTGGACAATAATTCTCTTTAATGAGAGCAACAAACTGATCCCATGACATATTGTAGAGTGGGATCTTCCCAGCAGCTTGAATGAGAGACTTCCACCACGCTAATGCCTCTCCCTTAAATGATTGGGATACATACTTCACTATGTCCCTTTCAGCACAACCGCTGATATCAACAACTGTGTCCATTTCATCTAACCAAGTCATACAGTCAATCGCCCCTTTCTCCCCAGTGAAATCCCGGGGTTTGCAGGAATCAAAGTACTTATAGGTACAAGACTTGGTACGAGGTTCATTATCAAACACTATCCTCTTGGATGGAACACTGTGTTGATTAGATGAATGTCGATCATCATCTTTCTTTGGTTCATCTTTCTTAGAGGGTGGCTTGCTGTGAGCTTCTGAACGAGTCTTAGGAACATACTTAGAGTGGGGTACTGAAGAAGTTCTACTATGCGTCCCACTAAACTCCCTGAATTGCTCCTCTACAGCTTTAGATACAGTTGTATCAATCAGTGTATGGAGCTCTCCTCTGGTTATATTAATCCTATCATCGTCGTGGTTTTCCAGAGGATGATTGTTCACTTCCTCTAACCTAGCCATGTAGCTTTAATTGCTACATAAAATCAAACAAGGACAAGGTTTATACGGAAGCTTATACAGTTTTATCGTTTTAAACGATTTATTAACTATGGTTTTTAATACACATTTTAGTTAATCTGATAAGTAGATAATTATTCAGGATCTTTATCATAACCCTAAATTAAAAGTTAATAATAGCACAAAAAGGCCTAGTCACGTAGACAAGTTTAATTTATAAGCCCTGATTTTATGGAATCGAGGCATTAAGGTTTGAATCAAAGTTCATTACCTTTTCTTGATAGGGAGTTGTAGGCTACCACTGTCTTTAGTCCCAGAGGACGTTAATTATAGCCCGTGGGCACTTCATCCTTAAGGTATGATTATTTTAATAAGGAAGATTGGAATAATCCAATTTAAGAATGACTTATGCGATTTTATCGAATCACATTTTTCCATGAATGTTAACATACTTCAGATGTTAACAAAGATTTGAATCTTTTGGATAGGTTTTACCATCTTGGCCATGTCTGCAATGACATTTAGGCTAGGTTTTACCTTTAAGATTCTTTTTAATATTAAACGCAGAGCAATCCTAATTGAGATGTTAAGAAGGATCTTAATCTAATTGTGGAACTACCATCTTGGCCCTGTCTTAAGGTGACATATGGCTAGGTCTTGTCCTTTTTAGATTTTGCCATTTTATTATAATGGTAGATCTTATAATAGGAAGGACATTTTAACTTTAATCATTCCACTAAAATTTAAACAAGTACATGGTTGCCCTAAACGGGACTTCTAACTGAAATGACTTGCCCATGCAGGGGCTAAGCAGAAAAAATTAAAGGAAACAAAATAAAATGAATTAGGATTAGTCCTATGTTCTTGTCTAGACTCAAGAATGTGCAACTGTGTAACTGAGATTAAACACAAAAAGGCTAGTGTTTAATTCACTCAGTGTTGGCTCTGATACCAACCTGTCACACCCCTATATTTCCACGTATCACCGGTGGGCCTGGTGGGGAGTATCGTGACGTAGTTGATATCATCATAGTCAAACAACACAAATTTAAAATGCACAACAGAAGCAAAAGATAGATTCATTTCAACTGAATAAATTGTAATATTAAGTATCACAAAATAGTTGAAACAGATCCACAGGCGGATCAAATAAAAAGGAAAATTGTTCAACAGACTTTGACATCTAGAGCTTGCGAGACTTGATTATTGATGCCTGGAGTAGCCAGCCTATTACGTATAGTACCTGCACTTAGCCTTTTTGGAAAATATGTGTTTACACTGGTAAATACAACTTAACTGACTCATTTTGAAAAAAAGTTTGAAAATTGATTTGAATGCACTTCGGCAAAAATATTTTTATAACTTGGGACAATTATTTAAAAATAATCTTGTATACAATTTTACTTATTTGTCGTCCGTCAGGGCCGGTTTGTAGGGCCGGACTTAAGTTAACTGACACGCCACAGGTATAATGCCCACAAGGTTGATTCCTTTTGTAAAACCCGTGAGGATCTCTCAATGATATCAATCTAAACCTTGTGAGAGCGCGGAAATCAAACACAAGGTGATTCAAGAACAAATATTAAGATCAAACAATAAGCAATAGATCAAAGACAAACTGAAACTTGCATTCAACGATAACCGATGACTGATACAAGATTTCGAGTGGAACTCGGTTCCAATGCTTGTGTCGCCTACACCTTGTCACCACAATCAACAACCTCTAATCTAATGATTAGGGTTGTTTATATACTAAACACATAGGGCCGAAAACCAACCTAGGCCCATGCGACACTTATCTAGCCCAAACCACAATGATTAACCCAAAACATAAAGAACTAATTACAAAACCAATTGTAAAACCCGTGAGGATCTCTCAATGATATCAATCTAAACCTTGTGAGAGCGCGGAAATCAAACACAAGGTGATTCAAGAACAAATACTAAGATCAAACAATAAGCAATAGATCAAAGACAAACTGAAACTTGCATTCAACGATAACCGATGACTGATACAAGATTTCGAGTGGAACTCGGTTCCAATGCTTGTGTCGCCTACACCTTGTCACCACAATCAACAACCTCTAATCTAATGATTAGGATTGTTTATATACTAAACACATAGGGCCGAAAACCAACCTAGGCCCATGCGACACTTATCTAGCCCAAACCACAATGATTAACCCAAAACATAAAGAACTAATTACAAAACCAATCCCTAAACTTTGCTAACCTACATGAATAAACCTTGGGTTCCAACAATCTCCCCCTAGGTTTATGCATGCAGGTTCTTCTGACTTCAGCTGCCTTGATTACCACCACTCATATTGTCTTTGTATCCACCAAAACCCTTCTTATGAATATGCATGACAGAGGCTACTGCAGATGTCCAACCCTTAGCAATTTCTTCATATTTTTCAGTGGCTCTGATTTGGTTGCTTGCTAAGACTTCAAGATCTTCCACAGCAAGATTCAACAAATCGATCTGATCTACCAAACAGTAACTTGCATCACCATCACAAACAATTACCGCTTGACCAAGACGTTCATCATACGCCCAAAAGTGCAATGTCTTCAATGCCCCTTTTGGAATTTTTCTCACTAACGGAATCGTCTTTTCTTTATCAGTAGCTGGCCAGTGGACAATCTTCATTCGCTTGTTCGTATACGGATCCCTAATCCCTTTTGCAGGTTTAACAATAGAATCCGCTGTACGCATCGAGGGAAAACCTTTTGCAACTTCCCTTTTCAATCTCTCGAAGAATGCATAACCAGGACCATTAGGCTTATCATCCACATAAGTTTTATTTGTCAAGTCTGTCAAATCTACCTTAGTGAACGACTGAAATTGTCCTGAATGTTTGTACCATTCGACCGGTCCAACTTTCCTCTTGATCCACCATCTGTTACGATCATGATCATAACCCCAGCTGACTACACCAGATCGATTTCCTTTCTTATCGTAGAGAGTTTCACCAACATCCATTAAATGATGTGTAGCACGTGCATCTTCATCATCTGGATTAGCATTCTTGTTCTTCAGAATCACAAACTCTCTTTTCTTCTTCAACCTCTCTGCTTTAGCTTTCTCTGCTTCTGGATCAGTAATTCTTTCAAAATACTTATCCATAGCAGCATTCCTTTCAGCATTATCTTTCTCAAAAGCTTTCTTTCTGTTTTCGACATCTGTTGGATCAGAAAACTCTTGTCCGAATTTCTTCTCAAGCTTTCCTCGTAGATCATAAACAATATTGAACAATAGACCAACGTCTCCTTGAAGTTGCCCAATTTGTTGATCTTTCTTCACAATTGTATCTTCAAGCTGAATAATCTTTGCATCTTTATGAATTGAATCTTGTTCAAGCACAACCAAACGTTTCTTCATCTCTCTCATACTTATAAACTCATCATCATCACTAGAATCACTGTCAAATGGCATTCTAAGTGGTTCTACAGGCCTTTTACCACTTGAACTGCTCGGTTCTTCATGAATAGTACCAGAAGGTCCAGCACTAACAATTCCAGAGGGCCCAGCTTCTACGTGAGCTTCAACATTAGGCACAACTTCATTTTGAATTTCAACATTCGTCATAACTATATCATCACCTTGAGTATGAACACCAGACTCAAAGATATTCTCTGTAGTGGTAGTTGTAGCATCGTCAACGTACTTTTCAAAATCGAAGTCATACAAACCTTCGGTATCATCAGCAACAGTCACGGATTGATCTTTTCCTTGTTCGATAAACATTCCGGGTCTAGGATCCCTCCTTTTCCTTTTTAACGGAATAGAATCAGAATCCCTTGGGCTTTCTTCTGGCTCTTCAGTAGATACTGACAGATTGGGAGGAGGATTTCCCATCGTGTCAGTCACTTTCTTTATCAGCATTGCCAAACTCTCAGCAGAAATCACTGGATTAACTGTAGAAACAGCATCAGTATTAACTTCAGGAGGAAGTTCTATGTTATCATCATCTGAATCACACGTAATCTCAACACCTTCATCGTCAGAGTTAATAGTGATACGCTCTGGCTCAGGCTCATTTTCAACTCTCCTTTGAATGTCATGTTCTTCAGCAACAATGGCACGTGTAGGTACGGCTTGTGCCATGACTGGATTCTCAACAATGTCTTCGGTCTCTGCAAACTGACCAAACTTCTCCAACTCGATCAAACCCTCAAACTTTTTCTATGTTCCCTTCTTTGTAGTGAGAGTACCAAAGCATGAAGGACCCATGGGCTTTAACTCCAACGTGTTACCAGATCTTTTCAATTCAGGATAACGCTCATTTAGAATCATCTGCACAAATCTAGGATACATCAAAAACTTATCCTTTCGAAGCCCAATAGCATTTCTCTTCATTGCTTCCAGAACATATCTTGAATAGTTGAACGGCTCATTCGTAATCACGCAAATCAATGCAGCCGTTTGTGTTGTGTTTAATTGATCAATTCCCCCTCGGTTTTCTGTCATGCACAACAGAAACATGTGCAATAATAAACGCCAGTATGGATGAACAAACTTCTTAACCAAGGGAGGAAATTTTCCTTCATAACTCAGTCGAGGCAAAATTGCTTCAATGGTTCCAGCAACAAGCTCGATTGGATCCGTTTCCTGATCATTGAACTTCAACACATCTCTGATAATCTGCTCCGTCACAATAATCTTCGTCCCGTCGATCTCAGCAGCTATAGCTCCCTTTCCTTCAACGATTTCCACCTTTGCAGTCTTCCAAAAATCTCGAATAAGACTTTCATACACGACCGGATTTTCACGAAGAGCGTGAACAATACGGCATGTACTTAGGCCTTTGATCAATGACGTGAACAGCTGCTTGTGCTTCACAGGTGGAGGTGCCAAATATGCTACTTGATTGTGAGATGCGATAAACTTTAAGTCCATTTTTCTACAAATAACACAAAACATATAAGTTTCCAACCTTAACAGTGATAAAAAATTAAAAATAAAACAAACACTGTTCACTCGAAACCATGAGTCGCAACCCAAGGTTTCGAGTCGAAACCATGAGTCGCAACCAGGAAAACTGAGTCGCAACCAGAAGATTGCGAGTCGCAATCATGAGTCGCAACCTTGAGGTTGCGAGTCATAATTACTGGTTTCGAGTCCCATTGTTCTTGATTGCGACTTAAAGCTTCATCGGAAACTTCAAATATTCATCGGAAACTTCATCGGAATCATCAAATGTTTGCCGGAATCTTCAAAAGTTCATCGGAAACTTCAACAGATATTCAAACTTTCTGCAAAACTTGATTACTGACGTCATTTTACCTGATGATGATCTAATCGGATTGCGAGTCGCAACCGGAAGTGAGTCGGAATCGTGATTGCGGCCGGAATAATGAGAGAGAATTGAAAACTGATTTCGAGTGAATAATGAATCTGACTCGTAAAGACCCTTTTATACTTTCACTGTTTCTCATGGGCCCAAGTCTTTTGGGCTTGGGCCTTATGAACAAGGGCTCAAAATGATTTTCAATAAACATTTTTAATAAACTCAATTCAAAAATCTGATTTAATAAAAATTACCCATTAACCTTTGAGCATTTGTTTTGCAAAATAAAAAAAAACCTAAAACAAAAATAAATAATAATAAAAATTATTTACAAAAATAAAACAGGAAATTTGCATAGATGCTCAGGGATCAAATCACAGGGTTTCGGGCATGACTTCACTTATCGACACTGATCTATTTTAGAATGATCTAGACAACTGCCAGTATATTTGTCCTCTTAAACTCATCTCCCTAGACCTTTTCCATATAACTGCCTGTACTTCATTTTATCATGTTTTGATATTTTAACCATGAACACCCAAACAAATACTAATCAAATCCCGGAAATATAAATAGCACACTCTATCATGCAAGTATCTTCCCTACCACATATTTCACAAGTCCAATCCAGATTTCTGAAATCTTAACTGGGAGTGGATTGAGAAGAGAACAGAATAGATCTTTTGCGGAGGTGATATAATATACAGATCAAATGAGTTTTTCTCAATTTGATATAGGTTTGTTTGGGTTTCTTTTGGGCACTAGAGGGCCTCTTTCGGGTGTTTAGATCTACAGCGCGACAACAGACAGCTAGGTCAGCATGTATCTGGATGCAGCAGAAGCTGTCGTTGCCTAGCACCTCCAGGTCAGCATGTATCTGGATGCAGCAGAGGAGGTACACGACTTTTTCAGATAAGATTTCAGAATCAGATCAAAATTGTGTGTATCGGGAAATCATACAGACATTCAAATAGACATGAGCTAATTCCAAGTGATTTTCTTTTCTGAGGTCATGTACTAATTTAGTTCTGGACAGAAACAGCTAATGTTTCCAATCTTAAGGATAGAGCCTACCAACACATCATACTAGAGTCAAACTATTTTGATACTGGTCTTACATGAGTCAGCCCTCGACCATAAAGTAAAAATTCATTTCATTTCCCAGTCCAGCCACACTTCCTGTTGAAACTCTTTTTGTATTTTTCAATTTTTCAATGTTTTTGTATTTTTCGATTTTTTAATGTTTTTGTATTTTTCGATTTTTCTCCCCCTAAATTTGTGCATAAATAAAAACTACCTAAGAATAGAAAACTTTATGAACAAATTTACCTACGAAAAACAAAACATGCTCAATCAGTAAAACGGATCATTTTTAGAAAATCCACAAGCACTCTGAATTTCGAGCTGCTGACAGGTTTGGTGAACAAATCGGCAGCATTTGCATCTGTGTCGATTTGTTCAAGAGTAATCAGACCTCTGTCAAAGCAGTCTCGAATGAAATGAACTTTAATATCAATGTGCTTGGTTTTGGAGTGAAAAACAGGATTTCGAACAATTTGTATTGCAACATCATTATCGCAGTAAATAGTAGTGTTAAGATAAGTCAAACCATAATCCTGCAATTGATGTTGCATCCACACCACTTGAGAGCAAGAAGCAGAAGCAGTAACATACTCAGCTTCAGCTGTGGATATCGCCACTGTTTGTTGTTTCTTGCACTGCCAAGAAATGAGCCGATCACCCAAAAATTGACATCCCGCAGAAGTGGATTTCCTGTCACTGTCAGTACCTCCAAAATTGCTGTCAGAGAAAGCAAACAAGTCAAAATTGGAATCTTTCGGATACCACAGGCCAAACCGAGGTCGGCCTTTAAGATACCGAAAGATCCGTTTAACAGCAATAAGATGAGAAGTTTTAGGATTAGCCTGATAGCGTGCACAGTTGCAAACAGCAAACATGATGTCCGGACGGCTAGCTGTGAGATACATCAATGACCCAATCATGGACCGATATTGACGTTGATTTACAGACTCTCCTTCTTCATCTTCAGTCAATAATGGTCTCTCAGCCATAGGTGTCTCAGCAGGCTTTGCGTCCGTGAACTTGAACTTTGCCAGCACATCATCCACATACTTCCCCTGATGAATCAGAATTCCTTGTGAACTCTGTTTGACTTGTAAACCCAAAAACAGTGTCATCTCCCCCAGAGCACTCATTTCAAACTTTTTCTTCATAACTCTCTCGAATTCCTTGCAGAGATCCTCGCTTGTAGATCCGAAAATGATATCATCAACGTAGATTTGAACCAAAATTTGATCACGTCCTACCCTCTTGATAAACAGAGTCTGGTCTATGGTGCCACGCGTGTACCCATGAGCCAGCAGATGCTCTGTTAGTGTGGCATACCAAGCTCGAGGAGCCTGGTGTAACCCATACAACGCCTTGTCTAACTTGTAGGCGTACTCAGGATGATCTGGATGCACAAATCCTGGCGGTTGCTCGACAAAAATTTCCTCCTTCACGTCTCCATAGAGAAACGCGGTCTTGACATCCATCTGATAAACAGTGAATCCCATGTATGACGCGTAAGCCAAAAAGATCCGGATGGCTTCAAGTCGTGCAACCGGAGCATATACTTCATCATAATCCAGTCCTTCGATTTGCCTGAATCCCTGAACCACCAGCCTTGCTTTGTTTCGAACTATCACGCCTGCAGAATCCTGCTTGTTTCGAAATACCCATCGAGTTCCAAGCTTGGGTTTTCCTGCAGGCAACTTGACAAGCTTCCATACTCCAAGTTTTTCAAACTGGTTCAGCTCTTCGTGCATAGCATCTACCCAGCCAGGTTCCTGCAAAGCTATATCAATGGTTTTAGGTTCGATTTGAGAAAGATAACAAGAATATAAGCAAGTGTTAATGGTTCCTGATTGACTCCGGGTCAAAATTCCTGCATTTACAGGACCAATCACATTCTCGATTGGGTGATTGCGTTGAACACTTGTCGGTATATCCAAATCAGGTACAATCTCTTCATCAGTGGTGGTGTTGCTAGACTCCCCCTCATTAGGTGCAATTGTAGTGTGAACTACAGGAGAAGTGACAGTACAATCCTCAGGAATTGGATCAGGAAACAGTGAAGTTCCTGAAACACTGGGTGAAGCACCACTTGTTGAAGCACCTTCAGGGGAGTGATGGGACATCTGTTGTGGTGAAGGGTGAGGAGTAAAAACTATCCCCGGAGGATCAACAGTGTGGCTTTTTGATGCGTTTACAGCTTGTTCTTCCATCTGTGCTTCGTCTTCTGTATCTTCAAATGACAATGGTTGTTTGGGAACAGACTCACCTGCAACTGAAACATCACTTGACAAAATGTTAAATGATTTAAACAGAGCAGAATAATCATATAACCAATCTGGACCGACTCTAGCGTCCGCAGCATTCTCTTCAAGCCATTCGATGTTGCACGACTCAACAACTTTTCTAGTTACTTTGTTGTATACCCTATAAGCAGAGCCTTTAGCATATCCAACAAAGTAACATTCGTCACCTTTGACTTCAAACTTTCCATTTGAGTCCATTAGTAATAATACACATGGACAACCAAAAATACGAAAGTGTGAAACCGAAGGTTTACGTCCTTCCAGAATCTCATAAGGGGTTTTCATGTGACGTTTATTTACTAAAGCATGATTCTGGATATAACAAGCCGTGCTAACAGCTTCAGCCCAAAAGAAGCTAGGAAGCTTTGAATCAGCCAGCATGGTACGTGCCGCCTCAATTAGAGTACGATTCCTTCTTTCAGCCACTCCATTTTGTTGTGGAGTGCGAGGCGCACTGAACTGTCGATCGATTCCCTTTTCCATGCAGAATGTATCCAAAGTAACATTCTTGAATTCTGTCCCATTGTCTGATCGAATAACCTTCACCTTAGTACTCGCTTGATTTTCAGCCAATGTAATGAATTGTTTCACCAGTGCAGCAGTTTCATTTTTGTGACTGAGAAAATACACCCAAGTGTAGCGAGAATAGTCATCGACGATTACCAGACAGTAAGCTTTCTTCCCAATACTCAGAACATTTACTGGACCAAAAAGATCCATGTGAAGTAGTTCGAGTACAGCTTTTGTCGAGGAAACTGGTTTAGTCTTGTGAGGTTTTCGATGAGCCTTCCCTTTCGCACAAGCAACACACTTTTCCACCAACATGAAATCCTTGATCGGAAGATCTCGTACCAATTGACCTTTAGCTAGACGGTTCAGATTCTTCATATTCACGTGCCCGAGTCGACGGTGCCACAGTAGACCATCATGCTCTGAAATCTTCGAAAATAAACAAGTGATCTCTTCACACGGCTTCTTGTTCATATCAATGACGTAAGCATTTCCTTTTCTTTCAGCTGTCATCAAGAACCAGTCTTCTGGAATAACAATCCCAGGCTTCAGAACATGACATCCCTTCTTCGTAAAATGAACTGAATTCCCTCTATCACAAATCTGCGAAATGCTTAACAGATTGTGTTTCAGTTCTGGAACATAATTGACATTTTCAAAGCTGAGAACACCGTTTTGAACAGTTCCTTTCAAAGTGATTCTGCCAGATTCACCTCCCGCAAATGAGACATATCCACCATTAAATTCTTCGACATTCACAAGTTGGGATAAGTCTCCTGTCATGTGCCTGGAACAGCCACTATCCATGTACCAGAGGCGCACGGTAGTCCTCCACAGCTGTTCCTGCACGAGTAGCGGGATTAGTTAGATTTAGGAACCCAGCCCATAGTGGATCTGGGTTTTCCATATGCATCAATGTACGTTACTTTTTGCCAAATCAGATTATCTTTATTCAAAAATTTTGATTTATCTCTGTTGACAAAGGAGTTTGCATTCATGTTCGACTGGGCTGCCTTTACCTTTGGTCTCCAGTGTTGATAGGACCAATTAGAACAATAATTATCAAAAACATTTTGGTTGTGTCTTTGAAAAAATTTTTGATTCTGTTGGTTTCTTCGTTTGGCTGCATTCCAGTCTAAATCAGAAGACTTGGTCCTTCGACTGTTATTCTTCATTGCCTCTGTCTTTGTGACGTTCATAGGCTTTGAACAACTAGTTCGATTTGATCTATCCTTCTGATTTTTGAAGTCTTTGTGCTCAGGTGACTTCTTTGGGGGATGGATACAATTTCGTGCAATATGTCCCGCAATTCCACAATTGAAACAAGTTTGTCGTTTTAATGTGTGGAGTTTCGGGTTTTTCTGAAAATTGTTCCTGCTGTGCTTTTCAGGTTTGGTGATTTTTGCTGGCTTTCGTTTAGAGCGATCTGGGTTCACCTGATTTGACGTTTCACAAGCATGTGATGTATGTTGCGATTCAGACACGACTTTCTTACTGTGATTACCTTTTCCTTGAAAATCTGACGATTTGAGATCAGTTTTATTTGGTAAAACATCTGTTGAAGATTTTACGTTCAAATTACCATTTAATTCTTTGTCGATGATTTTTGATTCAGTTTCAATTTCAGAAGCATTTGAAACTTCACTAACACATGCTTCTTCAACATGTGTATCAACGGTTTCCAATGGGGTCCCACTAGATTCAACATTAGGGACTCCCACTGAGACCGATTCAGAAGAAGAATCAGGACATTCGTGATTTTCTTGAGAAGAAGTGTCAGTGGTTTCACTGAATGTATCCTGAGGGACCTCACCTGCAACACTATCATCTGACATATTAAAACCATCACATTCACAATTATTAACCGAAGAAAATTCATCACCAGAATTAGTGTTCACAGTTTCAACACAAACATCATCAGTCTTGCCCAAAACATCAGGCCCATTAGCAGCTAAAGAAAGACACATACTAAAAATATTTTGTCCCAAAATCACATCAGGATGATTTTCATCAAAATAAGGTTTTTGTGAATCAGAATCTAAAACTTGTTCTCCCCCAAGAGTATCTTCACATTTCAATTCAACTTTTTCTGCACATGCAAACGACTGGTTAGGATCAACATTTCCTTTTGAGACAAAATTCATTGAATGACCTGGTTGTTTATCAGCAGATTTGCTGTTGATTGATGACTTATCGGTTTTTGGACCGTAAGTCATCTTGCTCTCATTAAGTAACTCCTCTTCCGTGAAAGGCATATAAGTGTAGTTATGATTGTATGGAGGAGGAGTTTTTGTGTATCCCAAACCAGCCCCTTTCTTTTCTTTATACTCTAGTTGTATGTCACAAATGTTCTTGACCAAATTACTAGAGGTGTCAAATTTTTTAATATTGATTTCATTTATCTGATATTTGACTTTCAAGTCCTCTAATTCTTTGGTCAGGTCACTAATTGTGGCTAGAGCATCCAAGAAATTACAGTTTTTAGCACTGAGGTCTTCTTTTAGCTGAACTATATCCTTTCTTTGGGCCTCAATTTTTTCTTTGTAAAGTTTTTCATTTTTGGCCAAAGTAAAGTTTTTATTCTTAAGATCTTGATAATCTTGAATAAGTTCAGCATTATGTATTCTATAAGCCTCAACTCTTTCTCTGCATTCAGTAGTACAGAAAATAGAACGTACCTCTTCAGCAGTGAGTCCATGAACAGGAGCTGACAGGATTTTGGTCATGAATGCAATGTTCTCAGCTTGAGGCTCAGCATCTGGCGAAGAATCCTTTTCCTCTGAAGTCATGAAAGCTATGTTTTGAGCAGCACTCTGGATTTCTGGTTGAGAGATGTTCAGGCGTTGAATTTCATCATCCCAATTGAAATCTGCACTTGGTTGAACAACAAGGGCTGAACTCTGAGTTCCTTCACCAGCAACAGTTGAATCATTTGTTGTCACAAGAGCCCTTTCAGGATTTGGAGGAGCAGGATGTGCAGGTGTAAAGTCTTTGTTGTTGTTGGGCTTAGGACAGTTTCGTGCCAAGTGACCTATTTCATGACAGTTGTAGCAGCGTAACTTCATTGGAACATTAGCAGAATTTGAAAAAGAAGAGCCCCATCTATTTCTGCCAGTCTTATTTGCAAATTTTTGTGCTCTGAATGCTGCCATCGCCATTTGCCAGGTGATATCCATCTCCTCCACATCATCAGGATCATACTGATATAGATCATTCAACGACCAGTTGGGAGGTTGTATTTTACCTGCAACAAAAGCATTTAAACAATTTATGACAGAAGCTGCGACCTCCAGATTCTCTTTCGATTGCTGAGTAAAGAAAGCAATGAGCTCGGATTTTGCTGAAGGAGGTGTGGCAATTTTTGCTGCAGACGATGAAGAGCTTGAGCTAGAGTAATGCACAGTAGTGGTTGACCCAGAAGTAGCCTTTTTCAATCCATTCTGTGAAATAAGTGCAGTGTTGTCATTGCTTGGATTGGTAGAAGAAACAGAAATGCCTGCGGCTAACAAACTGGACTTGTGATTATTCTCCCGTTGCTTGTCATCAAGTTCACATGCTTTGATATGAGAAATCATTTCAGTCAAGGTGCATCTTGCGAGATCTTTCGTCCGCTTGATCATAGCAACGTGATTATCCCAACTCTTTGGCAAGGCATTCAGAAGTTGTCGATTCTGAGCAGCCTTTGAAGGAAGGATTTCTTCTAGATCCATTTGAGTAATGATCTTTGAGAAACGCTGAATCTGATTCTCAATGGTTTCCCCATAGACGTAGTTGAAGTTATTGAAATTTTGCCTCAACAGGTTCCTTCTGCTTTCCCTCATGTCTTCATTCCCTTCGTACACATCAATCAATGCTTCCCACAGTTCTTTGGCTGATTTGCAAGTGTGAAATCCCATAGCAATGTCTGACCCCAGTCCCATAGTCAAGTATGCGATTGCTCGATTATCTTCTTCGACAATAGCGTAATCTTCGTCAGTATATTCAGCACGAGGTTTCTTGACTTTGACTCCAGGGTTCGTCTCCCTCTCATACATGATTTCTCTAGGACCTCTTTCAATAACCCTCCAAAGCTTGGGCTCCTTAAACTTGATATGTTGCTCAAAACGCCACTTCCATTCAGGAAAGTCATTAGCATCTAAGAGCCTAGGAATACGAGAGCTGGTTCCAATTTTTGAGTCCAACTCTTGCTGAGCGTTTGTGACAGCTAGGTCATTAACAGTTGACATGTTTGCTTAAAGTTAATTAATTGTATTAATTAAGGTCCAACAGTCCAATAGTCAACAGTCCAAAAGTTCAACAGTTCAACAGTCCAAAACACGAGTTTCTGTTTGACGTTGCGAGTCGTAAACGGGGTTGCGATTCAATTTCCTGATGTTGCGAGTCGAAATTGACAAGGTTGCGAGTCAAAACTTCAGTGATTACGAGTCGTAATGGCAAAGGTTGCGAGTCAAGTTTGTTGAGGTTGCGAGTCGAAACTGGAATGGTTGCGAGTCGTAACCAAACAGGATGAGCCGAAACCAAGGTTGCGAGTGGAGACCAAACTTCTGGTTGCGAGTCGTAACTGAACGTGATGAACCGAAATCAGCAATGTTGCGAGTCGTAACTGGAACGTGATGAGCCGCAACTGAGTGATTGCGAGTCGTAACCTGCAAAACAATAAGTGATAAGAACTGTTTACTCGCAATCCCGACTTTTCAGCAATTTCCAAAATTCAAAGATATTGTAATCTTTGAATCTGTTGACCACCGATATCCCGAAATTTCAGCAAACACCAAGACTGAAATCAACAAACCAAATTCAGTGATTTTTTTCGATAAATCTGTCAAGAACAGTTGATAAAAAAAATCTGCAAAACACTCAACAAAACCGGATCAGTAATATATGAAAATTCTTGAATCCGAATGATATCAAAACCGAGCCCTTGAATGGCTTCAATGGCTCTGATACCAATTGTAAAACCCGTGAGGATCTCTCAATGATATCAATCTAAACCTTGTGAGAGCGCGGAAATCAAACACAAGGTGATTCAAGAACAAATATTAAGATCAAACAATAAGCAATAGATCAAAGACAAACTGAAACTTGCATTCAACGATAACCGATGACTGATACAAGATTTCGAGTGGAACTCGGTTCCAATGCTTGTGTCGCCTACACCTTGTCACCACAATCAACAACCTCTAATCTAATGATTAGGGTTGTTTATATACTAAACACATAGGGCCGAAAACCAACCTAGGCCCATGCGACACTTATCTAGCCCAAACCACAATGATTAACCCAAAACATAAAGAACTAATTACAAAACCAATCCCTAAACTTTGCTAACCTACATGAATAAACCTTCGGGTTCCAACACCTTTAAGTGGTTTACCAGTTTTTACATAATGCATCTGTCAGGTGTACGCCTACACCCCGTGCTTAGGTCGTGGCCATTTCTTTGAATGATGCCAAGGATATCCGCGACATGGTCATTTAACCCCCAAAATCCATACACCAAATAATACATATTAAACGGGTCATGTAAATACATTAATCACAATACGATTTAAATGACTACACACCCGACTAGGCGGTACTTTTATAGTACCGTATCCCAAGCCCGTATAGGAAAATAAGTTAAGAGTATTTACCTGAGCAAAGTATAAACGTATCTTTTACTGGGCTCCTAATCTGGAACGAAGGTTTTTAAATAACCTATTAGAATCATAACGGGTCTTTAATTAAGCTTAGACTTAGACCGGTTAGTTTTCAAAAGGAAGACACGGTTCAAACGCATGATAAAGCGAAGACCGGTTCAGAATGTGGTTTTAACCCGACAAGCTTGTATACTTGTTTAATATGGGTAACTTAAACACATTCTGGATTTTGAGACAAAAACAATATGGGTTGACCCGTTTCGACTAATATATGCAAACTAGTTACATAAGCCGATCCGAACGCGAAAAGTGTGTAACGAGTAACCAAATGAGTCATATACAAGTTTCCTAAGTTAATATGACTTTAATATGTTGTGACATCAGTAAGATATCTTCTATTATGCCCCAAATGAATTTAAACTCAAATTATGACCCATAAGGGCATTTTGGTCATTTAAAAGGTTATAAAAGAATTTAAATATAATTCTGAGTTTCGGGTCTGATGTAATCAGTAAAAATACTTAGTTTACTAGGTTATATCAGTAGGGTATCATATATATGTGAAATCTATCCTTTATAACTAAACTATGCATCTTAAGGGCATTTTGGTAATTTCACATAGGCTTAAAAGGTCAAAACTGGAATTCTAAGTTTAAGACTTTTGCTTAATGCTAAAGTATAAAAATTTACTTAAAACATCAGTAGGTATCAAGTCTTATATATCTAAAATGGTTTTAATATATACTATGCGTAAAAAACGCTTAAAAAGGCGATTTTGGGCTAATTCTGGGTTTTATAAGGAAAGCTTATATTTTTATGATTCCAGAAGGCTCAAAATACTTTATTTATCATATTGGATCAGTAGAAAAAGGTTTGGGGTCAAAATAATTTGTAAAACTCATTTTATAGCCCAAAAGGGCAAAACCGGCAATTACCGAATCAAGCTTAGAATCCTAAGTTATGCTCAGTCTAAAAATAAATAAAAATCTTTAAAAATCCCAAAATATTATATTACATCAGTGGGTAATAAGTTTGGTATAAAAAATTGGGTTTAGATAGGCTATATGCTAATTATGCGGCTTAATTACTAAAAAACCTCTTAATTACGCTAATGAGCATAACTCCTAATCTAGACCTCAAACTTATGTCAAATTTTAGGGACAAGTTTATAAATCAGTAGTGAAGGTTCCTATCCTTTCACTTTATCAAAAATCACATTTTAAGACAATAAGGGCATACTAGTCAACATTTAGGCGATTAACGGAAACATGCATATAAATCGGATAACTAATGAACCAAGTTGTATAATCACAGAGGGTTATACTTATAGGTAACTTGGTCCTATTAAGGCTCTAAGGCATTTCTAAACTATGCTCTAATGGGTCAGAACTGAAAGTCAAAGTCAAAGTCCACTTATGCGACTTTCGGTTCCAATCCGAGCTTAAACTGAAAATTGTCGGGTTGAACATGCTTAGACATGTTCTTACATTAATTACCAAGTTATACGAGTGATAAAACAGGTTGCATAGCTTTTATATTGCTAATTATGCATTAAATTGAAATTAAGCTTCCTGTTGACTTTTTATAATCAAGTTTGACCCGACAATTGACCTACTTAGAGTGGGAATCAGAGGGTGCCCTTTTAGGGGTTTATTACCCACATAATTACCAACTCATAGGTACTTTAAATTTGAAATTTGACTGGACAAATTAAGATTAATGATGAAGTCAAATCTTAATTACGACGGTTTGACTTTACACTAATAAACTACGCAAAACTGAATTAAGAAAGGTGAAATACACTTACAATAGTCCTAAGCACGACTAATGATCACTAGGAAAGGTGTTTGAGCTCCAGGAACCTCCAAAAATGAAGTTGTGAAGATATCAAGTGAATGAGCAAATGAAGAACCCAACTTGTGGCCTTTATATAGCTGTTTTGATGCAAGAAGATCATGCCAAGCAAGTCTATAGATGTTATGGGATCATTCCAAGTGTCCCTAGGTCCTTTAAAACCATCAAAGAAGCTCCGGGTATCAAAAACCAAACTTCTAAGTCGGTTAAACCGGATGTACAGGCAGCTGGCAGTTTATTTCTGAACTTGTGAGGTATGGCTACCCGCGACGGGCAAAGCCTTAGTCCTTCATGGGTCGCCACGACCTCAAATTAGTTTCCAAAGTTGGCAGTTTTAGTCCTTATGCTCTAAAACTCAATATAACTTTCATTTTTGGCTTATAAGGCCCTTGTAGTTAGTTTGTAGAGGTTCAAGGGAGTATAACCAAACTCCGTTAGGCTCGGTTTCGTTAAATATCACTATAAACACAAGTTTCATCAAATTGACAATTTTCACCCAAAGTCTTGAAAATTGGTTTAACGATCTCGAAACCACGTGAAATTTATACCACATATTCTTGAGAGTATATTTGAATATTTTGAAGCCTCGGGTTCGTTAAAAGGTCACCCAGAGGTAAGAATTAACATGTTGACACGTTTAACCCCTATAGTTTTATAATCTTCCGATTATTTTCACAAACGGCTTCTTATATTCAATTAATCACTCGTTTAAGAATATATTCTTCACGTATGGTCATTCAGAGGCTCAAGTTTGGTATGTTGACACTTTTAGTACATATTTTTACTGTTTGTCAACTTTAGTCCTTAAAACTCAATTTATCTCATATTCAGAGTTTAGGATACGTGTCTTTACATAATTGGACACGTTTTTACGTGGTGTTACACTTGGCAAGCTTATGGTAGGAGTAAGTTCCATGCCACTCTTGAGTGATTCACTAAAAATACACCTTCGGCCGAGTGTTGAGTGATCCCCCGTAAGGTATGTGAACTTGTATATAAATGGAATTTTAAAAAGGTATGTTATGCCCTAATAAGTAATTTATCCTATGAAATGTTTTTAATAAATCATGACGAATAGGATTGTAAATAAATAAAAATAAAACCTAAATAAAGAATCTTGGAAATCGCGACACTCTACGACAAGCCCAAAAACCTTCTCTTCTACCCATTCCATTTGGGAGTGAAAAAGCCACATTATAAAGAGTTTTGCTTGAGGACAAGCAAAGATTCAAGTGTGGGGGTATTTGATGTGCACAAAATGCAACATATAAATTACATCAATCGTGGCATAAAACTAACCATTTTTTAGTACTAATGTTGGAAAAAGTGTGCTTTTGTCTTCCTTTTGTATTTTCAGGATCAAATGGGGTCAAATGAACAAAAGAAGCAAAAAGGCAGCTAAATCTGACATAAATACAAGAAAAGGAACAAACGTGGCATGCCCAACCTCCCTTCATAGCTTTTATCCAACATATTTATCACTTTGTAAACTTTTAGTATGTCATCTTGCATGTTCATGATTTTTAACCGACAAAGTTCATTTTAACGAATTTAGAATAGATCAAGAAGGCGTTTAGAGTCACTTACTACTAGCTCGAGGCTAGGGAAGAAACTAGTCGAAAAACGAGTGGATAAAAGCAATGTAGCGAGGTCCTTCACAATCCGAGTGCACCGGGCTTCCTTATACGCAATCCTTAAACCTTGTATATACTTGGAATGTCTTGAATGAGATCGAAAATTGGTGGTGGTGGTGCTTGGGGTTTCGGCCGAAATGGGCAAGAGAGGAGAGAGTGGAGTGATTTTCTAAGTGTGGTTGTGAAGTGAATGGTGTGCTAAGTTAGTTACTTATAGACATTTATTGCTTAATTGTCCAAGGGTCACTATGTCAACTTGATATTAAGAAAACAAGATTATAATAATCTTGAAAGTACAAGGGGTGTCCCCTTGGGGACGATTTCGTTGGAGGGGGGGGGCTGGTATTCGGTTCCATCTCAACTAGATGGTTAGGATCCAGTTAGTTAATTAGGAGGTTAAACCAATTTGTAGTATGTTATGCATTATAACGGGTGTTAGGGTATTCGGGGACCCTAACAGGCTTAAACAAAGAAAAACAATGTAGATGGCAATATTTTATGTTCCGGGTATAGTCCGGTTGTTTGGTTGGATAGGGATCCGTTAAAGTGCTTAACAAAGCTTTAAAGTGTCGTTATTACTATTTTTAGTGACACAACTTATTCCCGACACTTTGGAAAGTGTCTAATATTATTTTTCTCATGTTTTGGCACTTTATTAGTTAGCTAAATGCTGAATTTTTGTTTTAAAGTGCTGAATTTTGTACTTAAAGTTCGTTTTAGGCACATCCGGTCACTATAACTTATACCTAGTGACGCAGTTCTACAACCCTCATATCCCTACACTCTCTACTAGTGTAGTGATCTATTCCTGGCTCATACAGGCCTTAGAGGCAGTGCCTGCCTGGTGCTGGCTATATCAGCATGTTTAAAAAGGTTATCCGTTTATTGTGCTACTGTGCTTTTGTGCATCAAGGTTGTCACTAAAGTTCTGTATGTAAATAATGGAGTGACAGCAAATAAGGTATGATGCAAGTATGTACATGTATCAGTATTCAGGTAGCAGTTTATCCATAATTTCAAGCAAGCACGGTAATTAAGCAGTAACTAAATATTAATTAAGTCGTAGGTTACGATACCTGATTTGGTGAGGGTTGTCACACGATGTAAAACAATGTTGATTATTAATTAAACAATGTGCTTTGGTGTTATTATATGTGTTTTGATGTTCTTATGTGTGTATTTGTGTTTGGTGATTTTTACAATTCGATTCGATTCCAATTTCAATCTTTAAATCGCTTTCTAGAAAGTTATACGCGAACTGGTGCGTAAACGCAGTCAGTATAACGCGACAAACATTCCGGAATAGTGACATAGGCTTAACATACCTTAAATAACCTCCACATAACTTAGAAATAAGTTTTGAATGGTTTGGTATGTTAAAATCAACTTTGTTCGATCGCAGGGACTATTTGTGACAAACTGCGAAATTATACTGATTTGTATAGTAACGAACATTCCGAAACTTGATCATAAGTTAAACATACCCTAAATATCCTTTACATAGCTTAGAAATAGGCTTTGAGGGGTTCGCTATGCTAAAATAAACTTTATTAATCAATAGGGACTAAAAGCGTCAAAAAGTGCACAAGTTTGCATTTTCGCGCATATTTTACGTTCTGAATATATCCGGACATCCAAAAATTCATGTAATCATTAGAATATTATGTTTTAGTGTGTGGCATGATAAAATTTCATTCGTCGCTTAATTTGGATCGTTTTTGCGTTTGTTACGACTTCCGTCGTAATTAACCAAACAACGCAACCGAACGACCAAACGAACCGACATCCGAGATATTTTTGAGCATGTTTTGAGTTACCTATACTTTAACATCATTTTAGAGCCTTGAAATGAGGTTAACAGGGCTTAAACGTGTCAAAAATGAGTCGAATTGCATGATTCTGAAGTGCAGGGACCTGTTTTGACATTCTGCCAAACATCCTTATACGGGCCGCGTAAGAGTTGATGTATATCTTACGCGGGCCGCATGGCTATGTCAGACAGAAACTTCAGAATCAGCAATCTGGGCTAAATTCAGGGGTTTTAATGTAATATTTGCAATACCTGGAGCTGGTTTTCGACTCCCATTGTATTCTAATACTATTAACCCACATGTATGGCCAATATTACTCCCTCAAACCACTTGGAATCATCCTATTGATCCTAACTTCCTATAAATATCAAGCTTCCTCATTTGGGTTCTTCACACTTGATCTGAATTCAGCTCTAAGTTGGGGTGTTTACACTTCATACCTGAGCTATTTTAGATCAAACATCCTTCTTGGACCCTTTGTAAGTCTTCTTCTTGCTTGTTCTTGTATTTCAAGCATGAAGGTCAAACAAGTTTGACTTTCAGCTTTGACCAAGTCAATGGTCAACACAAAGTTCCGTTGAACTTTGCAACGTGAGCGTAATCAC
The DNA here is from genome assembly GCF_002127325.2 of Helianthus annuus. Taxonomy (NCBI): domain Eukaryota; kingdom Viridiplantae; phylum Streptophyta; class Magnoliopsida; order Asterales; family Asteraceae; genus Helianthus; species Helianthus annuus. Next base: position 66,727,400 of record NC_035443.2, read on the forward strand.
GATGGTTATAGTCCCTTGTGACTGTACCTACTAATTACCACGTTGACTAGGCATAGTGACGAGTCGTAGTTTCGGCCAAAATGCGTGTTTATGCGTATTTTGTAACCAAACTACTCTAGGGTATCAAAACCGTTTGTTTTGATATCAAAACCTGTTTTCTAACTTAACTAAACATGTTCTATCATGTTTAGCTCGTCACTCTTAGTTTGGTGCTTGTGTAGAGTCGTAAGTCAAGCGGACTAAACACCCGCTTAGACTTTCGAACGCGACCCGTTTGGTCGATCGTTAGGATCTGACCAAACATGTTTAGTGACCATAGTAGCATAGGGAATAACCTTTCAAGGTTATACCTTATGGTCACTTAGGCTTAATCAATCGCATGATAAGTAGTTTATATGCCTTTGGTAAATTACCAAAATGCCCTTTTCATACATAATTGGTAATTACGCATATATAACCTAAATTTTTGTCACATAACTGGTTATGCAACATATTTAAACATGTATGGGCATATAATACTTGTCATGGGACTAGTTAGACGTCTCGAACGCGCTTTTGCGCGCATGACGCGTTAAAGTAGCGTGAGCTACCTTAATGGGTCGCAATGGGTCGAAAGCACTTAGGTTAGGTTCCGATTTAGAATGTAGGCTTTTTCAAACCATATCATATGAGTTCCAACACTCATTTGGTTTACAAGACCTCATTCTGTCCGATCTTCCGATTTAGGCGTCTATTGTTTGACTAGTGGTTCGATTACTAGGTGCTGTTTGATTTCTCTGGTTTGCTTCAGTTTGTTGAAGTTCTATTGATTGAGGATACTTTGCACTCCATGTGAGTACATAGTTCCCCTATTTTACTATTTTTAAATGTTTTGGGGTGATTCATATGTACGAAATGTTTTCAAGGTTTAAACGATGATTTCAAAAACGATTAAAATGATTTTTACTAAACTAATAACGATTTCAATAATGTGAACGAAACTTGATGGTTGTAGTTACATAACAAATGACATTCATTAATTTTGGCCCAACCGACCAGAATTAGGTTATGGTACCATAGGATCTGACAAAGCCGGTTACTTTACTACACCCATGGTTATGTGTGGGGGTTGTGGGTAGCGACTGAATCTGATGTTAGTTAACTTACCCTTTGGTGGTTTGTTAACTCGAGAAGCGATAAACGAGGTGATCGAGTCACGAAGGTTTGAATGTTATTAACGAGACGACCATATATAAGTTATCACAATTAAAACGAGGACGATTTAAACGAGTAAACGATTTGGAAACGATTTGGAAACAATGTTAAACAATCTGGGTAAACGATTGGTTTTTGGCTAGTGTTTAGATAACGGGACATGTGTAATGTGGTGAAAACATGGTAGATACGCCGCTGGTACTTCTTATATATAAGTGTTTTCAACATATTATATACCGTGGCATTATTTAGTTCACTTGGGTAAACGATTTTGGAACGATATCACACAAACGAGGTTTTCAAAATAATACGAGGTTTTATTAACGAGATTTTATTAACGATTTAATACGAGATGTTTTACAAATTGCTTTACTAAAACAAATGTTTTTGGGTTAAGAATCATGGCTACGAGATTTTATAAACTATAACCTGCTTAATTTGAGTTGGTTAATTAAGTTGCAATATTACACTCTTTTCAAAACAAAGTTTTTAAATGAAGTATTGCAACATTTGAACTAGCCATGAATCCGACACTCCTATAAAACCTATGTACTCGCCAGCATTTCCTTGCTGACTAAGTTTTTACATATGTTTCAGGTGTTGTTGCTTGATGTGGTTTCTAGGATGCATGCGTCACATAGGATCTGGACAAGGCCTTAGTGACATAATAAAAATGATAGTCGATATTTAACGTGTTTGTTATGTGTCAAGACAATGTAATGTAAATATTTTCAATAAAACGAAACTCTTGTGTATCCATGGTTGTGAAACAATAATTCTGTTGCAACACTCCCGACGTTTCCGCCGCGGTTTTGTTGTTTTAACGCGGTCGGGGTGTGACAATAAGGCTTGCAGACGCGATTCATGAGATCCATGAATGCGGCAGGTGCATTAGTGAGCCCAAAAGGCATCACCAGGAACTCGTAATGACCATAACGAGTCCTAAATGCAGTCTTGTGTACATCTTCATCTTTGACCTTCAATTGATGATAGCCTGACCTCAAATCAATCTTGGAGAAGTAGCTTGCCCCTTGCAACTGATCGAACAGATCGTCGATCCTGGGCAAAGGATACCTATTGTTGATAATGACCTTATTAAGCTCACGGTAATCGATACATAAACGCATCAATCCATCCTTCTTCTTGACAAACAAGATCGGTGCTCCCCATGGAGACGAACTAGGTCTAATGAATCCTTTGGCTAGCAAATCATCTAGCTGCGTCCTTAATTCCTTCATCTCTGTTGGTGCCAACCTATAAGGTGCTCTTGCAACAGGTGCAGCTCTGGGGATGATGTCAATTCAGAATTCCACTTGCCTATCTGGTGGCAAACCAGGTAGTTCCTCAGGAAAAAGACTTCAGGGTATTCAGAAATGACTGGGGTATCTTCAATCTTGGGCTCCTGCTCATCAACGGTCACTTGTGCCATTTAAATGACACAACCATTCTTCAAACACCTAGATGCCTTGAGCATAGACAGTTGCTCAGGCAGCCTATACTGGGTATCTCCCTGAATGGTAAGTGACTCACCAGACGGAGTCTTGATCACCACTTGCTTCTTGTTGCACACAATCTGGGCTTGGTTATGCGATAACCAATCCATGCCTATCACTATATCAAATCCGGCTAGCTTAAAGGGAAGCAAGGACAAAGGAAAAGAGTGGTCCCTAATGGATATGAAACATCCATCTAAAACGGTTGAGGCAATTTCTAAGGTACCATCAGCTAATTCCACCTCATACTTCACACTTAAGGTTTTAACAGGCAATTTCAACAACTCACAAAACTTATTATCTACGAATGACTTATCAGCTCCTGAATCAAAAAGTACTCTTGCATATACATCATTTATGAGGAAGGTACCTGTGATCACGTTGTCGTCCTGAATTGCCTCCTGTACGTTCATCTGGAAGACCCTAGCATTGGTCTTCTTGGTTTCCTCAGGCTTCTTGGCGTATTTAGGGCAATTGGGCTTAATGTACCCTTTCTCATTGCAGCCGTAGCAGGTAGCATCTTTAATCCTCTTGCAATCTACAGTCTTATGCTCTTTCGACTTGCATAACCCACATGCAGGCGATCCTGACTGAGACTTGATCTCAAGCCTGCATTTCCCAAAGTGGCGTTTTGGCAAGTCGTGCACTTTGGCTTCTCCTCTGTTCGCTTATTACCTTTTCCAGACCCAAACTTCTTGGAATCAGTGTTTCCCTTGTGCTTCTTCTCTGACCCTCGTGAGTTATCATCCTCACGCTTCCTCTTACTTTCTTCAGAATTCTTTAGCGATCTCAACCTGACCGCATCTAAAGTAAGGGACAGAGAGAGATCAACTGCGGTAAACGTAGCAGGTCTTGAAGCCTTAACACTGGCTTTGATTTCTGGGGCTAAACCCCCAATGAAGCAAGCAATTCGCTTAGGTTCTGGTGTCACTAGGTAAGGAACCAGTCTAGACATTGTATTGAAACTGGTGAGGTAAGCTTGACAGGCTAGGTTTTTCATAAGCAATGATAAGAAATCTGATTCAATCCTTTCTACCTCATGCTGTGGACAATAATTCTCTTTAATGAGAGCAACAAACGGATCCCATGACATATTGTAGAGTGGGATCTTCCCAGCAGCTTGAATGAGAGACTTCCACCACGCTAATGCCTCACCCTTAAATGATTGGGATACATACTTCACTATGTCCCTTTCAGCACAACCGCTGATATCAACAACTGTGTCCATTTCCTCTAACCAAGTCATAGTCAATCGCCCCTTTCTCCCCAGTGAAATCCCGAGGTTTGCAGGAATCAAAGTACTTGTAGGTACAAGACTTGATATGAGGTTCATTATCAAACACTATCCTCTTGGATGGAACACTGTGTTGACTAGATGAATGTCGATCATCATCTTTCTTTGGTTCATCTTTCTTAGAGGGTGGCTTGCTGTGAGCTTCTGAATGAGTCTTAGGAACAGACTTAGAGTGGGGTACTGAAGAAGTTCTACTATGCGTCCCACTAAACTCCCTGAATTGCTCCTCTACAGCTTTAGATATAGCTGTATCAATCAGTGTATGGAGCTCTCCTCTGGTTATATTAATCCTATCATCGTCGTGGTTTTCCAGAGGATGACTGTTCACTTCCTCTAACCTAGCCATGTAGCTTTAATTGCTACATAAAATCAAACAAGGACAAGGTTTATACGGAAGCTTATACAGTTTTATCGTTTTAAACGATTTATTAACTGTGGTTTTTAATACACATTTTAGTTAATTTGATAAGTAGATAATTATTCAGGATCTTTATCATAACCCTAAATTAAAAGTTAATAATAGCACAAAAAGGCCTAGTTACGTAGACAAGTTTAATTTATAAGCCCTGATTTTATGGAATCGAGGCATTAAGGTTTGAATCAAAGTTCATTACCTTTTCTTGACAGGGAGTTGTAGGCTACCACTGTCTTTAGTCCCAGAGGACGTTAATTATAGCCCGTGGGCACTTCATCCTTAAGGTATGATTATTTTAATAAGGAAGATTGGAATAATCCAATTTAAGAATGACTTATGCGATTTTATCGAATCACATTTTTCCATGAATGTTAACATACTTCAGATGTTAACAAAGATTTGAATCTTTTGGATAGGTTTTACCATCTTGGCCATGTCTGCAATGACATTTAGGCTAGGTTTTACCTTTAAGATTCTTTTTAATATTAAACGCAGAGCAATCCTAATTGAGATGTTAATAAGGATCTTAATCTAATTGTGGAACTACCATCTTGGCCCTGTCTTAAGGTGACATATGGCTAGGTCTTGTCCTTTTAAGATTTTGCCATTTTATTATAATGGTAGATCTTATAATAGGAAGGACATTTTAACTTTAATCATTCCACTAAAATTTAAACAAGTACATGGTTGCCCTAAACGGGACTTCTAACTGAAATGACTTGCCCATGCAGGGGCTAAGCAGAAAAAATTAAAGGAAACAAAATAAAATGAATTAGGATTAGTCCTATGTTCTTGTCTAGACTCAAGAATGTGCAACTGTGTAACTGAGATTAAACACAAAAAGGCTAGTGTTTAATTCACTCAGTGTTGGCTCTGATACCAACCTGTCACACCCCCATATTTCCACGTATCACCGGTGGGCCCGGTGGGGAGTATCGTGACGTAGTTGATATCATCATAGTCAAACAACACAAATTTAAAATGCACAACAGAAGCAAAAGATAGATTCATTTCAACTGAATAAATTGTAATATTAAGTATCACAAAATAGTTGAAACAGATCCACAGGCGGATCAAATAAAAAGGAAAATTGTTCAACAGACTTTGACATCTAGAGCTTGCGAGACTTGATTATTGATGCCTCGAGTAGCCAGCCTATTACGTATAGTACCTACACTTAGCCTTTTTGGAAAATATGTGTTTACACTGGTAAATACAACTTAACTGACTCATTTTGAAAAAAAGTTTGAAAATTGATTTGAATGCACTTCGGCAAAAATATTTTTATAACTTGGGACAATTATTTAAAAATAATCTTGTATACAATTTTACTTATTTGTCGTCCGTCAGGGCCGGTTTGTAGGGTCGGACTTAAGTTAACTGACACGCCACAGGTATAATGCCCACAAGGTTGATTCCTTTAAGTGGTTTACCAGTTTTTACATAATGCATCTGTCAGGTGTACGCCTCGCTTAGGTCGTGGCCATTTCTTTGAATGATGCCAAGGATATCCGCGACATGGTCATTTAACCCCCAAAAGCCATACACCAAATAATACATATTAAACGGGTCATGTAAATACATTAATCACAATACGATTTAAATGACTACACACCCGACTAGGCGGTACTTTTATAGTACCGTATCCCAAGCCCGTATAGGAAAATAAGTTAAGAGTATTTACCTGAGCAAAGTATAAATCAAATATAGCAAGTGCACGTATCTTTTACTGGGCTCCTAATCTGGAACGAAGGTTTTTAAATAACCTATTAGAATCATAACGGGTCTTTAATTAAGCTTAGACTTAGACCGGTTAGTTTTCAAAAGGAAGACACGGTTCAAACGCATGATAAAGCGAAGACCGGTTCAGAATGTGGTTTTGACCCGACAAGCTTGTATACTTGTTTAATATGGGTAACTTAAACACATTCTGGATTTTGAGACAAAAACAATATGGGTTGACCCGTTTCGACTAATATATGCAAACTAGTTACATAAGCCGATCCGAACGCGAAAAGTGTGTAACGAGTAACCAAATGAGTCATATACAAGTTTCCTAAGTTAATATGACTTTAATATGTTGTGACATCAGTAAGATATCTTCTATTATGCCCCAAATGAATTTAAACTCAAATTATGCCCCATAAGGGCATTTTGGTCATTTAAAAGGTTATAAAAGAGTTTAAATATAATTCTGAGTTTCGGGTCTGATGTAATCAGTAAAAATACTTAGTTTACTAGGTTATATCACTAGGGTATCATATATATGTGAAATCTATCCTTTATAACCAAACTATGCATCTTAAGGGCATTTTGGTAATTTCACATAGGCTTAAAAGGTCAAAACTGGAATTCTGAGTTTAAGACTTTTGCTTACTGCTAAAGTATAAAAATTTACTTAAAACATCAGTAGGTATCAAGTCTTATATATCTAAAATGGTTTTAATATATACTATGCGTAAAAAACGCTTAAAAAGGCGATTTTGGGCTAATTCTGGGTTTTATAAGGAAAGCTGATATTTTTATGATTCCAGAAGTCTCAAAATACTTTATTTATCATATTGGATCAGTAGAAAAAGGTTTGGGGTCAAAAGAATTTGTAAAACTCATTTTATAGCCCAAAAGGGCAAAACCGGCAATTACCGAATCAAGCTTAGAATCCTAAGTTATGCTCAGTCTAAAAATAAATAAAAATCTTTAAAAATCCCAAAATATTATATTACATCAGTGGGTAATAAGTTTGGTATAAAAAATTTGGTTTAGATAGGCTATATGCTAATTATGCGGCTTAATTACTAAAAAGCCTCTTAATTACGCTAATGAGCATAAGTCCTAATCTAGACCTCAAACTTATGTCAAATTTTAGGGACAAGTTTATAAATCAGTAGTGAAGGTTCCTATCCTTTCACTTTATCAAAAATCACATTTTAAGACAATAAGGGCATACTAGTCAACATTTAGGCGATTAACGGAAACATGCATATAAATCGGATAACTAATGAACCAAGTTGTATAATCACAGAGGGTTATACTTATAGGTTACTTGGTCCTATTAAGGCTCTAAGGCATTTCTAAACTATGCTCTAGTGGGTCAGAACTGAAAGTCAAAGTCAAAGTCCACTTATGCGACTTTCGGTTCCAATCCGAGCTTAAACTGAAAATTGTCGGGTTGAACATGCTTAGACATGTTCTTACATTAATTACCAAGTTATACGAGTGACAAAACAGGTTGCATAGCTTTTATATTGCTAATTATGCATTAAATTGAAATTAAGCTTCCTGTTGACTTTTTATAATCAAGTTTGACCCGACAATTGACCTACTTAGAGTGTGAATCAGAGGGTGCCCTTTTAGGGGTTTATTACCCACATAATTACCAACACATAGGTACTTTAAATTTGAAATTTGACTGGACAAATTAAGATTAATGATGAAGTCAAATCTTAATTACGATGGTTTGACTTTACACTAATAAACTAAGCAAAACTGAATTAAGAAAGGTTAAATACACTTACAATAGTCCTAAGCACGACTAGTGATCACTAGGAAAGGTGTTTGAGCTCCAGGAACCTCCAAAAATGAAGTTGTGAAGATATCAAGTGAATGAGCAAATGAAGAACCCAACTTGTGGCCTTTATATAGTTGTTTTGATGCAAGAAGATCATGCCAAGCAAGTCTATATATATGTTATGGGATCATTCCAAGTGTCCCTAGGTCCTTTAAAACCATCAAATAAGCTCCAGGTATCAAAAACCAAGCTTCTAAGTCGGTTAAACCGGATGTACAGGCAGCTGGCAGTTTATTTCTGAACTGGTAAGGTATGGCTACCCACGACGGGCAAAGCCTTAGTCCTTCATGGGTCGCCACGACCTCAAATAAGTTTCCAAAGTTGGCAGTTTTAGTCCTTATGCTCTAAAACTCAATATAACTTTCATTTTTGGCTTATAAGGCCCTTGTAGTTAGTTTGTAGAGGTTCAAGGGAGTATAACCAAACTCCGTTAGGCTCGGTTTCGTTAAATATCACTATAAACACAAGTTTCATCAAATTGACACTTTTCACCCAAAGTCTTGAAAATTTGTTTAACGATCTCGAAACCACGTGAAATTTATACCACATATTCTTGAGAGTATATTTGAATATTTTGAAGCCTCAGGTTCGTTAAAAGGTCACTCAGAGGTAAGAATTAACATGTTGACACGTTTAACCCCTATAGTTTTATAATCTTCTGATTATTTTCACAAACGGCTTCTTATATTCAATTAATCACTCGTTTAAGAATATATTCTTCACGTATGGTCATTTAGAGGCTCAAGTTTGGCATGTTGACACTTTTAGTACATATTTTTACTGTTTGTCAACTTTAGTCCTTAAAACTCAATTTATCTCATATTCAGAGTTTAGGACACGTGTCTTTACATAATTGGACACGTTTTTACGTGGTGTTACACTTGGCAAGCTTATGGTAGGAGTAAGTTCCATGCCTCTCTTGAGTGATTCACTAAAAATACACCTTCGGCCGAGTGTTGAGTGATCCCCCGTAAGGTATGTGAACTTGTATATAAATGGAATTTTAAAAAGGTATGTTATGCCCTAATAAGTAATTTATCATATGAAACGTTTTTAATAAATCATGACGAATAGGATTGTAAATAAATAAAAATAAAACCTAAATAAAGAATCTTGGAAATCGCGACACTCTACGACAAGCCCAAAAACCTTCTCTTCTATCCATTCCATTTGGGAGTGAAAAAGCCACATTATAAAGAGTTTTGCTTGAGGACAAGCAAAGATTCAAGTGTGGGGGTATTTGATGTGCACAAAATGCAACATATAAATTACATCAATCGTGGCATAAAACTAACCCTTTTTTAGTACTAATGTTGGAAAAAGTGTGCTTTTGTCTTCCTTTTGTATTTTCAGGATCAAATGGGCTCAAATGAACAAAAGAAGCAAAAAGGCAGCTAGATCTGACATAAATACAAGAAAAGGAACAAACGTGGCATGCCCGACCTCCGGCAGCATCTTCCCAAGCAAAACAAGAAGACAGAAGACTGAACACGCCCCGTGCTCAGCGCGCACGGGGGCGTGCCCAAGTGTCAGCAGAAAAGACAAAGTAATAGAAGCTTCTATTGCCCACCACGGGGCCGTGCTCAGCGGACACGGGGGCGTGGTCAACTGTAGCAGACGCATTTAATGAAATTGCAAATTGCAATTAATAAAGAGAGAGATTCGAATGGACACGGGGCCGTGCCCGAGCTTCTGTTCAGCCTATAAATACGAGTGCTTGGAGCTCTTGTAACTCATCCCTTTGCACACAACCTCTCTCACACTTCACCCACCACCCACCACCATCACAACACCATCATCCACCACCATCATCCATTGTCCATCATAGAGTGTGTGAGTCATCTCGGGATCCAAGATTGATCGTAAGAGTTCTTGACAATCAAAGGCTATGTTTGCCTAAGTCTCTTACATCACTTGGTGAAGACAAGTGTTTAGTGTAATACTTTTTATTTTAATCTTTTGCACTTTTTAATTGGTTTTGTATTAATGACTTTAATTACTAGTTTCTTATGTTGAAGGTGATTCTTCCTTATCGTTTGTCCGTGGTGTCTTAGCATTATTTTACTGTCTATATAAAATAAAAGATTTTCACCATTCATATCTCCACGGTCTATATGGAGGTATGTTGGCTACCTGGTCAGGGGTTAAGGGAATGGTTTGGTAAGAGTCTTGCCATTGTTCAGTGTATAGATCCTGCAAAGGACCTGGATCAAATTTAGTAGGATCTCCTTCAATACCCAACGATATTGGATGGCCGGGGTCCAAACTCTTTGATCCCCTCATAAGTTAAACTACTATTAAAACTTTAACCCGACTACTTAGGACTGTATCCCTGCTGACTCAGACTACTTAGCCGAGGGTAACGTCACCTTCAAAAGAGAGGCCTACCACATTATGCATTAATAACTTAATTAATTATCTTTCAATAATCCGACCATTTAGGATTGTATCCTTGCTGACTCAAACTACTGGGTTGAGGGTAACGTCTCCTTCAAAAGAGGGGCCTACTACAATAACTAAGATAATCTCTTAAACAAGTGCAAAAGTGCGAAAATAATCAAAGGTTACACTACACACGAGTCGGATCCAAGTGATTCATCTTGTTTATCTGTTTTTATTTTTATTTTATTTTCAGCATTTTAGTTAGTTTTATTTTTCTAGTTTAAAAACCTTTTTCTAACATTTTGATTTGATTAGACGTTGAGGATAAACCGGTACTAAAAGCTCTTGTGTCCTTGGACGACCTCGGTATCTTACCAACACTATACTACGTCCACGATGGGTGCACTTGCCCATATGTGTGTTTAGTGTTAGTAAATATTGTGTTTTATAAATTTAAAACTTGGCTAAAAAAGTGTAAAAGGGCTTAAAATATACACCTAAAATATATTACACTACATGCACATCAGGTCTCCCCTTTGACATGGGTGAAAGTATCGTATTTTTGGTTAAGGATTTCTTGAGTGTTTTCGAGAACCTCCTCTGTACCACCAAACTGCTCTTTCAATGCATCACACAACTCTTTAGCATTATCGCAATGTAATAGGCTGGCGTAGATATCATTTGGTAATGCCATAGCCACAATGCTGAAGGCTTTCGCATCAAGCTCAATTTTTTGAAAATCTTGCTCTCAGACATTTTCCGGCTTCTTTGGCTCTTAGACATTCGGGTTTTCGACACCAGGTACCATTAGAATCTGAGGTATGCATATAACGGACTTCCACCAAAGTCTATCGCACATGCGTGCAAGATATTTTCCAACTTTTGAATGGTTTTCTCGCTCTGATCATTCGTTTGTGGGTGATACGCAGTACCCATTTCTATTCGAGAACCCAGTGTTTCCTTGACTGATCGCCAAAACCTGGAGTCTAATTGTCCATCTCTATCGGAGATAATTGACACTTGCACTCCATGGCGGGCAACAATCCCGTTAAGGTATAACTGTGATATCTTCTATGTTTTGTCTGTTTCTTTAATGGGCAAGAAATAAGCAGACTTTGTAAATCGATCACCCGATCGTGCTTGGGGCAGGCATGAACATGCCAATCGGTGATTTTTCAACTTGGCTTGTGCATATGTGTCTGGGCGATAGTGTTGATGATGGTGCTGATGTTGGCTGAGCTGGAACGATCGTACCAGGTGATGGCATGGTCGTGCCACATCTGGCAGTTTGCTAGAAATCTCTGGTTTTGCTCCATTTGCTCCAAAAGCCATCGTTTTATCACCGGGCCAAAGCCCGGACCTGTATTTTCACAAACAAGTCAAATAAGCAACAAAATCAATGAAAATAAAAAGATTTTTTGCTTAAACGGGGATAAGTTTGACGTTTAAAGATGTATAAATTCTTAAACATCAATGCTTGTATGCGCTTAACTGCCTCGTTTGATTAGACATAATACCTACTAACATACCGACTTTCCGTTCATTGTCGAGCATGATACCACGATGAGCATTAATGTTCACAAGTTTTGTGGATCTAAAAAGATACGAGAGACTACGGTTTGCAGTTTCTAACTAGTCCTATTCATGTATTCATTCTCCATGCATATAAATGACTAAAATATCTTTTTAAGTAAATTATGTCTAATCTTTCGAGATTGTGCATTTCCTTCACCTCTTGCCACTAAGGCATCCGACTAATTTTTTGTGGTTGTACAAAAAATGAATTGGTGCACGATGTATTTCATAAGTTCTTATGTTAGAATCCAAAATGCTTTCTTCTCAAGATCAAAAGCCTTTTTATCGGGTTCGAAAAGACTTGCAAGTGTCACGGGATAGGATTTGCCTTCTTCTAGTGCTTCTGTAAACGAAGTAAAGAAACAAGGCCATAATCCAATATTCACTTTGGCAACATTCATTTTAAATCTACCCTTCCAAGTTGGATAATCGCTCAAATGAAAGAGCTTAGGTGGATGATTGTCGCTTCCTGTCTCATTATCACTAATCAGCAGACTTAGAATACTTTGGCTTTGATTAGCGACAACCGCCCACTGACTTTCAAAAATCATTGCGGATTGTCTCGGTATAAGCGATTTAACCCATGTCATGTTAGGGTTATTTTTTTATAGAGGGTTATTTATGGTTTGCGAAGGTACGAGAGATTAAACCCATGATAAGTTAGGGTTATTTTGTGGTGAAGGGGCATTTGATTTAATGTTGTTTACCCATTCCTATGGATTTGTAGCCATTGTATTAACCGTTAAAGTTGTGAAAATAAACCACTAATTTAAGTAGTATATTTTCTGATCAAACAACACACAAATTCAAACAATAACAGTTTGAAAACCATCATGGGCTTTGTGTTAAATGATAGTGTTGGGCCCAAATGAGGAGGGATTTGCCCAAACGTTTGTGGTTATGAATACTAGGCCCAAACGTTCAAATGATGTAGTATGTGTAATCGAATGATCTAGGGTGGTGTATACAATCTAGGCCCAAACAAGAGTTACGGCCCAAACTAGGATCAAGGCCCAAGTGATTTAAACGATATTGATAGTCCAAATGATATAAGGTGAGATTGTGTAATCAAATGATCTAGGGTGGTGTATAGGAAACCAAACGATATACTTTCCTATCGTTTGATATGATATATCTGACATCTGTGCTTGTGTAATCATTGTACAAACTCCGAAAAAAATCAATATTAATAAAACAGTGGGTTTTGATCCCAATGTTTGTTATTTATGTTTGACATTTTGCACATTTTGATTTTGATTGATTTTAAACTCTATATCGCTTTCTGGAAAGTTATATGCAAACTGATGCGTAAACGTAATCAGTTTAATGTGATAAACACTCTGGAACAGCAACATAAGCTTAACATACCTTAAATAACCTTTACATAACTTAGAAATAAGTTTTAAAGGGTTTGGTATGGCAAAAACAAAAGTCTGCCATTTTGTAAGGCAACGTACAGTTCGGAACTTGATCATAAGCTAAACATACCATATATAACCTAAACATAGCTTAGAAATAAGCTTTGATAGGTTCGGTGTGCGAAAACACGCTTATTTGATCTTACAGGGACTAAAAGTGTTAGAAACGACGTAACTTTGCATTTACACGCATATCTTACGTTCTGACCACATCTGGACACCCAAAATTTTTGTAGACACTAAAATATTTTTATTTTAGTGATCGGCATGCAAAACTACCATTCGTCGCTTAATCTGGCTCGATTTCGCGTCCGTTCGAATTTCGTCGTAATTTGACGAATAACATGACCGTACGGCCAAACGAACCGACATCCGAAAGTTTTCTAAGCACATTTAGAGTCCTCTATACTTTGATCACCTTGTAGAGCCTTGAAAATGGCTTAACGGGGGTTAAAAGTGCTAGAAATGGGCTTAAACAAGTGAAGGGACCTAAACTGTAATATGCTGAAACTGTTGCTGATCTGCAGAGATTACACGGGTCGCTGTAGGTCCCTTTCCGGAGGATGACGAACCTCAAACCTTGTTATACAAACCCACTAGCGAGTGCGGAATCCAAGCTAGCAAGCAAACCGGGTTGAGACAAGCATAAACACAAGCACACAAGGGTTCACCGATTAACACCACTGTATTAATACGAATGAAGGTTCCGGTTACAAGCACAATGTTTACAAATCTAACTTGCAAACTCTCTAGTGTGTGTGTGTGTGTTTTGATAGAATGCTCTCAACTCACTATGTGCATCTATCTCACAAGTCTCTCAAGTCTCTTCCACACAACACACTACATGGGTATTTATACCCATACACAGCAGGTCTGACCGAAGGATTAGACAGATTGTCCGAAGGACCATCTGTCGACTACAATGGCCATCGAAGGATCCATATATACTTCGAAGGATAGCATATCCTTCGAAGTCCATCAGTATCCTTCGTGGTTTATCTTTCGAGCCAATCGAAGGATAGACATAATCCTTCGATTGCTCATCCTTCGACTCAGACACTTCACAAACATATTTACTAACTGTTGACTGAGTCAAACCAGGAGGACGGTTGACTTGGTCAACTTACAGGACTGACAAGGACATCGTTTACATATAGACCGAATACAGACAAAGTACAGACACAAGTGCATCAACAAACTCCCCCTTGGCTGTAGCTTTGTCTTTATCTTCTATAGTTGTAAACTCATCTCGAACTTCGATGGTCTTTGGTCTTCGAGTTCTCGTTCCGTGAGTCGTGTCCACAAATATGTATCAACAAACTCCCCCTTGGACACTACTCACAAGATTCGCCTTTGATGTCTTCAATGTCGGAGGATCTTGAAAGTCTTCACATCTTGAGAGCAGAGAGTGTATCAACAAACTACCCGTATCATATAGGAAGTGTGTTGACAAACTCCCCCTTAACATAAGCTCCCCCTTGAGTTATGCTCGTGAAATACTTTAACTTTATGAAGTGAGATCCTTGTGGTGTTGATGATGGCCAGCGGCAACTCGATCATATTCCTCTTTTGAGCGCCTTCTCGTCGTGTCTTCATTCCAAAGCTTGTCATCGACCATGTTCTCCTAGCCTTTAGAATCTGCACATGCAAGAAATCTAAACGCGTAATGAGAACAACTGCTTGGAACATAGCATAAACAAATGACACACGAATGACCATGTCACAATCAAACACCGTCCGACAGTTTGAAAGTTTAACAAATTTGTCAATTTTAAGTCTTTAACTTTCAAAACATGCAAATTTCGACCGTTTATGAAGATTTAGTCAGTTTGGTTTTCGTTCAGGTTTCAGGCAACGAAGACTTGAGCTCCAACATCGTACGATCGAAAATAAAGTAGAAAGAAAATCTTTTGGCTTTTATAAAGTTTATATTAAAACACACCTAAAATCTTTTTGGTATTTTTTTTTTTTTTTTTGAAAGTAAAAGACAACAATTTAAAATCCTTTGAGTGTTATCAAACGACATCACCGCTAATGTCGTGCTAATATGCACCAAACGACGAAACTGTTTAAAAGAAAAACAATAAAAGTTAAGCAGTAAATAAATATATACAAACATTCTTTTTGCGAGTTTCGAGGGTAAGAGAATCATATCAGTGTACGGTCATGCCAAAACACTCTTGTTGTTCAGTTAGTTAACATTAAGATAAGCATCCTATAACAATTATCGGTATTGTTGTCCACTTAAGCTCAACTTATCAGATGTAATCATGTTTAGAGGATACGTTAATGTATGATTTATACTTACCGACCGGTGTTCATCCACATCACGACACATTCCCGTATCAAGGTATGCACGAGAGTTCATCTTACCGGTGAGTATACCGATTATCATCTGTTTGACCGTATAAATTGTGAGATACTCACTTATTTTGAATTGAAAACAAGTCCTATGTGATATAATCACTTATTGATGAGGAACTTGATTTTCGTATGCATGAGGGCACAGGTGCAAGTCCGTGAACAGGTCAGTACTTCCGTACAGCAGAGAGACGAACTTGACACCCGGATAAATGTGATATTTTATCACTTATTTGATATGGACATGTGATTGTTTATCACTTATTGAGGTCGAATGCAGTATGAAATATGTACACGTATGTATAGTATCATGGAAGATCTTAGACTTAGTCTATTTATAGAAGCAACCATGATACCCAGATGATAAGCAGCATAAAGACCGAATATCTCAGAACCTCGGCAATCTATCAAACGAAATTTCGGTACTAAGACCATATGCCAATGAATGGTTCCCACCTGGTCTTCAGTCGATTAAGATTTATATCACCCTGCACACTTTAAAATGATTGTGAGCCTACCGATACATCTTATATAGAGCTGCTTATCGTTTTTCATTTAAGGTTTAAAGAGGTTTGGATAGACCACTGATGTACTATCATTTTCTCTTTTGCTCGCCAGGAAACTCATTTTTGATTTTCTATTGTTTTTGTGTTTTTGAAATTTTTCGATGTTTTTGGATTTTCATATTTTTGGATTTACTCCCCCTAAAATCAATAAACTAAGAGAAATTTAAAACACAAGGTATTTACAAAAATGAATTTCCGATGTTGGTTTTGACTCGTGTTTTACCTCAATGCCGTTTACCAAAATTAATTTTAATCAGAAATGATTTATCGAATTTTGGAAAAGTGAGTTGGCACGTCGGTAAGCGGTGCGGACCATGACAACATTGACAAGTTTCATAGAGAAACAATCACGTGTGAGGCGATATTCTAGATCAATGTGTCAGGTCAAAGAGTGCTGTACGAGACGATATAATTCATATAGCAGCTTAAAAATCAACAAGTATAGGAGAGATTAGAAATTTAAAAACCGTATACTGCAACTGCTTCGTGCATTGCAAGGAATCTGAGCACTCTCCCAAACTGGACATCCACTGGATGTGGACTTCGAAGTCGATTTTGTAGCTACTGAAAAATCTCTTCACAGCAACACGATCAAAAACCTTTGGTTCCGGCTGGTCTTCCACATTGCACCAGCAAAAGGTCTTTGTCATTCTCTTTCAGAAATGTTGTGCGGATGTTCAATCTACACCACGGCATCTGCACTTCATTCATTGTATTCTTTCCTGAGAACCCGATTAAAAACCATAGCAACCAAATTTTGGTGCATTCTTCATCTGGTCGAGTTTTGCAACTTCATTCAACCACGTTCTTCCTCTTTCTCTTTTTCTTTTCTCTCTCTCTCCATCAATGACAACATCATTCTCCTAGATATAACAATATTTCGGAGCCTTATGTCGTCAATCTTGTGCATGGACGCTCCACTATCAACAATCCTAAAACTATCAATAGTTCCTCCTGGACCATCCTGCACACTCATTCAGAGATTAGTTGGAGAGGGGGACCCAAGCCTTCACAGACTTGGGTCGTCCGTCATCATCGAGAATTGTAACATCCATTTCCCGATGATTCGGAATTGATGTAGCTCCCCCTGAAACAATTACCGGTTTTGGTATCCAAATTTGTTTCTGTTTTTCATGTTTAACATCTGATTTAACAGATTTTGTTTGGATGACCTCCGGTTTTAAAACCTTTTCAACTTCTTTTCTTTGTTTCTTTTTCTGTTTCTTTTCTCGTTGGTTAACAAGACGAGGGTCCTGTTTTGGTGAAACAGATCTTTTATGGTAATTGTTACCATGGGGGGCATCAACTTTTGACTTTCTCTTGGTGAGATATGGACAATTCTTAATGATGTGTCCATACTCACAGCATTCAAAGCATGATCTCCGCTCAACAAACCTCGGAGTATCATAACTGTAACAGCTGGATGATGAACTTCGTGATCTTGAGGTACTTGGTCCTACATCACAACCGTTTGTTTGTTGTGTATAGTTGTTTTGACTATTTCTTTTCAAAATTTTACTTTGTTTAACAGAATCCTTGTTGGATTTGTTTTTGAACGTATCAATTTTATCAGTCCCTCTTGATTTCACGAAGTTTATCTTCCGATCCTTTTTCTTGTTTTCGCCCTGTTTGCCTTTCTTGTTCTCTTGGGCGGCATGATGTTGTTCATGGGGATCATCAACCTTTGCTTTCAACTTATGAAGATATGGACAATTTCGAATTATATGTTCAATTGTACCACATTCAAAACACATTCTCCGCTCTACAAGCCTCGGAGAAACATGTTGATTACCAGACGAAGAACCGGACACTGAAGTTTGTGATCTGGATGTGCTTGGACCTAAGTCACATCCGTTTGTGTGTTGGGTATAATTGTTTTGCTCATTTCGTTTCAAAATTCTAACTTGTTTTACAAATTCATTGTTAGATTTGTTTTGAAATGTTTCAAGTTTGTCCGTACCCGTTGATTCAACAAACTTCACTATTGGTTTTTGTTTCTTAACAGGGGCTTTCCTGTTTTGCACCTTTTGAACCTTAGATTGCCCAACCTTAGATTGTTGAATTTTAGGTTGTGTAGCCTTAGGTTGAGTAGCCTTAGACTGCTCAACTTTAGGTTGTTGAACCTTTGGTTGTTCAGTCTTAGGCTGCTGAATTTCTGGTGCTTGAACATTCTTGTTCTGAGCCCTCTTTTCCTGCACCTGGCCTTTACCTTTTCCAGAATTCACTTGTTGTTTTCGCTCAACTGGCAGTTTTTGGTTTCCATATTGTTTTCTTATTTGCTCACATGGAATTGATTCACATTGAGTGACCGTCACTTTGTTACCTTTGTTTCCCAAAAACTTATCAGTACGTCCTTCAAAAACTTTCTCAATTAAATCTTGGTTTACATTTTTAATTGGAAAATCTCTGTCAGAATAGATTTTGCTGTCTCCCTTGAGCGTATACAACAAGTTATTCTCCTTAATGCTAGGTACACTGGACTTCACTGCCTTTGATGTTTCAGTCTTACTCGGTTTCACTGGTGGATCACACAAGATGTGATTCTCAATTGGAATGTTTGGTGTAACCGAGTTAGACTGTGGCTTCACAATTTCTTCAGATTCATCGTCTGAAGAGTCAGCATCCTCAATGATGGGAGGACTCTGTTCCTTTTCACACGATGAATTTTCCACATTCTTAGAAGCTGATTGTTCCGAGGAAGATGTACCAGTTTTGAACCCGAGGCCTGCAGCAAAGTCATCTCGCGCAAGTGGCACAGTAGGTTCAAAACGGGGCATATCCTCGTCATCAGGCAATTTTGAGTAATTGTGACTCATTGGGGGAGGACAATTTTTGTATCCAATACACTTGACGTCCCCCTTTTTCTTTTGAACATTTATGATGTGATCCAAAACAAAGCGAGAATTGGAATAACTGTCCAATTTCTGCTTAATTGCATCACATTCGCATCGAGCTGTAGCTAACTCCACCATTTGTTTCTCAATTGTGTCAATTAAGTTATTATTAGCATGTTGTTTTCTCAAAACAGCCTTTTGTAATTCAGAAACATCATGTTTTAATGACTTAATTGTTTCTTTAAACTCCTTTTCATTTTTGGCTAGAAAGAAGTTAGCTTCAGATGCTTTAGCAAGATCAACAATCAATTTTTGATTGTGTTGCAGTGTAATTTCAAGCTCACTTTCCTTTTCTGCATAAGCTAAACATTTCGCACATTCAACAACAGCAGAAATAGAATCAGGTTTAGAATCACATACCTGACTGGAATTACTCTCAGGTGTTGGCCTTTCTGCATCAGAATTAATAACCTCCCTTGATGATTCACATTCAGATCCATCTTCGCTTGAACTTGAAGTTGTATCACCCTCAACTGAAGTTGAAACATCTTCATCTGAACTTCTGTCATGTTCAGAACTGTCATCATTTCCCGAGGATTCACCATTGCTTGCATCTTTGACAATTTCTGCATACAACGCCGATTTTGTCTGACTACTGTTCTTTGGATCAAGAGATGATGGTTCAACAGTAGAACGATGGTGTTGTAAACCAACTGGGGGTAATGGATTTCCATACAAGTCTGTGGTTGTAGCCGGCTTTACAGGAACTTGTATTGGATTACCAAAACATTCTGTTGTTATTTTCGGTTCACTTTGCCTTTGATTTGTAACAGATGCCCACTGATTTGCAGATATCATGGCAGCTGAACGTGGGGCAATAGCCTGTATCCAAGCATTCCTGAAATCGATTTCAGATTGATAATCAGATGATTGCGTATCAGACGATTGCGGAGCCAAGGGTGTTGTAGTCCACGCGGATGGATCCCATTGACCGTTTGTTCCCATTTCTGCAGTAATTCAAAGTGGTGTGGGAGATTCGACCCTTGATGGAGATACAATTTGTACACGTGTATTTTCAACTGTCGAAGGATCAACCGAAAAATCACACGAAAGACAAACACCAAACCGGTCTCGAAAAATTATCTTTCGTAATTTGATACAAACGAAAGATGAACGTTTGTAGATTTTGGACTATTGATATCAAAAGCCCATGACGGTGCTCAATCAAAATTTCAAACTTTTATAATTCTTTATATTTATTTTCTTGTGGGCCGATTCCTTGGGCTGAGAACACCGACAACACACAACCAACCAATTTGTTTCACTTAAATGGTGCACACCAATCAACAAAAGCCCATGTGTTAACTTTATCCTCTTAGTGGACGGTGCCTTTGGCCTTGAATACCAACAGCAAACAAGTGAGTTTATTGGGTCGGTGGTCAACAGCCAACAAAAGCAAACAAGTGAGACTTGAGTGGTGACTTGGGCGGTGGTCAACAGCCAACAAAAGCAATTGTATTGGTCAAATGGGGCGGCACACACAAACCAACAAAATGTCTTTTAATTTCTTGATGGGCGGTGATAACTAATAACAAACAACCAAAAATTAGTGGATGTCTTGGGCGGTTGCACCTGATCAACAATTTTTTTTTTTTTTAATTTAATTTGTTGGTCACTTGTACCGAGAACCACTCAACAAACAAGCAAAAGCTTAGTGGTCAATTGGGCGGTTGAAAACAAGAACCAACAAAAAAAAAATAATTAATCACTTGGCGGTTCCTTGGGAGGTGATCACAACCAAAAAGTCAACAAAGTTTATTTGTTTTCTTGGGCAGTGGAATGGTCAGTGAACCTTGGGAGGTGATAACTAATAACAAACAAGCAAACAATTATGAATGGTCACTTGGGAGGTGACATGGGCCGAGACTACCAACAGCAAACAACAAGTGTCTTGGGCGGTGCACTTTAATTAATAAAGTATCCTTCGAAGTTGTTGGGGGTTTCGAGCACAGATCTTTCGGTCTCGAAAGATGATTCACAGATCAGTTTCTGTCTTTCGAACAGATTTTATCTTTCGAGGTTGTTGGATAATCCTTCGAAAAAAGAATGATCTTTCGAAGGTTGTGAAGTTGACTTTTCTGGCACATGTCAGATCTGGATCTGACACACATCAGCTGCTGTCAGAACTGATCTTTCAAAAATTTGACCCTTCGAAACAAGAATGATCTTTCGAATAATAAAAGGATGACCCTTCGAATTTCAGCCTGATCTTTCGAAATATGAAGATATCTTTCGAAGTATGAAGATATCAAGAACTTTATGAACACAGCAAGAACACGGCGACTGGGTTTTCCAGATCTGACGAAAAAACAACCCAAGACTTGAACAAAAACCCGATTTTAAACAAGGTAAAGAGCCTTAGCTCTGATACCACTTGTAGGTCCCTTTCCGGAGGATGACGAACCTCAAACCTTGTTATACAAACCCACTAGCGAGTGCGGAATCCAAGCTAGCAAGCAAACCGGGTTGAGACAAGCATAAACACAAGCACACAAGGGTTCACCGATTAACACCACTGTATTAATACGAATGAAGGTTCCGGTTACAAGCACAATGTTTACAAATCTAACTTGCAAACTCTCTAGTGTGTGTGTGTGTGTTTTGATAGAATGCTCTCAACTCACTATGTGCATCTATCTCACAAGTCTCTCAAGTCTCTTCCACACAACACACTACATGGGTATTTATACCCATACACAGCAGGTCTGACCGAAGGATTAGACAGATTGTCCGAAGGACCATCTGTCGACTACAATGGCCATCGAAGGATCCATATATACTTCGAAGGATAGCATATCCTTCGAAGTCCATCAGTATCCTTCGTGGTTTATCTTTCGAGCCAATCGAAGGATAGACATAATCCTTCGATTGCTCATCCTTCGACTCAGACACTTCACAAACATATTTACTAACTGTTGACTGAGTCAAACCAGGAGGACGGTTGACTTGGTCAACTTACAGGACTGACAAGGACATCGTTTACATATAGACCGAATACAGACAAAGTACAGACACAAGTGCATCAACAGTCGCGTAAGCCCAGTCTATATCTTACGCGGGGCGTGTAAAAGTGCCTAGTTCCAGAAAATCAGTTTTAGAAATCTGTTGATATTTTAGGGACTGTTTATGCCATTTTTATTGTGTGTTAACCAAGTTAACACCTCTCTAAGGCATTTAATCTGCTCATAACACATGGATGGCTGATACTTTATGCTTGGAAGTTACACAAACAAGTGGCATGATCTCATGAACTTGCAACAAGTATAAATAGCCAAGCATTTCATTGTTTCAACTCACCCTTGATCTGATTTCTCTAAGTTGAAATTATAATACTTCATACATGAGATTTTAAGATCAAGTTGTTGGTGCACTTGTGTCTGTACTTTGTCTGTATTCAGTCACGTTATAAATGATGTCCAAGTTAGCCTTGTAAGTTTGACCAAGTCAACTATCCTCCTAGTTTGACTTGGCCAAACAGGTTGTTTATGAATGTAAAATGTCTGGTTCGAAGGATATCTCATCGAAGGATAGTTAGATCCTTCGATGAGCTCGAAAGTTGAACCTTCGATGGATGGACCTCGATAGATAGTCCTTCGAGGTCACTGTGAACCCTTCGATGGAAGTCTAATCGAAAGATGATCTTTCGATCAGTATTCCTGATCCTTCGATAGGTGCAACATCGATAGATGATCCTTCGTGACATCTATCGGATCCTTCGGTAAGACATGCTGGGCTGGGTGTATATATATACCCATGCAGTGTATGTTGAAAGATAGATGCACATAGAAAGATAGAGAGACTTTGAGAGCATTCTGTCCAAAAACACACACATACTTGAGAGTTTGCAAGTTAGATTTGTAAACATTGTGCTTGTAACCGGAACCTTCATACGTATTAATACAGTGGTGTTAATCGGTGAACCTTGTGTGTTTGTCTTTCTACTTGCTTCATCCCGGTTTGCTTGCTAGCTTGGATTCCGCACTCGCTAGTGGGTTTGTATAACAAGGTTTAGGTTCGTCATCCTCCGAAGAGGGACCTACAAGTGGTATCAGAGCCGTGGCTCTTTACCTTGTTTAAAACCGGGTTTGTTAAAGTTCTTGGTGTGTTTGAACATTTGGTTTAGCACCCGTTTTTGGAGTTTTTCCTGCATTTTTAAACTGAAAAACGTGTTCTAAACCTTTCGGGAGTGTTCAAGTGTGGGTTGGGTAACTTAAAAATCTTGTTCTAAAAGTTTTGGTTATTTCCGGCCAAGATTCCAGTTATCTCCGGTGACTGGACTTGTTGGATAAGGTTTGCCTTTTTGGGAAATTTTATTTGAAAGTCAAAAAGTTGGTGAAAAATCGTGTGCAGAACATCCCTTCTGCCGAAAGTTGGTACACCAACCAATCACCTTTCTCACCAACCTGTCACCTTTTTGACAGGTGTGTCAGAGCATTCGAAAGATATCCTTCGACATCGAAAGACCATCTTTCGATCAAAGACAGCTCGATAGATAAGCATCTTTCGAGCAGTCTTTCGAAGTCTAAGCATTATCTTTCGTTCTTGGAATCTTTTCGAAGGATACATTTTCGAAAGATAAAGATCTTTCACTGTGAATCTTTCGAGATTAGTGTTCGAAAGATAAGGATCTTTCATTGTAAATCCTTCGTGATATTTGCTCGAAAGATAAGGATCTTTCATTGTGAATCTTTCGAGATCTGTGTTCGAAAGATAAGGATCTTTCAAAATTGTGAATCTTTCGAAGTCTTTGCTCGAAACTCAACAGTGATCATTCGAACACTGTTGATCCTTCGAACAAATCTTGATCTTTCGAACGAATCAGTATCTTTCAATTCGTGTCTGTTTGCACGTAACAGTTTGTGTTTGTGTAGGTTATCTATTAGTAATTGATCAAAATGAGTTGTACAAGTCCTTGGGATTGGAGTTTGGACTCACAATCTAGTCAAGAATTAACTTCTGCTGCAGCTTGGGCAAAGAGTATGTTTCCACCGCCATCAATCAGTCCAAATCCAATCAAAGTCAAAGCATTCAAAACCTTTTGATTAGTGAAAGCGAAACGGGAAGCAACAATCGTCCACCGAAGTTGAACCATATGAACGATTTTCCATCATGGAAAAACCATTTTCACACTTATGTTCAAGGGCAAAGCACCGATCTTTGGACATGTTTCATCAATGCGTTCAATACTAATCTTGAAGTTGCAGCTTCCACTTCAGAAGGTTATGCTAACATGCTCGAAAATGACAAGAAGGCTTATGAATTGGAGAAAAAGGCCTTTGCTACTCTAACACAAGCACTCAACAAAGATATCTATCATCAGTTCTCCTATTGCAAGACCACGAAAACATTGTGGGATGCCTTAGTTGCTAGAGGAGAAGGCAATGCAGCTACTCGAAAGTCTCGTCATGATTTGTTGAAAAAAGAGTTTGAATCGTTTCAATTTTTGGAAAACGAAACTCTAAATGATATGACAACACGGTTCTATCATCTGATTAGTGAAATGTGTGCTTATGGGGTTGTATCTACTCAACAAGACATGGTGAATAGGTTTGCTGACGCCTTGCCTCCAAAATGGAGTTCGTTTATTGAGTTGTTGAAGCATACTGGAACTCTAGACACTGTTAACATCTATGAGTTCATTCAGAAGCTGGAACATAAAAATGATGAAGAAATCAGAAAAGCAAAGCGAGCTCCCGCTCCTCAGAATACAGAAATGTATCTTCCAGGCTTCGATGTTTTGGCAAGATCTGCTGCAGCTCAGCAACAGCAACCTAAGCTGCAAACTGCATTTGTGTCCAACACAAGTTCAAGTTCTCTTCCGTTTCCTCAGTCAACTGCTGCTCCGGCTTTCGATCCAAGGTCTTACATTCCTGTCCCAAAACAGCCACAGGTCCAACCTCCACAACAACAACAGCAGGCTCATTATACAAACAATCCTCAACCTCAAAATCCTCACACAATCCGAGTCGACAATTCAAACCTTTCACACCTTAGCATTGAAGTTGCTAAGGAGCACATGGAAATTATCAATACAATGGTCAGTGCTTACTGTGGTTTGGTAGCAGGTCAGCTTGGAAACATCAACATGACCAATGAAGATTATCAACAGATCGACAAGGAAGAAATGGAGTTGATGGATATTAAGTGGGCTTTTGCAAGTGCGGTTAGAAGGGCCAAAGACTTCATGGCTCGTACTAGTAGAACTTCGTTGGAAGGAAAGAAAGATACGAAGTATGGGTTTGATATCAACGCCGTGACATGCTTCAACTGTGGTAATAAAGGGCACTTCAAACGTGAGTGCACTCTACCAACAAAACATGGCAATCACAACCCTTTCAGAAACCAGACGAGTACTACAAATGTGAATGCCCAACAAGAAAACCGTGAGCGGAGGATGGTGGCAGTTAATAACAATCAGGGCCAGCCTGGAACTTCAAATCCCAATCGGGCTCTGGCTGTTCAAGCAGATGAGGGATGTGACTGGTCTGTGCAATTTGGTGACGATGATCAGAGAAGTGGAACAGCTTGTTATGCAAAGATCATCGAGCATGTTCATAAAGAAGAGTCTTTTGGAAGTGATGACAGTTCTGGTTATTCTGGAAGTTCTGATGAAGAAGGCTCTGTTTCTGGGGATAATCACTCAGAGTCTGATGTGAAGGAGGAAGGAGGTGATGATATTCAAGATCTACTAAATGAAGCTGATGAGCTTAAATGTCAGAAATCAATTCTGATTGGTAAGGCGGCTACTGCATCAAAGGAAATGGAGAAGTTATTTTCTGAAGATGGAGCTTTTTCTTTTCAAACTGCCTTTATGGCAAACGGTTCAGCCTCTTCTAGTCAGGTAAATTCTGAACCTCCTGCTCCTAGTGTTTGTAAATCATGTGCTGATATGAAGTTTGAATCAGAAAAGCTTCATAGTCATAACCAGAATTTGGTTATTGAACTGTCGAAATGCAAAGAGGCAAACATGGCTTTAACTCGGAATGAAAAAGAATTTAAATCTGTAATAGAAACATTAAAGAAAAATGTGTCCGAGGTTAACAAAGTAGTTTACCACAAGCAAGTAAGTATAAATGAATATATTAACATTGTGGAAGAAACTAAGAAGCAATTAGCCATTGCCCAATGCGAGCATGATGCGATCAAACAAAAATTGGATAGTTATTCTAACTCCCAATTTGTGCTTGATCACATCATCGAGGTTCAACAACCGAAGGGAAATCAGAAAGGCATAGGGTATAAGAAATGTCAGCCCCCCTTGATGAACAATTATACCAAGATGCCTGATGAGGAGGAAATGCCTCGGTATGAACCCAGTGTGCCTCTTGATGTTGAGGAATTTGCTGCTGGCCTAGGGTTCAAACCGGACAATTCGTCAAACACATCTTCTGAGCAACAAGAAACTTCATCATCAGTGAAGCAAAGTCCTCCAATTATCGAGGACTATGAGACATCGGATGATGAGTCAGAAGTGGATGTAGGTGAACGGGATAAATCACTTAGCAAGATGAAAGGAGTAGTTATTCCACGAGAGAATCACATCCTTTGTGATCCTGATACTCCTGATGTTCCATCTGTTAAGAAGCAAGTGATAGATCCTGTCAAAGCTGTCAAAGATGTCGGGAATGACAAGGAAGGTATGTCTGCTGTTAAAGGTGATAATGTGTTGTATACTTTGGTCGGTGATAGTAAAATTTATTCAAACAAAGATTTTCCAATCAAAAATGTCAATCAATCCTTGATTGACAAAGTGTTTGAAGATACTACAAATAAATTTTTGGGAAAGACCATTCCAGGAGTTGTGGTAACGCAATGTGATCCTGTTCAAAAATCAGAAATTAGAAAACAATTTGGAAACCAAAAAGTCACCGACAAAGCAACAACCAATTGCTTTTAAGGGTAAACAACAACAACGAGCTCCAAAGCCAAAGGCTAAGGTTGAATCAAAAGGAGCTCACTACATGAAGAAAGCAAAAGATGTTAAATTTGTAGCATCAAAAGGTACGGATAAAATTGAGACTTTTGAGAACAAATCAAACACTGATTTTGTACAACAAGTCAAGATTTTGAAACGTAACAGCGATAACAATTACACCCAACACACAAACGGGTGTGATGAAAGAGCAAGTACCTTAGGTTCTACAGGTTCGACATCTGCTAGTCGATCAAGTTCTCCTAAGTTTGTTGAAAGGAGAACTTGTTTCAAATGTGGGAAGTTTGGGCACATCATTAAAGACTGCACAAACTCGCCCAAACCAAATTTTGTTGAAAGAACCCCTTCTGAACAAGGTCACTCACAACGTCGTTCTGTTTCTCCAAAACATGATAAAAGAACTGTTAAAGAACAAGAAACGAAACAACGACGTCATAACATCAAAGCTGTTGAAAAGGCTTTAAAATCTGAAGTCAAAACGGTTAAAAGGAAACCTAGTTTGTCACAACCATTAAAATCAGAAACTGTACATAATACACAATCTGGTAAACAAAGACAAACTTGGAGATCTAAAAAGGGTGATAGTTCAGGGGGAGTTAATGTGTTTGAAAACCATCAACAGATCGAGCTCACGTTTCGTGATGCTCAGGGACGACCCAAGACCACTAAGGCTTGGGTCCCCATTCTCAACTGATGTTTGAATGACATGTGCAGGATGTTCTAGGAGGAACTATTAATAGTCACTGGATTGTTGATAGTGGAGCATCCAGGCACATGACTGGCGACTTACGGCTCCTATACGACGTGAGAAACATTAGAGGAGGGTATGTTGCTTTTGCGGGAGACAAAGGCGGATTCATCACTGGAGAGGGAAGTATCTCAAATGGCATCGTGTGCTTCGATAAGATCAATTATGTTAAGCAAATTGATCACAATCTTCTTAGTGTGTCGCAAATCTGCGATAAGAAATTCACCGTGCATTTTGATGATGCCGGCTGCTATGTGCTGAAACCTGGATTCAAAATTCCACAAGAATGGATTCTCTTATCGGCTCCGAGAGTTAATGATCTTTATATTCTCGACATGAGCCAAGCGATTACAACATCTGCACAAGTCACTTGCTTTGTCTCAAAAGCCACGGAAAAGGAGTCTATATCTTGGCACAGAAGAATGGGACACATTCACTTGAGAAAGATGAACCATTTGGTGAAAAATAATCTTGTGAATGGTGTGCCTGTGAGAAGTTTTCATTTACAAGATATCTGTGTCTCGTGCCAAAAAGGAAAGCAAACAAAGAAGTCTCACCCTTTGAAGAAAATCAACACTGTCAGCATGCCTCTCGAACGTCTTCATATGGACCTTTTTGGACCTATGAAGCACAAGACAACGTTCGGTGATGCCTATTGTCTAGTTGTTACTGATGATTATTCTAGATTTTCTTGGGTATCCTTCATGGCACACAAGAGTCAAACTCCTGGCATCCTCAAGGATCTGCTTACAATGTTGGAGAATCTCTATTCGTTGAAAGTGAAAAGGATCCGAAGCGACAATGGAACCGAATTCAAGAATCAAGTTATGGATGAGTTTTGTACTTCTAAAGGCATTCTTCATGAGTACAGTTCTCGTTATACTCCACAACAAAATGGTGTCGCGGAGAGGAAGAATCGAACGATTATAGAAACTGCAAGAACAATGTTAGTATAGTCGGAACTCCCTATTCAATTCTGGGGGGAGGCTGTATCGGCTGCATGCTACACGTTAAACAGAGTTCTTACAGTAAAGAGACATGGCAAGACTTGCTTCGAACTCCTTCAAAAAAGGAAACCGGATCTTTCTTACCTAGAACCGTTTGGTGCTCCATGTACTATGATTGAACCGGATGGAAAGTTTGGAGCAAGAGCTATCGAGGGTTTCTTCCTTGGATATGCTACTCCGAATTTTCGTGTTTGGAATCTAGCTACCAAAAAGATTGAGCTATGGAGTGAAGTGAGGGTTCAAAGGTACACGAGTCCTGTTAGGGCTTCGGGTGATCCGTGGATGTTCGATTATGATGGGCTATTTGACTCCTTCAATCTGCCAACCTTTGACGAAGAATCAGCAGCGGCTAGGATGTTGTTGGAAAGTGACAACGCTGCTGTCTCGCCTTTGGTTAGACCTATTGTTGTTGACCCCCAAGCTTCTTCGTCTGTCAACAATATGGTTCAAAATGAGGTCTATGAAGATGCTGCTGATTATAATGATTCTTCTGAAGATGATGAATATCATGATGCAGCTGAAGGATCTTCAGCTCCAGCTGCTCCTGTTCAAGGTGCCTCTGGTGATACACCTCATATGCAGAATGTAGACACTGCTGAAGGGAATGCATCCACCTCTACCCACATTCCTGGTGTGGAGTTGGTTGTTGATCTTAATCTTACCAATTTGGGTATCAATGCACGTGTGCCAGAAAATCCTGAAATGAGGATTCATGATACCCACCCCCAGCAGAATATTATAGGAGATGTCCATCGCGGTGTGCAGACGCGTAATCAGCTGAGAAACAACCGGAATGCTGGTTTGTATTCAGCTATAAGAGAATCTGGTCAACAAAATGACTGGTCCTTCGCGTGTTACGTGTCACAAGAAGAACCAAAATCGTGGAAAGAAGCGTTGAAAGACAGTGCTTGGGTTGAAGCCATGCAGGAAGAATTGCAGCAATTTCAAAAGCTTGGTGTTTGGAAGCTTGTTGAAAGACCTGAGAATCACAAGAAAATCGGCACTCGATGGGTCTTCAAATGCAAGAAAGACGACCGTGGAGTGGTTATTCGAAACAAAGCTCGTTTAGTCGTTCAAGGTTTTCGTCAGATAGAAGGGATCGACTACAACGAAGTCTATGCACCTGTTGCACGTCTGGAAGCTATTCGGATCTTTCTGGCTTATGCCTCATTCAAAGGATTCAAGGTTTACCAGATGGACGTCAAAAGTGCATTTTTACATGGTGTGGTTGAAGAAGAGGTATATGTCGAACAGCCTCCAGGTTTTGAAGATCATGTCCATCCCGATCGGGTTTGGTTGCTCAACAAAGCTCTATATGGTCTTCATCAAGCACCACGAGCTTGGTATGCAAACTTATCTACCTATCTGCTGGAGAACGATTTTCGAAGAGGTCTTATCGATTGTACTCTCTTCATCAAAGAACAAGATGGAGATCTTCTTCTGGTTCAGGTATATGTTGATGATATTATTTTTGGTTCTACTAATGATGCTTTGTGTAGGAATTTCGAGCGCATTATGCAGGATAAATTCGAGATGAGTGCTATGGGGGAAATGACCTTTTTCTTGGGCCTACAAGTGCAACAAACTGAGTCTGGGATTTTCATCCATCAGACTAAATATGTTGGTGACATCTTGAGCCGGTTCCAGATGTCCGATGCAACGCCCATTGGTACTCCACTGCCACAAAATCACGGAATTACTCCAGACTTGAAGGGTGAAGCTGTTAGCCCCTCATACTATCGCGCAATGATCGGATCTCTTATGTACCTCACAGCATCAAGGCCAGACATAATGTACCCAACGTGCCTGCTTGCCAGATATCAAGTCAACCCGAAGGCCTCACATCTTGCAGCTGTAAAAAGGATTTTTCGTTATTTGAAGGGTTACCCTGACACCGGTCTATGGTACCCTAGGGATAATTACTTTGACTTAGTCGCATTCAGTGATTCTGATCATGGCGGATGCAAAATCGACGGCAAATCCACAACGGCTGGATGTCAGTTTTTAGGAAATCGCCTAGTCACATGGCAGTGCAAGAAGCAGACTTGTGTGGCTACTTCAACATGCGAAGCTGAATACATTGCTGCCTCAAGTTGTTGCTCCCAAGTTCTTTGGATCCAACAACAATTGCGGGACTACGGTTTTGAATTCCTAACTACTCCTATTTACGTTGATAATTCTGCTGCATTACAGATCACTAGAAATCCTGTGAAGCACTCAAAGACCAAACACATCGAAATCAAATATCACTTCATACGTGATTGCTTTGAGAAAAGGCTAATCGATGTTGTTAAGGTCCACACCGATGACCAACGTGCCGACCTTTTTACCAAAGCATTTGACAAATCAAGATTTGACTTTTTATTATTGGTAAACGGCATTAAGGTCAAGCAAGAGTAAACCAACATCAGAAAATCATTTTTGTATATACCTTTGTGTTTTAAATTTGTCTTAGTTTGTTGATTTTAGGGGGAGTAAATCCAAAAATCGGAAAATCCAAAAACATTGAAAAATTTCAAAAACACAAAAACAATAGAAAAACAAAAATGAGTTTCCTGGCGAGCAAAAGAGAAAATGATAGTACATCAGTGGTCTATCCAAACCTCCTTAAACCTTAAATGAAAAACGATAAGCAGCTCTATATAAGATGTATCGGTAGGCTCACAATCATTTTAAACTGTGCAGGGTGATATAAATCTTAATCGACTGAAGACCAGGTGGGAACCATTCATTGGCATATGGTCTTAGTACCGAAATTTCGTTTGATAGATTGCCGAGGTTCTGAGATATTCGG
Source organism: Helianthus annuus (assembly GCF_002127325.2). Lineage (NCBI taxonomy): Eukaryota > Viridiplantae > Streptophyta > Magnoliopsida > Asterales > Asteraceae > Helianthus > Helianthus annuus. The sequence continues at coordinate 66,759,042 of NC_035443.2, forward strand.
TCTTTATGCTGCTTATCATCTGGGTATCATGGTTGTATCTTTTACCGAAAAATAACGGGGACGCAAGTCTAGATCTTCCATGATACTATACATACGTGTACATATTACATACTGCATTTGACCTCAATAAGTGATAAACAATCACATGTCCAATCAAATAAGTGATAAAATATCACATTTATCCGGGAGTCAAGTTCGTCTCTCTGCTATACGAAAGTACTGACCTGTTCACGGACTTGCTCCTGTGCCCTCATGCATATGAAAATCAAGTTCCTCATCAATAAGTGATTATATCACATAGGGCTTGTTTTCAAATCAAAATAAGTGAGTATCTCACATTTTATACGATCAAACAGATGATAATCGGTATACTCACCGGTAAGATGAACTCTCGTGCATACCTTGATACGGGAATGTGTCGTGATACGGATGAACACCGGTCGGTAAGTATAAATCATACCTTAACGTATCTCCTCGCCATGATTACATCTGATAAGTTGAGCTTAAGTGGACAACAATACCGATAATTGTTATAGGATGCTTACTTTAATGTTAACTAACTGAACAACAAGAGTGTTTGGCATGACCGTACACTGATATGATTCTCTTACCCTCGAAACTCGCAAAAAGAATGTCTGTATATACTTATTTATTTACTGCTTTACTTTTATTATTTTAAACAGTTTCGTCGTTTGATGCATATCAGCACGACATTAGCGGTGATGTCGTTTGATAACACTCAAAGGATTTTAAAATTGTTGTCTTTTAATTCCAAAAATATCAAAAAGATTTTAAGTGAGTTTTAATATAAACTTTATAAAAGCAAAAAAAAAAAATTTATTTCTACTTTATTTTCGATCGTACGATGTTGGAGCTCGAGTCTTCGTTACCTGAAATCTGAACGAAAACCGAATTGACTAAATCTTCATAAACGGTAGAAATTTGCATGTTTTGAAAGTTAAAGACTAAAATTGACAAATTTATTAAACTTTCAAATTGTCGGACGGTGTTTGATTGTGACATGGTCATTCGCGTGTCATTTGTTTATACTAACTATTCCAAGCAGTTGTTCTAATTACGCGTTTAGATTTCTTGCATGTGCAGATTCTAAAGGCTAGGAGAACATGGTCGATGACAAAGCTTTGGAATGAAGACACGACGTGAAGGCGCTCAAAAGATGAAGATGATCGAGTTGCCGCTGGCCATCATCAACACCACAAGGATCTCACTTCATAAAGATCAAGTCATTCACGAGCATAACTCAAGGGGGAGCTTATGTTAAGGGGGAGTTTGTCAACACACTTCCTACATGATACGGGTAGTTTGTTGATACACTCTCTGCTTTCAAGACGTGAAGACTTTGAAGATCATCCGACATTGAAGACTTGAAAGGACATCCGAGACTTGAAGACATGAAGATCAACGATGATCAAGATAGAGACAAATCTGCAAACATCGAAGATCGAGACAAAGCTACAGCCAAGGGGGAGTTTGTTGGTGCACTTGTGTCTGTACTTTGTCTGTATTCAGTCACGTTATAAATGATGTCCAAGTTAGCCTTGTAAGTTTGACCAAGTCAACTATCCTCCTAGTTTGACTTGGCCAAACAGGTTGTTTATGAATGTAAAATGTCTGGTTCGAAGGATATCTCATCGAAGGATAGTTAGATCCTTCGATGAGCTCGAAAGTTGAACCTTCGATGGATGGACCTCGATAGATAGTCCTTCGAGGTCACTGTGAACCCTTCGATGGAAGTCTAATCGAAAGATGATCTTTCGATCAGTATTCCTGATCCTTCAATAGGTGCAACATCGATAGATGATCCTTCGTGACATCTATCGGATCCTTCGGTAAGACATGCTGGGCTGGGTGTATATATATACCCATGCAGTGTATGTTGAAAGATAGATGCACATAGAAAGATAGAGAGACTTTGAGAGCATTTTGTCCAAAAACACACACACACTTGAGAGTTTGCAAGTTAGATTTGTAAATATTGTGCTTGTAACCGGAACCTTCATACGTATTAATACAGTGGTGTTAATCGGTGAACCTTGTGTGTTTGTCTTTCTACTTGCTTCATCCCGGTTTGCTTGCTAGCTTGGATTCCGCACTCGCTAGTGGGTTTGTATAACAAGGTTTAGGTTCGTCATCCTCCGAAGAGGGACCTACACAAGTTCTCCCTAGCAAGGACCCTTTGTAAGCTTCCTTTGTTCTTTTATCGCTTTCCTAGCGTAAAAGTCAAACAGTGTTTGACTTTCAGCTTTGACCAGTCAATGGTCAACACAAAGTTTGTTTGAACTTTGCAACGTGATTGTTATCACGATGGTTATAATCCTTAGCGATTATGCCTACTGATTACCACGTTAACTAAGTGTAGTGATGAGTCAAAGTTTCGGTCAAAATGCGTTTTAGCACGCATTTTGCAACAGAACTACTTTTAGGTATCAAAACACTTTGTTTTGATACCAAATCAGTTTTCTAAGTTAGTTAAACATGTTTTGACATGTTTAACTAGTCACTATTAGTTTAGTGCTTGTTTAGGGTCGTAAGTTAAGCGGTCTAAACAATCGCTTAGACTTTCGAACCCGACCCGTTTGGTCGATCATTAGGATCCGACCAAGCATGTTTAGTGATCATAGTTGCATAGGGAATAACCTCTGAGGTTATACCTTATGATCACGTAGGATTGGTTAGTTATTTGTTAAGTAGCTTGTATGCCCATAGGAAATGACCAAAACGCCCTTTTGAAGCATAAATCCGTATTTTGCATATGTGAACATATTTTTGACATATAATCTGATTTAATAACATGTTTAGGCATAATTGGGCATGTAATACTTGACATAGCACATAGTTAACCATCTGACTATAGTTTTACACAACCGACACGTTATAGTAGCTTATACTACCATATGGGTCGAAACGGGTCAAAAGCACTTAGGTAGACTTTCAAATCAGAATGTTAGCTCTATTAAATCATACCATATGAGTTCAAATACTCATTTGATTTATAGAACATCATTCTATCCTATCTCCCGATTTAGGATCCGATTATTAACATAGTTACCCATATTAGGTGCCTTGTTGATTCTGTGATCCTTGGAGCTTAAATTAGTCTTATTCTCAAGACTAATAAGCAATCCCAAGTGAGTACATAGTTCCCCTCTTTTACCGCTTTCAAATACTTAGGGGTGATACACATGTACATACTTGTTACTTATGTGTTTTCATTGCTTTTATGATATAAACATGCTAGTTTCACCTAGTACATATCTAGTACATGCTTTCAATCATGTTTTGCTATGTATGTTAAGCATGCTAGCACATTGATTTATTACACAATTGTTGCATATGTTTACTTAGCATATGGACACATTGTTTTACATGATATTTCTGCTATGTATGTTTACTGAGCATGCTAGCACATTGTTTTACATGATCATTTCTACTAGGCATGTTTATTTAGCATACCTAGTACATGGTTTTCACATGCTACATTGGTTATGACATTTGGTATGTTCAATCGGGATAAAAATACACTCATTAACATTGATCACGCCGCTCGGTAGTATGTAATGGTACCATAGGACTTGACAAATCCCGTTTCCGACTTCCTAGGTTTGTTTGGAAGTTGGGAATGACAGAATCCGATATACGTAATTTAGATGAACCTTTAATTTGTTTAAGGGTTTGTCGCCACAGTCGCAAGGCTTGAATGTATGCGATTAACATTACTGCATATATGTTTGTAATCATAAAGCATTGTTTTCTACAAAACATAACATTTGATTTAAACTTGGGTTTATTCAAAAACCTTGTTTTGTACATTTTTCTATGGGGTTGAGTAATTACTAGTTATTCACCATACATGACATTTGTTTTCACATTGATATTATCACATAGTTTACATAGTTTGAGTAGATACTTTCTACTTGCTATGCATCTCATTGGTTATACATGATACATGTTACACATGACATTGAACATGGTTTACACATAAACATTTTGACATTGAACAAGACATTTTGATTGGTTATCGATAAGTGACTTATGTAACGGGGCTATGTCTTATATGATAAAAGCATGGTGGATATGCCGCTGGTACTTCCTATATATAAGTGCTTTTATTGTATTATACATTGTTGGGTTATCTAAACCACTTTGACAAGGATATGAAACATTTTTATAAGAACATGACATTGTTTTACAAATTACATATGTTACACAAATTCACTTTTACTTGGTTATTCGTTTAACCATGCATTGTCCTTTCATTATCATTTGATTTTCATATCGATTTTCATATGATTTCATAAAGGAAAACATTTTACAAGGTTCATGACTATATTTTTGTTAAACACTTCTTTTAACTACTAGTCATGAACCCCGCATAAACAAAACCTATGTATCTCACAGGCATTTTTATGCTGACGTACCTATTTTTACATGTGTTTCAGGTGCTAATGCATGATGATGTTTGTGCTTCACTTAGGCGGACTTGGGCCTTAGTGACTTAGAAGACAGTTATTCATCCTATGTTTAGTTTGAAGTCCAAGACAATGTAAACTTTAAACTTAATAATACAAAACTTTAATTACCATGGTTGTTGAAACAATAATTCTGTCGCTCCACTCCCCGACATTTCCGCCGCGGTTTGTTGTTTTACGCGGTCGTGGTGTGACAATATATGGGCTATCGCTAAATGGGCTTTTGTTTAAATGAAAACATGTCTATCGTTTAAAGATCTGACATGTGTGTTGTTTGATATATTATAAAGGCTATGGTTTGAACATTAACACCACACTATCGTTTGATAATGATTTTTAGTGTCGTTTGAGAGGTATAGTGTGTCGTTTGAAAGTGGGCTTGATGATCACCGTCGTTAGAGATCGCGGTCTGTCATTTGGGAAAGAAACCAGGCGACATATGTCTGCAAATGACAGAGAGACCAAACGTATAGTTTCTCCTTCACTTCAGGTCAACCAATTAAATTCCAAAACGAAATGTACTATTCCGGCGAGCTTGGTCACCTGAAAAATTGGTGATGTGATTTTTAATCTTAAAACTTATCAAAAATAATATTTCCAATTACCTCCACTGGTTTTAACAAGTTTTAATAACTATAATTATCAACTAACACCATTTTGTAAAGTTAAATCCATCTTTTTCAGCAAATAAACTGGGTCTAGGTATTTATTCAAGAAAAGTTCATAAAACTCACCAAAAGCACTAAGAATCCTCACAAATCACTTGGTTTTCAACAAGAAATCGAGCCAAAAGATCTGATACCACATGTAGGTCCAGAATCGAATCTTGAATACAAGGATTTCTTGTTTCGAATGGTGTAACAAGTTTCGAATGATCAATAAACACAAGTATTCAACGATTAACGCTCGTATGTTGATTTGGACAGAGTTTGGTTTCAAGTTATACAAGAAATGCTCTCTAATACACTATCTCACACGCTTTCTTTTTTCTGCACTTGCATGCTTAACAATTCTAAGTGACAGACACTATTTATACACGACTACAGTGCAGACTCAAACGACACACACCATGTCCAAATGACAGTGTTGTCGTTTGGACTATTTCCAAGCGACCGTCCCTTATATCAAGCGATAGCTCAATGTCACTCAAACGATGGCACAAGGGATTGAATCCAAACGATGACTATACCTTACTGCATATCCAAACAATGGTGTCTCAAGTCCAAATGATGGCGAATGTTTCTATAACCCGAACGATGGTACTTTGTTGTTTGAGCTTTCAAACGATGCTATCGTTTGGATATATGCTAAATGAAAGTGCCAAGTAATTGCATTACATCCATATCATTTAATATAACTTTATCATTTGGTGTTGTTATCACTTGAATTTGTTCTTCTACTAATACGACGGAGGAATGCCGTTTGACTTTTATCGCAACCGAACGGACACTAGCTGTATCCACAAAAATGTGTCAACAACATTGAACTTTTTATTGCTACTTGTAAACCAAGAATAAGACTAATTAACAATAGATTTAAAAATCATCTAATTAGATATACTTTAAGGCTTGAACACCTAGTCATTTCTGAATCACTATATTATCCACCAAGACGAAATAATAATAGCTTCCAGCATTTCCTTCTTACTTTGCTTTCCTCTAACTGGCGATAATCAATTACTAAACTCCCAATGATGCTTGAAACCTGAAGATCGATATTTAACCAAACCAAACGTTATATTTGTTCAGTTTTTTTACTCATCACAACCAAATTAGCCAAATGCGTCTACGATTTCACAAAGAGTGATACTAATGACCAAAACATACAGAAATGCATTTCAAAAGGTCTTCAAATATGGGGTAAATATGCTTAAAATTTATGTGTATTTATCGTGTTAGATGCTGTTCATAGTGTGCACATTGTGTCCTGAGAACCATAGTTGGTTTTTACCATTTCACATTTGTCTACATGTGTATAGTGTTTTGGTATTAATCTTTTTAAAAAATTTAATATCTACCTATGTTAATTTCATGTTTCTAAAACATACCATTTCGCACACACCTGTATTTCATTGCATCACATTGTATTATATGAAATTATATTCTATGGTGTTACATGTTGTGTTGTATTGTATTACATTGTACTATGTTATATTGTATTATGTTATATTGTATTGTATTACATTTTGTTGTATCGTATTACATTAAATTTTAACAAATGCTGATGCATTTATTTCGAATTCTAGACTTAATATATTATTGAATTCTATATATATGTGTGCACCCATGACCACAATTGATAACAAGTGATCTTACCTGCTTAGCATAACAACATCAATGTTACTCCCCATTCAATTTCTAATGTCGCCTCTCATCTCATTTCCCTTTCTGTTGCTGGTCTTGATTTCGTTTAAATGGCTAATATCATCCGCTTTCAAAACCCGAAAAGACCTACCACCATCACCACCAAAGCTTCCAATCATCGGTAACCTTCACCAACTAGGCTCCTCCCCCCATCTCTCTTTGCGATCCTTAGCCCAAAAATACGGACCGGTTATGATGCTTCACCTAGGGAGTGTACCTGTGCTTGTAGTCACTTCCGCTAAAGCGGCTCAAGAAATCTTGAAAACCCATGATTTAGTTTTCTCAAACCGGCCGAAGTTGATAATCCCCAACCAACTTACCTATGGCTCCAAGGACATAGGGTTTGCACCATATGGAGAGTATTGGAGGCAGATCAAGAGCATTTCCATCATCCACCTTCTAAGTAAAACACGAGTCCAATCATTTCGACAAGTACGAGAACGAGAAACAACTCGTCTCATCGAGCTGATTGGACAAAGTGGTGGTTCCGTGGTTAATATAAGCAATATGCTTGTTAAGGTTACTAACAATGTGATTTGTCAGGTGGCCTTAGGAAGGACTTATAATGATAGTTTGAAGTTCAAGGACTTGCTTGTGAGGTTTCAGATTCTGCTTGGTGTTCTATGTGTAGGGAATTATATCCCATGGCTATCATGGGTTGACAGGTTGCGTGGTTTGGACAGGCAAACCAAGGAACTTGCTAAAGAATTTAATGATTTTTATGATGGGATTATTGAAGAGCATTTGCTTAAGAGGGAAATGGTGGGTGGTGGAGATGATCATGAGCATGATCTTGTTGATATCTTACTTGATGTTCAAAGAGATAGTACATCTGATTTTACATTCGGGAGGGATACCATTAAAGCTATCATATCTGTAAGTCACTGGTTTTAACTTATTATTTGTTTTTCACAATTTTGCTTTCTATTTTTAACTGAAACATTAATTTTTAGTTTCAAATTAATATCTTTATACGTTTTTGACGGATTTGTGACTGGGGACGTTTTATATTTCTTTTACTATAAGCTTTTCATTTTCTTCGTCCGATTTGTGAAAGGACTATACATAAAATTTTAATTTAGTTACATTTTTCTTTTTTTTTTAATTTTTCTGACTGACATGTGATCAGTGTTTAAATTTTTATTTTTATTTGTTACGACTGTTTTATAACGCATTTAAGTCTTAAATATTTACTCGAATAGATCAGTGTTTATTTTTATTTGTTACGACTGTTTAAATTTTTATTTTTATTTGTTACGACTGTTTTATAACGCATGTGATCAGTTTTATATCGAGTAATTATTCAATTCGAATAAGCAACTATACAAGTTCAAATAGACAACTTATTTACTCGAATGATTTTGTTTTCTTCGAGGGTGATATCTGTGTATTTATAACGCATTTAAGTCTTAAATATTTATTATTTATATTTATGTATATTTTTGGCCGTTTGCAACCACCCTCAAGCGGACAACCTTTTCAATAGGTATTCAAAATCTAAATTTGCGATTGTTTTGTGACCAGACTTTGGCTGCTCGCTAATATTGTGACCATTATGATTTCGGTCACATATCCTTTGTTAATTTTGCGACTTTCTAGCATGGAATTACCTATTTTTCAAGCATCAGTTCTCTAGAAATTAATAAGTAGAGAGCAATGCTTTTATAAGCAGATACAGTGGTTTCTAGTTCATTCATAGATACATATTTATATATTTGATGAATAAAGATTTATCTTCTAGGATATGTTTTCTGGTGGAACTGATACAACATTGGCAAGTATCGAATGGGCACTAAGCGAGCTAATAAAACATCCACAAGCCATGAAAAGGTTGCAGCAAGAGGTGACACAAGTATCCAAAGGAAGATCTATGATCACTGAGGATGATATCCACAACATGCCTTACTTAAAAGCTGTCCTAAAAGAGACTTTGCGATTACACACTATACTGCCCCTTATGCTTCCACATGAATCAATGGATGATGTGAAAGTAATGGGGTATGATGTCAAAAAAGGTACGCAGGTGATGATAAACGGTTGGGCGATTGCAAGAGATCCTTCGATATGGGATGATGCCGACATGTTTAAGCCAGAGAGGTTCTTGAACAGTTGTGTTGATTTCAAAGGGTTTCACTATGAACTTTTACCATTTGGGTCCGGAAGAAGAGGGTGTCCTGGCATGCAGTTTGCTATTTCCATTACCGAACTTGTTCTAGCCAACTTAGTGTACAAGTATGAGTTCGCATTGCCGAATGGCGTAAGATCTGAAGAACTCGACATGACTGAGGTGGTTGGACTTCTTGTCCGTAAAAGGGATCCTTTACTGCTTGTTCCAACTCCTCGTTTCTAGTGATTGCCGATGGTGATAACTGCTAAATAATGATTTCATGCGATATGAAACTATTTACATATTAAATCAGTATGTTGTTTAGTCGTTATCTGGCTTTATGTATTGGACCACTTTTGGGCTTGAAATGCAAAACAAATGCAAGTAAAATATAATAATTCTGCTTTACGCGTAGAATATGTGATGTAGCGTGTGTTATGATAACGAAGAACAAGTCATGTTGATTCTGCGAATACCCGTGATGATCTTCCCCAAACCCCCAAAATTCAACCCAAAGGGCAGAGAATTTGAAGTGAAAAATGAGTAAATTCGAAATTGATTTCTGACCATCCAACGTAAAAGAGAAACATATAAATAAAGACAGAAATTCGAAATGAGCCACAAAAAGGCCATGTGCCAAACACAAGCCCAAAAACAAAATGCATAAAACACCGAAAAAAACATAAAAAGATAAATAACTGATAGAAATAAGCGTTTTTAGGCATGAACGATGACCCAAACCATTGTAGGCCATTCGCGGCACGATGGAGGTCATTCTCACGATCGTTTCGCCTGGTCGCACGCCCAAAACGAACCCCCGTAGCCCAAGTTAGAGCGCGATCTTGGGCCTCCAAATACAAGATGGCCCGCTCCTCCACACTTGGACCCGCATCATTCCCTCCTGGGTAGACAAAATTCGACCTCGAATCCGTAGCAAACTCATCATCAGACGAATCCCCATGAAAAGGCAGCAAATGTTTGACATTGAAAACATCAGAACAACGAACGTGGCTTGGTAACTTCAGACGATAGGCATTAGAATTTATCTTTTGCACAATCTCCACTGCCCAATCTTCTTGGCTGACAACTTATTATACTATCCTTAGTCAAAATGGCCCAAACAAAGTCACCGTCTTCAAAATTGTTGGTGCACTTGTGTCTGTACTTTGTCTGTATTCGGTCTGTATGTAAACGATGTCCAAGTTAGACTTGTAAGTTTGACCAAGTCAACTATCCTCCTAGTTTGACTTGGCCAAACAGTTGGTAAATATTGAAAGATGTTTGTCTGTATCGAAGGATAGCCTCGAAGGATACTGTTGATCCTTCGAGGTGCTCGAAAGATATGCTTCGAATGTTAGATCTCGAAGGATCATCCTTCGAGGTCAATGCTTATCTTTCGAATGAAGTGTACTCGATAGATGATCCTTCGGACCATCTATCGGATCCTTCGGACCAGACATCTTGGGCTGGGTATAAATACCCATGCAGTGTGTTGTGTTTCATTTAGATGCACACAGACAAGAGATAGAGAGCAGAGAGCATTCTGTCCGAAACACACACACACATAGTGAGAGTTTGCAAGTTAGATTTGTAAACATTGTGCTTGTAACCGGAACCTTCATACGTATTAATACAGTGGTGTTAATCGGTGAATTCTTGTGTGTTTGTTTCTCTACTTGCTTCATCCCGGTTTGCCTACTAGCTTGGATTCCGCACTTGCTAGTGGGTTAGTATAACAAGGTTTAGGTTCGTTATCCTCCGCGAAAAGGGACCTACAAGTGGTATCAGAGCTTGGCTCTTTACCTTGTTTAAAACCGGGTGTTGTTCAAGATCTTTGGTGTGTTTGAACACTAGGTTTAGCACCCGTTTTGGTGGTTTTTCTTGCTTTTCTAAACTGAAAAACGGCTTCTAAACCTTCGGGAGTGTTCAAGGTTGGGTTGGGTAACTTGAAAACTTGTTTTTGAGTGTGTTGGTAAATTCCGGCCATATCTCCGGTCAGTATTCCGATGAACAGGTTCTGGATAAGATTTCCATTTTTGGCATATTTTATTTCAAAATCGGAGTTGGTAAGGCAGGTACAGTCTGACCATTTCTTTTTGCCGAAAGTTGGCTCACCTACCACATCAACTTTTCACCAACCTGTCGTACTTTTGTCAGTGTGTCAGACCGTCGAAAGATAACTTTCGAGCTCGAAGGATCATCCTTCGATCAAGGAGATTCGAAAGATAACCATCCTTCGAACATCTTTCGAAGTCAGTGTGTTATCCTTCGAGTCAAGGAATCTTTTCGATAGATACATCCTTCGAGTCACTGTTTATTTCGAAAGATAAGGATCCTTCGCGTTAGGTGAATCTTTCAAGGTTATCTTTCGAGGTTAGTGTTCGAGCCATCAACAGTGATCCTTCGAACACTGTTGATCTTTCGAACAAGTGTCATCTTTCGAGATCTGTGTACGAAAGATAAGGATCTTTCATTGTTGAATCTTTCGATAAGGGGAATCTTTCGAAATCATCTTTCGAAAGATAAGGATCCTTCGAAGAAATTGTTTGAAACTCAACAGTGATCTTACGAACACTGTTGATCCTTCAAACAGGTCGTGATCTTTCAAACAGTTTACATCTTTCGATTCATATCTGTTTTGCACTTAACAGTTTGTGGTGTTTAGGTGTGGTATTTGTATTTGATCAAAATGAGCTGTACAAGTCCTTGGGATTGGAGTTTGGACTCACAATCTAATAGTCAAGAACTCACGTCTGTTGCAGCATGGGCAAAGAGTATGTTTCCTCCAGCATCAATCAGTCCAAATCAATGGGCTTTGGTAGCAAATCAAAGTCAAAGCCTTCAAAACTTGTTGATCAGTGAAAGTGAAACGGGCAGTAACAATCGTCCACCGAAGCTAAATCATATGAATGACTATCCTTCATGGAAAAACCGTTTTCACACGTATGTCCAAGGACAAAGCACCGATCTTTGGACGTGTTTCATCAATGCATTCAATGAGAATCTGGAGACTGCTGCGTCCACTTCTGAGGGTTATGCCAATATGCTTGAAAATGACAAGAAGGCTTATGAATTGGAGAAAAAGGCCTTTGCCACACTTACTCAAGCACTCAACAAAGACATCTACCATCAGTTCTCATATTGCAAGACCACGAAAATGTTGTGGGATGCCTTAGTTGCTAGAGGAGAAGGAAATGCAGCTGCTCGAAAGTCTCGAAGTGATTTGTTGAAGAAAGAGTTTGAATCTTTTCAGTTTTTGGAAAATGAGACTCTAAATGATATGATCACTCGTTTCTATCATTTGATTAGTGAAATGTGTGCTTATGGTATCATTTCTACTCAGCCAGAGATGGTGAACAGGTTTGCTGATGCCTTGCCTCCAAAGTGGAGCTCTTTCATCGAGCTGTTGAAGCATACCGGAACTCTAGACCAAGTCAATATCTATGAGTTCATTCAGAAACTGGAGCACAAAAATGATGAAGAAATCAGGAAAGCAAAGCGAGCTCCCGCTCCGCAAAATACAGAAATGTATCTTCCGGGTTTCGATGCCTTGGCAAGAGCAGCAGCATCTCAGCAACCTAAGTTACAGACTGCATTTGTCTCCAACACAAGCTCATGTCCGTTTCCTCAGTCAACAGCTGCTCCACCACAACCTCAACAACAACAACAGCAAGCTCATTACACAAGCCATCCTAAACCTCAACCCCAAAATCCTCACACAATCCGAGTCGACAACTCAAATCTTTCACACCTTAGCATTGAAGTAGCTAAGGAACATATGGAAATTATCAATACCATGGTCAGTGCTTACTGTGGTTTGGTAGCTGGTCAACTTGGAAACATCAACATGACCAATGAAGATTATGATCAGATCGACAAGGAAGAAATGGAGTTGATGGATATTAAATGGGCTTTTGCTAGTGCGGTTAGAAGGGCAAAAGATTTCATGGCACGAACTGGAAGAACTTCGTTGGAAGGAAAGAAAAACACGAAGTATGGGTTTGATATTAATGCCGTCACGTGCTTTAAGTGTGGCGAGAAAGGGCACTTTAAACGTGAGTGCACTCGACCAACAAAACACGGCAATCACAACCCTTTCAGAAACCAGACGAATGTGAATGCCCAACAAGAAAACCGTGAACGGAGGATGGTGGCAGTGAATAACAATCAGGGACAGCCTGGAACTACAAATCACAATCGGGCTTTGGCTGTTCAAGCTGATGAAGGATGTGACTGGTCAGTGCAGTTTGGTGAAGGAGATCAGGGAAGTGGAACTGCATTGTATGCTAAGGTCATCGAGCATGTTCATAAAGAAGAATCTTCTGGAAGCGATGACAGTTCTGGTTATTCTGGAAGTTCGGATGAAGAAGGCTCTGTTTCTGGGGATAATCACTCAGAGCCTGATGAGAAGGAGGAAGGAGATGATGATATTCAGGAGCTACTGAATGAAGCTGATGAGCTTAAATGTCAGAAATCAATTCTGATTAGGAAGGCTGCTGCTACATCAACGGAAATGGAAAAGCTATTTTCTGAAGATGGAGCTTTTTCTTTTCAAACTGCCTTTATGGCAAATGGCTCAGCCTCTTCTAGTCAGGTAAATTCTGAACCTCCTGCCCCTAGTATTTGTAAATCATGTGCAGAGATGAAGCTTGAATCAGAAAAGCTTCATAGTCATAACCAGAATTTGGTCATTGAACTGTCAAAATGCAAAGAGGCAAACATGGCTTTAACTCGGAATGAAAAAGAATTTAAATCTGTCATAGAAACTTTAAAGAAAAATGTGTCCGAGGTTAACAAAGTAGTTTACCACAAACAAGTGAGTATAAATGAATATATAAACATGGTGGAAGAAACTAAAAAGCAATTAGCCATTGCCCAATGCGAACATGATGCGATCAAACAGAAATTGGATAGTTATTCTAACTCCCAATTTGTGCTTGATCACATCATCGATGTTCAACAACTAAAGGGAAATCAGAAAGGCATAGGGTATAACAAATGTCCGCCCCCCTTGATGAACAACTATACCAAGATGCCTGATGAGGAAGAAATGCCTCGGTATGAACCCAGTGTGCCTCTTGATGTTGAGGAGTTTACTACTGGCCTTGGGTTCAAACCGGACAATTCTTCAAACACAGCCTCTAAGGAACAAGAAACTTCACCATCCATGAAGCAAAGTCCTCCAATTATCGAGGACTATGAGACATCGGATGATGAATCAGAAGTGGCTGTAAGTGATCAGGATAAATCACTTAGCAAGATGAAAGGAGTAGATATTCCACGAGAGAATCACATCCTTTGTGATCCTGATACTCCTGAGGTTCCATCTGTTAAGAAGCAAGTGATTGATCCTGTCAAGGTTGATAAGACAGGTGTGTCTACTGTTAAAAGCAGTAATGTGTTGTACACTTTGGTTGGAGATAATAAAATCTACTCAGATCATGTTTTTCCAATTAAAAATGTAAATAAATCTTTGATTGACAAAGTCTTTGAAGACAATACAAACAAATTTTTGGGAAAAACACTTCCGGGAATTGTGGTAACACAGTGTGATCCAATTCCTAAGGCTGAGATTAGAAAACAGTTTGGTAATCAAAAATCTCCAACCACTCAACAACCTACTGCTTCTAAGGGTAAACAACAACAACGAGCTCCAAAGCCAAAGGCTAAGGTTGAATCAAAAGGAGCTCGTTACATGAAGAAAGGAAAAGATGTTAAATTTGTAGCATCAAAAGGTACAGATAAAATTGAGACTTTTGAAAACAAATCAAACACTGATTTTGTACAACAAGTCAAGATTTTGAAACGTAACAGTGATAACAATTACTCCCAACACACAAACGGGTGTGATGAAAGAGCAAGTACCTCAGGTTCTACAGGTTCAACATCTGGTAGTCGATCAAGTTCTCCTAAGTCTGTTGAAAGGAGAACTTGTTTCAAATGTGGAGAAATTGGGCACATTATCAGAAACTGCCCAAATGCTCCAAAGAAGAAATTTGTTGAAAAAGCTCCACCTGAAACAGTTCACCCTCAACGTCGATCAGTTTCACCTAAACATGATAAACGAACTGTAAAAGAACAAGAAACTAAACAACGACGTAAAAACATGAAAACTGTTGAAAAAGCTTTAAAATCTGAAGTTAAAACAGTTCAAAAGGAACCAAGAGTGTCACAACCTGTAAAACCAGAATCTTCAAAAACTGGTAGGGACAGACAAACTTGGTTACCTAAGTCGGGTGACAATTCAGGGGGAGCAGTTGTTCTTGAAAACCATCAAGAGATCGAGCTTACGTTTCGTGATGCCAAGGGACGACCCAAGACCACTAAGGCTTGGGTCCCCATTCTCAACTGATGCGTTTAATTGACATGTGCAGGATGTTCTAGGAGGAACTATTAATAGTCATTGGATTGTTGATAGTGGGGCATCCAGGCACATGACTGGCGACTTACGGCTCCTGTATGACGTAAGAAATATTAGAGGAGGGTATGTTGCCTTTGCGGGTGATAAAGGTGGGTACATCACTGGAGAAGGAAGTATCTCCAATGGTATCGTGTGCTTTGATAAGATCAATTATGTGAAGCAAATTGATCACAATCTTCTAAGTGTGTCGCAAATCTGCGATAAAAAGTTCTCAGTGATTTTTGATGACGCTGGCTGCTATGTGCTGAAACCTGGATTCAAAATTCCACAAGAATGGATTCTCTTATCGGCTCCGAGAGTTAATGATCTTTATATTCTCGATATGAGCCAGGCAATTACAACATCTGCACAAGTCACTTGCTTTGTCTCAAAAGCCACAGAAAAGGAGTCTATATCTTGGCACAGAAGAATGGGACACATTCACTTGAGAAAGATGAACCATTTGGTGAAAAATAATCTTGTGAATGGTGTGCCTGTAAGAAGTTTTCATTTGCAAGATATCTGTGTCTCGTGCCAAAAGGGGAAGCAAACAAAGAAGTCTCACCCTTTGAAGAAAATCAACACTGTCAGTATGCCTCTCGAACGTCTTCATATGGACCTTTTTGGACCTATGAAGCACAAGACAACGTTTGGTGATGCTTATTGTTTAGTAGTTACTGATGACTACTCTAGATTTTCTTGGGTATCCTTTATGGCACACAAGAGTGAAACTCCTGGCATCCTCAAGGATCTTCTTACAATGTTGGAGAATCTCTATACGTTGAAAGTAAAAAGGATCCGAAGCGACAATGGAACCAAATTCAAGAATCAAGTTATGGATGAGTTTTGTACTTCTAAAGGCATTCTTCATGAGTACAGTTCTCGTTATACTCCACAACAAAATGGTGTCGCTGAGAGGAAGAATCGGACGATTATAGAAACTGCAAGAACAATGTTAGTAGAGTCGGAACTCCCTATTCAATTCTGGGGAGAGGCTGTATCGGCTGCTTGCTACACGCTAAACAGAGTTCTTACAGTAAAGAGACATGGCAAGACTTGCTTTGAACTTCTTCAGAGAAGGAAACCGGATCTTTCTTACCTTGAACCGTTTGGTGCTCCGTGTACTATGATTGAGCCGGATGGAAAGTTTGGTGCAAGAGCTATCGAGGGTTTCTTCCTTGGATATGCTACTCCGAATTTTCGTGTTTGGAATCTAGCTACCAAAAAGATTGAGCTATGGAGTGAAGTTAGGGTTCAAAGGTACACGAGTCCTGTTAGGGCTCCGGGTGATCCGTGGATGTTCGATTATGATTGGCTATTTGACTCCTTCAATCTGCCAACCTTTGACGAAGAATCAGCAGCGGCTCGGATGTTGTTGGAAAGTGACAATGCTGCTGTCTCACCATTGGTTAGACCTATTGTTGTTGACGCTCAAGCTTCTACGTCTGTCAACAATATGGTTCAAAATGAGGTTTATGAAGATGCTGCTGATTATAATGACTCTTCTGAAGATGACGAATATCATGATGCAGCCGAAGGATCTTCAGCTCCAGCTGCTCCTGTTCAAGGTGCCTCTGGTGATACACCTCATACGCAGAATGTAGACACTGCTGAAGGGAATGCATCCACCTCTAACCACATTCCTGGTGTGGAGTTGGTTGTTGATCTTAATCTTACCAATTTGGGTATCAATGCTCGTGTGCCAGATAATCCTGAAATGAGGATTCACGATACCCATCCCCAGCAGAACATAATAGGAGATGTCCATCGCGGTGTGCAGACGCGTAATCAGCTGAGAAACAACCGGAATGCTGGTTTGTATTCAGCTATAAGAGAATCTGGTCAACAAAATGACTGGTCCTTCGCGTGTTACGTGTCACAAGAAGAACCAAAGTCGTGGAAAGAAGCATTGAAAGACAGTGTTTGGGTTGAAGCCATGCAGGAAGAATTACAGCAATTTCACAAGCTTGGAGTTTGGAAGCTTGTTGAAAAGCCTGAGAACTACAAGAAGATTGGCACTCGATGGGTCTTCAAATGCAAGAAAGACGACCGTGGAGTGGTTATTCGGAACAAAGCTCGTTTAGTCGTTCAAGGTTTTCGTCAGATAGAGGGGATCGACTACAACGAAGTCTATGCACCTGTTGCACGTCTGGAAGCTATTCGGATCTTTCTGGCTTATGCCTCATTCAAAGGATTCAAGGTTTACCAGATGGACGTCAAAAGTGCATTTCTACATGGTGTTGTTGAAGAAGAGGTATATGTCGAACAGCCTCCTGGTTTTGAAGATCCTGTTCATCCCGATCGGGTTTGGTTGCTCAACAAAGCTCTCTATGGTCTTCATCAAGCGCCACGAGCTTGGTATGCAACCTTATCTACATATCTGCTGGAGAACGGTTTTCGAAGAGGTCTTATCGATTGTACTCTCTTCATCAAAGAACAAGATGGAGATCTGCTTCTGGTACAGGTATATGTTGATGACATTATTTTTGGTTCTACTAATGATGTTTTGTGTAGGAATTTCGAGCGCATCATGCAGGATAAGTTCGAGATGAGTGCTA
Source organism: Helianthus annuus (assembly GCF_002127325.2). Taxonomy (NCBI): domain Eukaryota; kingdom Viridiplantae; phylum Streptophyta; class Magnoliopsida; order Asterales; family Asteraceae; genus Helianthus; species Helianthus annuus. Next base: position 66,776,960 of record NC_035443.2, read on the forward strand.
TGGGGGAAATGAATTTCTTTTTGGGCCTACAAGTGCAACAAACGGAGTCTGGGATATTCATCCATCAGACTAAATATGTTGGAGACATCTTGAGCCGGTTCCAGATGTCCGATGCAACGCCCATTGGTACCCCATTGCCAACTAATCACGGAATAACTCCTGACTTGAAGGGTGAACCTGTTAGCCCTTCATACTATCGCGCGATGATCGGATCCCTTATGTACCTCACAGCATCAAGGCCAGATATAATGTACCCAACGTGCCTGCTTGCCAGATATCAAGTTAATCCGAAGGCCTCACATCTTGCAGCTGTCAAAAGGATTTTTCGTTATTTGAAGGCTTACCCCGACACCGGTCTGTGGTATCCTAGGGATAATAACTTTGACTTGGTCGCATTCAGTGATTCTGATTTTGGCTGATGCAAAATCGACGGCAAATCCACAACGGCTGGATGTCAGTTTTTAGGAAATCGCCTAGTCACATGGCAGTGCAAGAAGCAGACGTGTGTCGCTACATCAACATGCGAAGCTGAATACATTGCTGCCTCAAGTTGTTGCTCCCAAGTTCTCTGGATCCAACAACAATTGCGGGACTACGGTTTTGAATTCCTAACTACTCCTATTTACGTTGATAATTCTGCTGCTTTAGATATCACTAAAAATCCTGTGCAGCATTCAAAGACCAAACACATGGAAATCAAATATCACTTCATACGTGATTGCTTTGAGAAAAGGCTAATCGATGTTGTTAAGGTCCACACCGATGACCAACGTGCCGACTTATTTACCAAAGCTTTTGACAAATCTAGATTTGACTTCTTATTATTGGTAAATGGCATTAAGGTCAAGCAAGAGTAAACCAACATCGGAAAATCATTTTTGTAAATATCTTTGTGTGTTTTTAAATTTATCTTAGTTTATTGAATTTAGGGGGAGTAAATCCAAAAATCTGAAAATCCAAAAACATCGAAAAATTTCAAAAACACAAAAACAATAGAAAAACAAAAATGAGTTTCCTGGAGAGCAAAAGAGAAAATGATAGTACATCAGTGGTCTATCCAAACCTCTTTAAACCTTAAATGTAAAACGATAAGCAGCTCTATATAAGATGTATCGGTAGGCTCACAATCATTTTAAAGTGTGCAGGGTGATATAAATCTTAATCGACTGAAGACCAGGTGGGAACCATTCATTGGCATATGGTCTTAGTACCGAAATTTCGTTTGATAGATTGCCGAGGTTCTGAGATATTCGGTCTTTATGCTGCTTATCATCTGGGTATCATGGTTGTATCTTTTACCGAAAAATAACGGGGACGCAAGTCTAGATCTTCCATGATACTATACATACGTGTACATAATACATACTGCATTCGACCTCAATAAGTGATAAACAATCACATGTCCAAATCAAATAAGTGATAAAATATCACATTTATCCGGGTGTCAAGTTCGTCTCTCTGCTGTACGGAAGTACTGACCTGTTCACGGACTTGCTCCTGTGCCCTCATGCATACGAAAATCAAGTTCCTCATCAATAAGTGATTATATCACATAGGGCTTGTTTTCAAATAAAAATAAGTGAGTATCTCACATTTTATACGGTCAAACAGATGATAATCAGTATACTCACCGGTAAGATGAACTCTCGTGCATACCTTGATACGGGAATGTGTCGTGATGTGGATGAACACCGGTCGGTAAGTATAAATCATACCTTAACGTATCCCCTCGCCATGATTACATCTGATAAGTTGAGCTTAAGTGGACAACAATACCGATAATTGTTATAGGATGCTTATCTTAATATTAACTAACTGAACAACAAGAGTGTTTTGGCATGACCGTACACTGATATGATTCTCTTACCCTCGAAACTCGCAAAAAGAATGTTTGTATATATTTATTTATTTACTGCTTAACTTTTATTGTTTTTCTTTTAAACAGTTTCGTCGTTTGGTGCATATCAGCACGACATTAGCGGTGATGTCGTTTGATAACACTCAAAGGATTTTAAATTGTTGTCTTTTAGTTTCAAAAATACCAAAAAGATTTTAGGCTTGTTTTAATATAAACTTTATAAAAGCCAAAAAGATTTTCTTTCTACTTTATTTTCGATCGTACGATGTTGGAGCTCGAGTCTTCGTTACCTGAAACCTGAACGAAAACCGAATTGACTAAATCTTCAAAAACGGTCAAAATTTGCAAGTTTTGAAAGTTAAAGACTAAAATTGACAAATTTATTAAACTTTCAAACTGTCGGACGGTGTTTGATTGTGACATGGTCATTCGTGTGTCATTTGTTTATACTATTCCAAGCAGTTGTTCTCATTATGCGTTTAGATTTCTTGCATGTGCAGATTCTAAAGGATAGGAGAACATGGTCGATGACAAGCTTCGGGATGAAGACACGACGAGAAGGCGCTCAAAAGATGAAGATGATCGAGTTGCCGCTGGCCATCATCAACACCACAAGGATCTCACTTCATAAAGATAAAGTCTTTTCACGAGCATAACTCAAGGGGGAGCTTATGTTAAGGGGGAGTTTGTCAACACACTTCCTACATGATACGGGTAGTTTGTTGATACACTCTCTGCTTTCAAGACGTGAAGACTTTGAAGATCCTCCGACAATGAAGACTTGAAAGGACATCAGAGTTTTGGTAACTCGAAGACCAAAGACCGTCGAAGTTCAAGACGAGTCTACAACTATAGAAGATAAAGACAAAGCTACAGCCAAGGGGGAGTTTGTTGGTGCACTTGTGTCTGTACTTTGTCTGTATTCGGTCTGTATGTAAACGATGTCCAAGTTAGACTTGTAAGTTTGACCAAGTCAACTATCCTCCTAGTTTGACTTGGCCAAACAGTTGGTAAATATTGAAAGATGTTTGTCTGTATCGAAGGATAGCCTCGAAGGATACTGTTGATCCTTCGAGGTGCTCGAAAGATATGCTTCGAATGTTAGATCTCGAAGGATCATCCTTCGAGGTCAATGCTTATCTTTCGAATGAAGTGTACTCGATAGATGATCCTTCGGACCATCTATCGGATCCTTCGGACCAGACATCTTGGGCTGGGTATAAATACCCATGCAGTGTGTTGTGTTTCATTTAGATGCACACAGACAAGAGATAGAGAGCAGAGAGCATTCTGTCCGAAACACACACACACATAGTGAGAGTTTGCAAGTTAGATTTGTAAACATTGTGCTTGTAACCGGAACCTTCATACGTATTAATACAGTGGTGTTAATCGGTGAATTCTTGTGTGTTTGTTTCTCTACTTGCTTCATCCCGGTTTGCCTACTAGCTTGGATTCCGCACTTGCTAGTGGGTTAGTATAACAAGGTTTAGGTTCGTTATCCTCCGCGAAAAGGGACCTACAAAAATCAACTTGCCTACACTTTTGGTCTGCAACTTGCTTGTACTTTGAATTAGCGTGGGCCAAGTTGTCCTGCACAGCTTTATGAACTTCATGTAACCCCACCACAAAAAATGCACCTTTTTTTAGGACAGAACCGGGGTAGCAAGCGACATCAAATCAAGAGGACCCTGAGGCTTAGCAGAATAGACCACCTCAAACGGGCTAAACCCAGTACTCCAAATAACAACATGATTATGAGCAAACTTAGCCTGACACAAATTTTGATCCCAAGACTTCACATGATCACCTATAAGACACCGCAAAATATTACCAAGTGACCGATTAACAACCTCCGTCTGCCCATCAGTTTGTGGGTGGTAGGCACTACTGAAATTAAGCTGAGTGTTCACCATTTTCCGTAGACTACGCCAAAAATGACTCAAGAAACGAGCGTCCCGATCAGAAACAATAAAGGATGGCAAACCATGCAAACGATAGATATCCCGAAAGAACAACTGAGCCACAATAACTGCATTTGTTGTCTTCTTACAAGGAATAAAGTGCACTGTTTTCGAAATCCGGTCCACTACTACAAAGATCGGATCATTACCACGCTGAGTACGGGGTAATCCCAACACAAAATCCATGCTAATATCTACCCAAGGCTGTAGAGGAATGGGTAGAGGCATATAAAGCCCCGCATTGGTAGCTGTGCCTTTTGAAACTTGACAGATCCTACAACGTCTAACAAACCGATCAACATCCCTGCGCATAGTAGGCCAAAAATAAGAAGACTGAACCAATCGTAAAGTACGGTCTCTCCCAACATGCCCTTCGCCATGCAGTTCTTTAATTATTTGAAGGCGGAGGATGGAATTAGGAATACATAATTGATTTTCCTTAAAAAGAAAACCGTCATGCACAAGAAAATATGTCCTCTTCCCAAATTGCACGTCCTGTAAAATAACAGAAAAATATGGATCTGTTGTGAGTTTTTCCATGAGACTGTCTAGCCCGCGTACAACAACTCTCATGGAAACAAGCAGGTTACTCCTTCTACTCAAGGCATCCGCCACCCGATTCGAAATTCCAGACTTGTGCTTCACAACAAAAGTAAAATTTTCCAAGAAAGCCATCTACCGGGCATGCTTATGTGATACTTTATCTTGATTGCGGATATGCCTCAACGAATCATGGTCTGTAAATAAAACAAACTCCTTGTGAAACAAATAATGACGCCAATGTTTCACAGCCTGGACCACTGCATAACATTCAACATCGTAAGTGCTATAACACAACTTTGGCCCAGTCACATTCTCACTGAAATAGGAAACTGGACGCCCCCTTGACTTAGGAGTGCCCCAATACCACCCAGCGAGGCTTCTGTGTGCAACTCAAAAACCCGAGAGAAATCTGGCAATAATAGAATTCACGCTGTTGTAAGCTTTTCCTTGATTAACTGAAAAGCCAATTCTGCCTCCTCAGTCCATATAAAAGTCTTCCCCTTCATACAGTCAGTCACTAGCGCCATAAGGGAAATGAAATTTCGAATGAACCGTCTATAAAATGAAGCAAGACCCTGGAAACTACGTACTTCAGTTATCGTAGTTGGAGTTGGCCATTGCTTAACAGCCGCTACCTTTGATTCATCCACCTGTATGCCGTCACCAGAAACAACATACCCCAAAAACAGGACCTTAGGGAGCATGAAGACACACTTCTTTTTGGTTGCATACAAGTTATCCCTACGGAGCAAGGTCAAAACCTACCATACATGCTTCACATGCTCATTAAAATTAGGGCTATAAATAAGAACATCATCAAAATAAGCCACCACAAGTTTACCAATAAAGGGCCTAAACAACTGGTTCATGACCCGCACAAACATACTAGGGGCATCGGATAAACCAAAAGGCATCACTAACCATTCATACAACCCTTCACGAGTTTTGAAGGCGGTTTTCCACTCATCACCAGGCCTGAGTCGAATCTGATAGTACCCACTCTTCAAGTCTAGTTTTGTGAAAATAGTGGCACCGCTAATTTGGTCAAGTAAATCATCAAGTCGGGGAATTGGAAATATGTACCTCACATTGATCTTGTTGACTACACGACTGTCAACACACATACGCCATGTCCCATCCTTCTTTGGAGTCAACAGAGAAGGAACAACATAAGGACTCATGCTTTCCAGAACGTACCCTTTAGAAATTAAGTCTTCAACCTGCCGACGCAATTCCTCATGCTCTTTTGGGCTCATTCTATAATAGGGCTAATTGGGTAGCTGGGCCCCGGTTCCAAATAAATGTGGTGTTGGATGTCTCGTAAGGGTGGCAATCCGGCAGGTAAATCATCAAGGAAAACATCAACAAACTCCTCAAATAACGGAACCATACATTCAGGAATTTCAACTTCCTCGGGCACTGGCTTCCCTATCAAAATAAAAACATTGTCTGCTTCCTCTAGCTCATCTTGAAACTGACTAATGGTCAACAAAGTACCCGAATGTTTTGTGGCTAATTGCTTAGGCTTGCTAGGAACAAGAATTATCTTCACACCACCAAACAGAAAGCTATAAGTATTGGACCGCCCATTATGCTCTATATTACGCGCATACTCCCAAGGTCTACCCAACAATAAGTGACACGCTTCCATAGGGACCACATCACACACAACATCATCTTTATATGTGGACCCAATATAAATAGAAACAAGGGCTCTTTTAGATACCGTTACTTCACCTCCTTTTTTAAGCCATTGAAGATTATAAGGCTGGGGTGAGTCTCTATCTTCAAAGCCAACTTCAGGACCGCCTCTTCAGATATCAAATTATCACAACTTCCTGAATCAATAACAAACGTGCAAACTTCCCAAAATGGTACATGTTGAGTGGAAGATGTTATGCTTAAGCCAGTCATCCCCATCTGCCTTTGGTGTATAGCAAGAGCGTCTGACTACCAAGTTCACTCCAACATCACCGGTCACAACCTTTTCTTCGTATTCAGTTTCTTCATCGTACACTGGGTTATTTTCATACTCTTCATATTGATCATCCTCAGACTCAGCAAACAAGTGTCTTTTACCAGCCCTTTTACACTCAGCTTGACGATGGCCCGTTTCACCACAATTGAAACGTCTCGGACTGCTACTACTAGCCCCCTTAGAAGTAGGCCCGGTATTGCTAACCCCGGCCGTTGCTAACTAGGCCCGCCACGAGGTGCCCCACTGCTCGACCCAACATTCCCTCCGGCAGGGGTAAATAAACTGCTCACCCGACGGTTTTGTTTCTCAAAGGCCAACGCTCGTTGGTGCGCCTCTTGAATGGTTAACAGGTCAAAAAGATTCACAGACGCTATGATTTGAACCCTTAGACCCCCAATATATCGAGAAACAAGTTGTTCTTCTGGTTCTTGAATATCGTTCCTAGCAATCAACTGGTAAAACTCAGTGGTATAATCATCAACCGATTTAGCCCCTTGTTTTAAATTTTACAGACGTTGGTACATCAACCTTTGAAAGTTATGAGGCAAAAATTTGGACCGCAAGCACTTTCTCATCTTGGTCTATGTCACAATTCTTGACTTCCCAAACCTATTTCGTGTTAACTTCAATTGTTACCACCATGCAGAGGCCATACTACGTAACCTAGTACCGATCAAAGCCACCCGCTTATTTTCAGGCACCTCCTTCTACTCAAACACCTCCTCCACGGTAGCCAACCAATTGATGAACCCCTCCGGATTCAAGCTAGTCTCATCAAATTCTGGAATATCAACTCTTATCCCAGAATCCCAACGCCTATTGCCCCCTCCCCGTTCTCTCCTTGGCCGCCCTTCCTGTTCGTCCTCGGAATTCAAACCATCACCAAATGGGTTACTAAAATCAGAATCATACCCGTCATTGGGTCCCTGCCTCCTACGATTGATCAAGTCGGCCATCCGGTCAGTCAACTGATCGACCACTTCATCCAAACGTTGATCCACTCTCGCCATAAGTCGCTGCTCCAACTCCCGTTCATACACTTCATCGAGTGGCCTGTTTCTCCTTGGAGGCATTTTGAGCCAGGAATTTAGCTCTGATGCCAACTGATGTAGCGTGTGTTATGATAACGAAGAACAAGTCACGTTGATTCTGCGAATACCCATGATGATCTTCCCCAAATCCCCAAAATACAACCCAAAGGGCATAGAATTTGAAGTGAAAAATGAGTAAATTCGAAATTGATTTCTGACCATCCAACTTACAAGAGAAACATATAAATAAAGACAGAAATTTGAAATGGGCCACAAAAAGGCCATGGGCCAAACACAAGCCCAAAAACAAAAGGCATAAAATGCACAAAACACCGAAAAAACATAAAAAGATAAATAACTGATAGAAATAAGCGTTTTTAGGCCCAACGATACCCAAACGCTGTAGGCCATTTGCAGCAAGATGAAGCTTGTTCTCATGATCTTTTCGCCTGGTCGCCCGCCCAAAACGGGACCCCGTAGCCCAAGTTAGAGCCATTTTAGTGAAGTCCCTTTTGTCACACGATCTTGGGCCTCCAAATACAAGATAGCCCGCTCCTCCACACTTGGACCCGCATCAATATTTGACAAGAGCTCGCCACATGATCTTCTATATGGCCCAAAGGACTTTGCTTCAACCTGTGTACACCACCCGGCAGTCTTCCCATGAAGGTCCTTCAAGCTTTGTCCTTAGTCTAAGATTGTGTGTGGTGTGAAGGATAAGAGGAAAGTGCTCGGTTCTGATTTCTTTTGCCATTTGAGGTTTTTGTAAGTGAAATTTTTCTGAAAAAGTTTTGAAGTGGAGGTTAGATAAAGAAAGTTTTCATGAGTTTGTTAATATATATAGATGAAAGTGATAGTTATGCCATAAATGGTATTAACAACTCAAGATTTCTTTTCCTTTTCTTTCTCTTCATTTAATACGATATCTGGTTCAGAGAGTATAAGTATATGACAGAGTTTTAAGGCCCCGTTTGGGAGTAGCATTGAATAACTAAGCGGCTACTTTTATAGCCCCTAATCATTTTTATGCCCATGTGTTTTGCTATACTCTTATCAATGATGACGTTGCATGCTTTGGAAGTAGAAGTGAAATGAATATTTGTAGAAAATTTTACCTGTGATGGTTGATTTTCCCTATGGTGGCTTTGAATTTATCTTAATGCAAGTGACTTTCCCCCTTTTTGATTTTTTTAACTTAAACTATACAAAGGAAAAAAATCAAAAACAAAATTATCTACTGTTATGTGTTTCTACAAATATGAGATATGAATAAAGATGGTAAAATTCATGAAATTTTATGATAATCAGTGGTCATTCTGATGTTTTAACAGATTTTTTGAATCAATAGATTTTCTGGTAAATCAGATTATTGATAATTTATCAGATTTTCTCTGATATTTCATCAGATTGATGGATTTGTTTATTAGAAATTTGTTGTTTCATTCTTTGATCATCAGAATTTTTGTTTACTCCCTGATTATCACCAGTTTGGTTTTCAGTTTGTGACTTATTGTTTTCTGAAACATCTTCATCCTTTATGTTAACCATGCCAAGTTTGGTGATTAGAAAATTGTGTCTCTTTTCATCAAGAGGTTTTGTTAAAATGTCAACAATTTGGTTTTCTGTTGGAACAAAGTACATCTCTATGTTACCTTTTTCAACATGATCCTTTATGAAGTGATATCTGACATCTATGTGCTTGGTTCTAGAGTGATGAACTGGATTTTCTGTAATTGCAATTGCACTCTTTGAGTCACATAGAATGGATATTTTTGTCAGATTTACTCCATAATCCTTCAGCTGAGTTTGCATCCATAGCACTTATGAACAGCAAGTTGCTGCTGCTACATATTCAGATTCAGTTGTTGATGTTGCAACACAGTTTTGTTTCTTACTTACCCAACATACCAACTTTTCTCCAAAGATTTGACATGCACCTGATGTGTTCTTTCTGTCAATCTTGCATCCTGCATAATCTGTATCTGTTGTCGTATGTATTGAATGCTTGGCTTAACTCATCGTCCTTTGCTTGAAGAGCTTTCTATTTATAGAAAGCCTAATGGCATGAATAAACATTTGTTTATTCATGCATACGTCCTGCAAAAAAGTAGCTTCTTAACATATTCATTGAATCCAATTATCAAGTTTCTTTGGTCACCATGAGATCCAATAATGTCAAGTTGCTTCGGTTATTGTGGAAGGTTAGATTGTTTAGACAAGTGGGGTTTATCAGAATTAGAATTTTCTGATAACCACTTCATCAGAAATTTTGATGAACAAATCATCAGAAAATCCTGATCCGATTTGCCAGAAACTATATCATATCCATCAGAATGGCCTTTTCTGATAATCTTCTCTTGTTCTTGATCAGACTTTGATACTTTAAAGAAGATGTGTTGTTCTTTTCAATCGTCCTATCTGGTTTCTTCTTGTTGTTTGATCTTCAGGACTTTTTCTTCTTCTTTAGATCAGGCTGAATAAGTTTTTCTTCAATACTTACATATAAAGTTTCCTAACAGTTTTCGATGGGACTTCGGGTTGGGTAAGCTCATGCCTTTGTATGGAGATAACACCAAAGTGTAAAGGACTTGATATATACATAAGTAGCTTCCATAGGGGAATTGATTACTCACCAACGGACTAATAGAAAGTAATATATATCCCTTGGACAGAGTAATTAATTAATATTATATCCCGGCCTCGAATGGCATTTCCCTGCTGATTCAAAGAGGAAGGTTCGAGTGTGTTATGATTCCGACCCAGATACTTCATAAAAAATACACGTTGATCTTAAACACCATGTTTCTTACAATTGATTCCTACCCTTTTGACAATCGAGCCCTTGTGACCCCATGACCCGATCTAGCTAGCAAGATATCAAGAGGTAAGTTAATCTTAAACACCACTTCTCCTATCATTGATTCCTACCTTTTTATTTTCTTCTCGAGCCATTTATTTTCTTTTCTTTTTATTTCTTATTTATCTTTTTTAACAAATCCCACTTGTTGGGCTTGGTTAGACGTTATTGACGACCCGGTACTAAAGCACATATATCGTTGGACTACCTAAGTATCTTACCATCACTATATTACGCCAATGGGTGCACTTGCCCAACGTGAGTTATAATGTGATGATAGTTTATAATGTTTTTATAAATATTAAAAATTGAACTAGTGCATAAACCCTCCTAAAATTAGCCATCTTTTATAAGCACACCATACCACGTCAAATTTTTGGCGCTGTTGCCAGAGATACAAAGATTTTGGGAAAAGTCTAAGCTGATGGCCTAGCCTAAAATTCGATTTTTAGAAGTCTGCTTGGAACTAAGACAGACCCCATGACATGACAACACGGGTCATGCCTCAACCCAGTTGCAGATCAACCTAGAAACATTTTTCGACACCGTCTAGAATTTAGACATGGGTCTTGCCGTGACAACACGAGCCATGCCTCGAGCCCAGCAGGAAACTCTGTCAGAATACTTGCCACAGACGTGTCTCACCCAGGTCTTGCCTTGACTTCCAGCATAATATTTTTCTATTTTATTTCATTTTCAGAACATTTTATGGGTTCGTTCTTGTTTACTTGTGCAGGTGGTGCATGACCTCTACCCGCTCAGGTGAACCAACACTCTACCCCTTCATCAACGAACCAGAACCGTACTTTCGTAGCAGATTTAGTCAATCGACTAGACTCGTGGCTGAAATAGAGGACAAACCAATGGCAGAGGAAAGAACCCTTATGGACTTTCTTAGGATAAGTCTGGATAACTTCGAGATTGCGATCATAGCTCCCAGGGTGAACGCGAACAACTTTGAGCTTTGGCCACCCCTTTCAAATGCTTCAAAAATCATCCACATACTATGGACTACCTGACCAAGACCCATATCTCCATATTTCCAATTTATTGGAAATATGCAAGACTTTTAAAATTAATGGCATGTCAGACAATGCCACTAGACTTAGAATGTCCTCATTTTCATTAAAAGATAGAGCAAATGCATGGCTAAAAAGACTCCCCAATGGTTCCATAACCACTTGGGACAACCTTGTTAGAAACTTTCTTTATAAATCATTCCCACCTATTAAAACTGCTAAACTACTGACTGAAATTAATTCTTTTCAACAAGAGGATAAGGGTTCTTTATATGAAACATGGGAACGTTTAATGGAACTTTTAAGAAAATATCCGCACCATGGAGTAGAAGTATTGTAACAGGTTTCCATCTTCTATAATGGACTATTACTCCAAACTCGTCAAATATTGTATTCTAACTCTGGAGGAATCTTAGGAAATAGGTGACATGCGGAAGTATTTTCGCAAATTAAAGAAAGAGCCCAAACAAGCTTTCAATTGCACACAACCTGAAAGAGCCAAAGCAAAAGCCCCTAGTGCATACAAAGTTGATGAGACCACTTTCCTTCAACTGTAACAAATTAAATTAAAAAACTTAAAGCAAGTAAGACCAATTCTACTGCCATAGCCTACGAAGGGTGTGGCGAACCCCATGAACATTGGAGTTGCATCCAACCAAAACAATAGCCGGAAGAAGTCAACTTTGTAAATAACACACCCCGGCCCAAGGTCCTCTTAGTAACACCTATACCCCCGAATGGAGAAATCACCCGAACTTTGGCTGAAAGGACAACAAAAACAGTAATGATAATAATAATAATAATAATAATAGTAATAATAATAATAATAATAATAATAATAATAATAATAATAATAATAACAATAATAACAATAATAACATGATCAGTTATAGTAATAATAGTCAACATCAATCTTTTAACCAAAGGAACAACTTTCAAAGAAACGAGCAACAATTTGTTCTTCATCCTCAATATAAAAATAATTGTTCCTGTAATGATGTATCCAGGTTAGAAGATATGATTACCTGCATGTTCTCTAAGAATTACAAGAAAATTGGTGAACATTTTGCTCAAAATGAAGCAGAAATACGCCATCAACGAGCATCCCTCCAGAATATTGAATAGCAGCTGTGTCAATTGGCGAAGTTGGTTCATAAGCGACCTCAAGGTGCACTTCCAACCAAGCCAGAGACCAACCCAAAGGCTCAAGTGCACACAATCATACTTTGAAGCCAAAAGGTTGTACCTGAATAATTATACCCTTCCGCATCTATTACTCAAGCAACAACAACCAAAAACATATCGCTACCACCTAACTCAAATACCACCACCACCCAAAAACCACCCAGTTCATTCATTACTCAAACCACACCTAACCTTTCACCACCGAAAAGAACCAACAACCCCTTCCTAACCCAGAACTAGACAAACCTCCTAACAGCCACACTCAGCCAAAAGAATAAGTTATAAGACAACGAGTTCCATACCTTGGGCCCATAGTCAAACAACAGACCGAAGAACAATCCAAGAAATTTATAAACTACTAAAAGAACTCCATGTCAGCATACCTTTTGTAGATGTTCTAAACCAAATGGCAAAGTATTCAAAATATATGAAGGATTTCTTATCTAACAAGAAACAATTAGAACAAATATAACATGTAGACTTGGGGGAGGAATGCTCAACGGTCCTGCTATATAAAATGCTAAAGAAGAAGCACGACCCAGGTAGTTTCACTATTCCTTGTTCCTTAGGAGAGTTTGCAGTGGAAAATGCGCTAGTTGACTTGGGGGCGAGTGTTAAACTTATGCCAACATCCATGTTCATAAGACTGGAAATTGGACATCCAGTCCCCCAACAAAGATGAAAATCAAACTTTCTGACCTATCAGTCAAATATCCAGAGGGGATAGTAGAAAACACTACTAGTCAATGGTGACTTTGTTTTTCCAACTGATTTTGCCATTTTAGACATGGAAGAAGACACGGAAGTGCCACTCATTTTGGGGAGGCCCTTCCTTGCCACATCAAGAGCAATGGTCGATATAAGTGACGGTAAGTTCAGGCTAAGATTCGGAGAAGAAGAGATAAAATTTGGAGTAGGGCAGAGAATGGAGGAAGACCCGTTGCAGAGTGGGGAAGCCATAGACACAAGTTTGGAATACGCCATCAAAAGGAGCAAGCTCATGGGATATTCAGCATCATCAAGTGGTATCACATAATTATAACACCATGGCCAGGTGGAACTTGTAGCAGAAACGTCAGGGTGTCAGGGTGTCACGTTACAAATTGTTCACAACACATGGTACTAAAGTTTCATTATATTGATTACATTGTTTAACAAATACAAATGAGTACAAGTAATTGTTTTTAAATTTAAAAGCAATCTAAATCCAAGGTCCATTCCTATGTGAATCATGATTGAAATATCTTCGTTTATCAATACCTGAAACATATGTGAAAATAGATGGTCAACAATAAAGTTGGTGAGTGACATAGGTTTTGTGGCCAAGTATTTGGCAATGTTGGTGCACTTGTGTCTGTACTTTGTCTGTATTTAGTCACGATGTAAACGATGTCCGTGTCCGTCCTGTAAGTTGACCAAGTCAACCGTCCTCCTGGTTTGACTTGGCCAAACAGTTAGTTTATGAATGTAACATGTCTGGTTCGAAGGATATCTCATCGAAGGATAGTTAGATCCTTCGATGAGCTCGAAAGTTGAACCTTCGATGGATGGACCTCGATAGATAGTCCTTCGAGGTCACTGTGAACCCTTCGATGGAAGTCTGATCGAAAGATGATCTTTCGATCAGTATTCCTGATCCTTCGACAGGTTCAACATCGATAGATGATCCTTCGTGACATCTATCGGATCCTTCGGTCAGACCTGCTGTGTATGGGTATATAAACCCATGCAGTGTGTTCATTTTAGTCAGACAAGAGAGATAGAAAGTTGAGAGCATTCTGTCCGAAACACACACACACACTTTGAGAGTTTGCAAAACACATTTGTGAACATTGTGCTTGTAACCGGAACCTTCATTCGTATTAATACAAGTGGTGTTAATCGGTGAACCTTTGTGTGTTTGTGTTTATACTTGTTTCATCTCGGTTTGCTTGCTAGCTTGGATTCCGCACTCGCTAGTGGGTTTGTATAACAAGGTTTAGGTTCGTCATCCTCCGAGAGGGACCTACAAGTGGTATCAGAGCCGTGGCTCTTTACCTTGTTTAAAACCGGGTTTGTTCAAGTTCTTGGTGTGTTTGGACACTTGGTTTAGCACCCGTTTTTGGTGGTTTTCTTGCATTTTTAAACTGAAAAACGAGTTCTAAACCTTTCGGGAGTGTTCGAGGTTGGGTTGGGTAACTTAAAAATCTGTTTTTAAGTAACTTGGTGTTTTCCGGCCATGTCTCCGGTGTGTTCCGGTGACCGGATCTTCTGGATAAGGTTTGCCATTTTGGGAAATTTTATTTGAAAGTCAAAAAGTTGGTGAAAAGTCGTGTGCAGGACATCCCTTCTGCCGAAAGTTGGTACACCAACCAATCACCTTTCTCACCAACCTGTCACCTTTTGTCAGTTGTGTCAGTGTGATCGAAGGATATCCTTCGAAGTCGAAAGACCATCTTTCGATCAAGGAAGGCTCGATAGATAATCATCTTTCGACCCATCCTTCGAAGTCAGAGATCTATCCTTCGATCCAGGGAATCTTTTCGAAAGATAGTTATTCGAAAGATAAGGATCTTTCAAATTGTGAATCTTTCGAAATAAGTGCTCGAAAGATAAGGATCTTTCAAACCGTGAATCTTTCGAGATAACTGCTCGAAAGATAAGGATCTGTCAATTGTGAATCTTTCGAAGTCTTTGCTCGAAACTCAACAGTGATCTTTCGAACACTGTTGATCCTTCGAACAAATCTTGATCTTTCGAACAAGGTTGTATCTTTCAATTTTTGTCTGTTTGAACTTAACAGTTTGTGGTTGTGTAGGTTTTCTATTAGTAATTTATCAAAATGAGTTGTACAAGTCCTTGGGATTAGAGTTTGGACTCACAATCTAGTCAAGAACTGACTTCTGCTGCAGCTTGGGCAAAAAGTATGTTTCCACCGCCATCAATCAGTCCAAGTCAATGGGCTTTGGTATCCAATCAAAGTCAAAGCATTCAAAACCTTTTGATTAGTGAAAGCGAAACGGGCAGCAACAATCGTCCACCAAAGTTGAATCATATGAACGACTTCCCATCATGGAAAAATCGCTTTCACACGTATGTTCAAGGGCAAAGCACCGATCTTTGGACGTGTTTCATCAATGCATTCAATGCCAATCTGGAGGTTGCTGCGTCCACTTCAGAAGGTTATGCAAACATGCTGGAAAATGACAAGAAGGCTTATGAATTGGAGAAAAAGGCCTTTGCTACACTTACACAAGCACTCAACAAAGATATCTATCATCAGTTCTCCTACTGCAAGACCACGAAAACGTTGTGGGATGCCTTAGTTGCTAGAGGAGAAGGCAATGCAGCTACTCGAAAGTCTCGTCATGATTTGTTGAAGAAAGAGTTTGAATCGTTTCAGTTTTTGGAAAACAAAACTCTAAATGATATGACAACACGGTTCTATCATCTGATTAGTGAAATGTGTGCTTATAGGGTTGTATCTACTCAACAAGACATGGTAAATAGGTTTGCTGACGCTTTGCCTCCAAAATGGAGTTCTTTTATTGAGTTGTTGAAGCACACTGGAACTCTAGACACTGTTAACATCTATGAGTTCATTCAGAAGCTGGAACATAAAAATGATGAAGAAATTAGGAAAGCAAAGCGAGCTCCCGCTCCTCAGAATACAGAAATGTACCTTCCAGGCTTCGATGCTTTGGCAAGATCCGCTGCAGCTCAGCAACAGCAACCTAAACTGCAAACTGCATTTGTGTCTAACACAAGTTCTCTTCCGTTTCCTCAATCAACTGCTGCTCCGGCTTTTGATCCAAGGTCTTACATTCCCGTCCCAACACAGCCACAAGTCCAACCTCCACAACAACAACAGCAGGCTCACTATACAAGCAATCCTCAACCTAAAAACCCTAACACAATCCGAGTCGATAATTCAAACCTTTCACACCTCAGCATTGAAGTTGCTAAGGAGCACATGGAAATTATTAATACAATGGTCAGTGCTTACTGTGGTTTGGTAGCAGGTCAGCTTGGAAACATCAACATGACCAATGAAGATTATCAACAGATCGACAAGGAAGAAATGGAGTTGATGGATATTAAGTGGGCTTTTGCAAGTGCGGTTAGAAGGGCCAAAGACTTTATGGCTCGTACTGGTAGAACTTCGTTGGAAGGAAAGAAAGATACGAAGTATGGGTTTGATATCAACGCCGTTACATGCTTCAACTGTGGTAATAAAGGGCACTTCAAACGTGAGTGCACTTTACCAACAAAACATGGCAATCACAACCCTTTCAGAAACCAGACGAGTACTACAAATGTGAATGCCCGACAAGAAAACCGTGAAAGGAGGATGGTGGCAGTTAATAACAATCAGGGCCAGCCTGGAAATTCAAATCCCAATCGGGCTTTGGCTGTTCAAGCTGATGAGGGATGTGACTGGTCAGTGCAGTTTGGTGAAGATGATCAGAGAAGTGGAACAGCTTGTTATGCAAAGATCATCGAGCATGTTCATAAAGAAGAGTCCTTTGGAAGTGATGACAGTTCCGGTTATTCTGGAAGTTCTGATGAAGAAGGCTCTGTTTCTGGGGATAATCACTCAGAGTCTGATGTGAAGGAGGAAGGAGGTGATGATATTCAGGATCTACTGAATGAAGCTGATGAGCTTAAATGTCAGAAATCGATTCTGATTAGGAAGGCGGCTACTGCATCAAAGGAAATGGAGAAGTTCTTTTCTGAAGACGGATCTTTTTCTTTTCAAACTGCCTTTATGGCAAACGGTTCAGCCTCTTCTAGTCAGGTAAATTCTGAACCACCTGCTCCTAGTGTTTGTAAATCATGTGCTGATATGAAGCTTGAATCAGAAAAGCTTCATAGTCATAATCAGAATTTGGTTATTGAACTGTCGAAATGCAAAGAGGCGAACATGGCTTTAACTCGGAATGAAAAAGATTTTAAATCTGTAATAGAAACATTAAAGAAAAATGTGTCCGAGGTTAACAAAGTAGTTTACCACAAGCAAGTAAGTATAAATGAATACATTAACATTGTGGAAGAAACTAAGAAGCAACTAGCCATTGCCCAATGCGAGCATGATGCGATCAAACAAAAATTGGAAAGTTATTCTAACTCCCAATTTGTGCTTGATCACATCATCGATGTTCAACAACCAAAGGGAAATCAGAAAGGCATAGGGTATAAGAAATGTCTGCCCCCCTTGATGAACAATTATACCAAGATGCCTGATGAGGAGGAAATGCCTCGGTATGAACCCAGTGTGCCTCTTGATGTTGAGGAATTTGCTACTGGCCTAGGGTTCAAACCGGACAATTCTTCAGACACATCCTCTAAGGAACAAGAAACTTCATCATCCATGAAGCAAAGTCCTCCAATTATTGAGGACTATGAGACATCGGATGATGAATCAGAAGTGGATGTAGGTGAACAGGATAAATCACTTAACAAGATGAAAGGAGTAGTTATTCCACGAGAGAATCACATTCTTTGTGATCCTGATACTCCTGATGTCCCATCTGTTAAGAAGCAAGTGATTGATCCTGTCAAAGTTGATAAGGCATGTGTGTCTACTGTTAAAAGCAGTAACGTGTTGTATACATTGGTTGGAGATAATAAAATCTACTCAGATCATGTTTTCCCAATTAAAAATGTAAATAAATCTTTGATTGACAAAGTCTTTGAAGACAACACAAACAAATTTTTGGGAAAAACACTTCCGGGGATTGTGGTAACACAATGTGATCCAATTCCAAAGGCTGAGATTAGAAAACAGTTTGGTAATCACAAATCCTCAACCACTCAACAACCTACTGCTTCTAATGGTAAACAACCAGTCAAACGAGCTCAAAAGCATAAAGTCACTCAGATGAAGTCTGAATCAAAAGGAGCTCGTTACAAGAAGAAAGCAAAAGATGTTAAATTTGTAGCATCAAAAGGTACAGATAAAATTGAGACTTTTGAAAACAAATCAAACACTGATTTTGTACAACAAGTCAAGATTTTGAAACGTAACAGCGATAACAATTACACCCAACACACAAACGGGTGTGATGAAAGAGCAAGTACCTCAGGTTCTACAGGTTCGACATCTGCTAGTCGATCAAGTTCTCCTAAGTTTGTTGAAAGGAGAACTTGTTTTAAATGTGGAGAAATTGGGCACATCATCAAAAATTGCCCAAATGCTCCAAAGAATAAACTTGTTGAGAAAGCTCCACCTGAAACAATTCATCCTCAACGTCGGTCAGTTTCACCTAAACATGATAAACGAACGGTAAAAGAACAAGAAACTAAACAACGACGTAAGAACATGAAAATTGTTGAAAAAGCTTTAAAATCTGAGGTTAAAACAGTTCAAAAGGAACCTAGTGTGTCACAACCTGTAAAACCAGAATCTTCAAAAACTGGTAGGCAAAAACGAACTTGGTTACCTAAGGCGGGTGACAATTCAGGGGGAGCAGTTGTTCTTGAAAATCATCAAGAGATTGATATCACGTTTCGTGATGCTCAGGGACGACCCAAGACCACTAAGGCTTGGGTCCCCATTCTCAACTGATGTTTTTAAATGACATGTGCAGGATGTTCTAGGAGGAACTATTAATAGTCATTGGATTGTTGATAGTGGAGCATCCAGGCACATGACTGGCGACTTACGGCTCCTATACGACGTGAGAAACATTAGAGGAGGGTATGTTGCTTTTGCGAGAGACAAAGGCGGATTCATCACTGGAGAGGGAAGTATCTCAAATGGCATCGTGTGCTTCGATAAGATCAATTATGTTAAGCAAATTGATCATAATCTTCTCAGTGTGTCGCAAATCTGCGATAAGAAATTCACCGTGCATTTTGATGATGCCGGCTGCTATGTGCTGAAACCTGGATTCAAAATTCCACAAGAATGGATTCTCTTGTCGGCTCCGAGAGTTAATGATCTTTATATTCTCGACATGAGCCAAGCGATTACAACATCTGCACAAGTCACTTGCTTTGTCTCAAAAGCCACGGAAAAGGAGTCTATATCTTGGCACAGAAGAATGGGACACATTCACTTGAGAAAAATGAATCATTTGGTGAAAAATAATCTTGTGAATGGTGTGCCTGTGAGAAGTTTTCATTTACAAGATATCTGTGTCTCGTGCCAAAAAGGGAAGCAAACAAAGAAGTCTCACCCTTTGAAGAAAATCAACACTGTCAGCATGCCTCTCGAACGTCTTCATATGGACCTTTTTGGACCTATGAAGCACAAGACAACATTTGGAGATGCTTATTGTCTAGTTGTTACTGATGATTATTCTAGATTTTCTTGGGTATCCTTTATGGCCCACAAGAGTCAAACTCCTGGCATCCTCAAGGATCTTCTCACAATGTTGGAGAATCTCTATTCGTTGAAAGTGAAGAGGATCCGAAGCGACAATGGAACCGAATTCAAGAATCAAGTTATGGATGAGTTTTGTACTTCTAAAGGCATTCTTCATGAGTACAGTTCTCGGTATACTCCACAACAAAATGGTGTCGCGGAGAGGAAGAATCGGACGATTATAGAAACTGCAAGAACAATGTTAGTAGAGTCGGAACTCCCTATTCAATTCTGGGGGGAGGCTGTATCGGCTGCATGCTATACGTTAAACAGAGTTCTTACAGTAAAGAGACATGGCAAGACTTGCTTCGAACTCCTTCAGAAAAGGAAACCGGATCTTTCTTACCTAGAACTGTTTGGTGCTCCATGTACTATGATTGAGCCGGATGGAAAGTTTGGAGCAAGAGCTATCGAGGGTTTCTTCCTTGGATATGCTACTCCGAATTTTCGTGTTTGGAATCTGGCTACCAAAAAGATTGAGCTTTGGAGCGAAGTGAGGGTTCAAAGGTACACGAGTCCTGTTAGGGCTCCGGGTGATCCGTGGATGTTCGATTATGATGGACTATTTGACTCCTTCAATCTACCAACCTTTGATGAAGAGTCAGCAGCGGCTAGGATGTTGTTGGAAAGTGACAACGCTGCTGTCTCGCCATTGGTTAGACCTATTGTTGTTGACCCTCAAGCTTCTTCGTCTGTCAACAATATGGTTCAAAATGAGGTTTATGAAGATGCTGCTGATTATAATGATTCTTCTGAAGATGATGAATATCATGATGCAGCTGAAGGATCTTCGGCTCCAGCTGCTCCTGTTCAAGGTGCTTCTGGTGATACACCTCATATGCAGAATGTAGACACTGCTGAAGGGAATGCATCCACTTCTACACACATTCCTGGTGTGGAGTTGGTTGTTGATCTTAATCTTACCAATTTGGGTATCAATGCACGTGTGCCAGAAAATCCTGAAATGAGGATTCATGATACTCACCCCCAGCAGAATATTATAGGAGATGTCCATCGCGGTGTGCAGACGCGTAATCAGCTGAGAAACAACCGGAATGCTGGTTTGTATTCAGCTATAAGAGAATCTGGTCAACAAAAAGACTGGTCCTTCGCATGTTACGTGTCACAAGAAGAACCAAAATCGTGGAAAGAAGCATTGAAAGATAGTGCTTGGGTTGAAGCCATGCAGGAAGAATTGCAGCAATTTCAAAAGCTTGGTGTTTGGAAGCTTGTTGAAAAACCTGAGAATTACAAGAAAATTGGCACTCGATGGGTCTTCAAATGCAAGAAAGACGACCGTGGAGTAGTTATTCGAAACAAAGCACGTTTAGTCGTTCAAGGTTTTCGTCAGATAGAGGGAATCGACTACAACGAAGTCTATGCACCTGTTGCACGTCTGGAAGCAATTCGGATCTTTCTGGCTTATGCCTCATTCAAAGGATTCAAGGTTTACCAGATGGACGTCAAAAGTGCATTTTTACATGGTGTGGTTGAAGAAGAGGTATATGTCGAACAGCCTCCAGGTTTTGAAGATCCTGTCCATCCCGATCGGGTTTGGTTGCTCAACAAAGCTCTCTATGGTCTTCATCAAGCACCACGAGCTTGGTATGCAACCTTATCTACCTATCTGCTGGAGAACGGTTTTCGAAGAGGTCTTATCGATTGTACTTTCTTCATCAAAGAACAAGATGGAGATCTTCTTCTGGTGCAGGTATATGTTGATGATATTATTTTTGGTTCTACTAATGATGTCTTGTGTAGGAATTTCGAGCGCATTATGCAGGATAAATTCGAGATGAGTGCTATGGGGGAAATGACCTTTTTCTTGGGCCTTCAAGTGCAACAAACTGAGTCTGGGATATTCATCCATCAGACTAAATACGTTGGTGACATCTTGAGCCGGTTCCAGATGTCTGATGCAACGCCCATTGGTACCCCACTGCCACAAAATCACGGAATTACTCCAGACTTGAAGGGTGAAGCTGTTAGCCCCTCATACTATCGCGCTATGATCGGATCTCTTATGTACCTCACAGCATCAAGGCCAGACATAATGTATCCAACGTGCCTGCTTGCCAGATATCAAGTCAACCCGAAGGCCTCACATCTTGCAGCTGTAAAAAGGATTTTTCGTTATTTGAAGGGTTATCCTGACACCGGTCTATGGTACCCTAGGGATAATAACTTTGACTTAGTCGCATTCAGTGATTCTGATCATGGCGGATGCAAAATCGACGGCAAATCCACAACGGCTGGATGTCAGTTTTTAGGAAATCGCCTAGTCACATGGCAGTGTAAGAAGCAGACGTGCGTCGCTACATCAACATGCGAAGCTGAATACATTGCTGCCTCAAGTTGTTGCTCCCAAGTTCTTTGGATTCAACAACAATTGCGGGACTACGGTTTTGAATTCCTAACTACTCCTATTTACGTTGATAATTCTGCTGCATTACAGATCACTAGAAATCCTGTGCAGCACTCAAAGACCAAACACATCGAAATTAAGTATCACTTCATACATGATTGCTTTGAGAAAAGATTAATCGATGTTGTTAAGGTCCACACCGATGACCAACGTGCCGACCTTTTTACCAAAGCTTTTGACAAATCTAGATTTGACTTTTTATTATTGGTAAACGGCATTAAGGTCAAGCAAGAGTAAACCAACATCGGAAAATCATTTTTGTAAATACCTGTGTGTTTTAAATTTGTCTTAGTTTGTTGATTTTAGGGGGAGTAAATCCAAAAATCGGAAAATCCAAAAACATCGAAAAATTTCAAAAACACAAAAACAATAGAAAAACAAAAATGAGTTTCCTGGCGAGCAAAAGAGAAAATGATAGTACATCAGTGGTCTATCCAAACCTCTTTAAACCTTAAATGAAAAACGATAAGCAGCTCTATATAAGATGTATCGGTAGGCTCACAATCATTTTAAAGTGTGCAGGGTGATATAAACTTCAATCGACTGAAGATCAGGTGGGAACCATTCATTGGCATATGGTCTTAGTACCGAAATTTCGTTTGATAGATTGCCGAGGTTCTGAGATATTCGGTCTTTATGCTGCTTATCATCTGGGTATCATGGTTGTATCTTTTACCGAAAAATAACGGGGACGCAAGTCTAGATCTTCCATGATACTATACATACGTGTAAATATTACATACTGCATTTGACCTCAATAAGTGATAAACAATCACATGTCCAAACAAATAAGTAATAAAATATCACATTTATCCGGGAGTCAAGTTCGTCTCTCTGCTGTATGGAAGTACTGACCTGTTCACGGACTTGCTCCTGTGCCCTCATGCATATGAAAATCAAGTTCCTCATCAATAAGTGATTATATCACATAGGGCTTGTTTTCAAATCAAAATAAGTGAGTATCTCACATTTTATACGGTCAAACAGATGATAATCAGTATACTCACCGGTAAGATGAATTCTCGTGCATACCTTGATACGGGAATGTGTCGTGATGTGGATGAACACCGGTCGGTAAGTATAAATCATACCTTAACGTATCCCCTCGCCATGATTACATCTGATAAGTTGAGCTTAAGTGGACAACAATACCGATAATTGTTATAGGATGCTTATCTTAACGTTAACTAACTGAACAACAAGAGTGTTTTGACATGACCGTACACTGATATGATTCTCTTACCCTCGAAACTCGCAAAAAGAATGTCTGTATATATTTATTTACTACTTAACTTTTATTGTTTTCTTTTAAACAGTTTCGTCGTTTGGTGCATATCAGCACGACATTAGCGGTGATGTCGTTTGATAACACTCAAAGGATATTAAAATTGTTGTCTTTTAATTTCAAAAATACCAAAAAGATTTAAGGTGAGTTTTAATATAAACTTTATAAAAGCCAAAAAGATTTTATTTCTGCTTTATTTTCGATCGTACGATGTTGGAGCTCGAGTCTTCGTTACCTGAAACCTGAACGAAAACCGAATTGCCTAAATCTTCATAAACGGTCGAAATTTGCATGTTTTGAAAGTTAAAAAACTAAAATTGATAAATTTGTAAAACTTTCAAACTGTCGGATGGTGTTTGATTGAAACATGGTCATTCGTGTGTCATTTGTTTATACTAACTATTCCAAGCAGTTGTTCTCATTACGCGTTTAGATTTCTTGCATGTGCAGATTCTAAAGGCTAGGAGAACATGGCCGATGACAAGCTTTGGAATGAAGACACGACGTGAAGGCGCTCAAAAGATGAAGATGATCGAGTTGCCACTGGCCATCATCAACACCACAAGGATCTCACTTCATAAAGATTAAAGTGTTTCACGAGCATAACTCAAGGGGGAGCTTATGTTAAGGGGGAGTTTGTCAACACACTTCCTACATGATACGGGTAGTGTGTTGATACACTTTCTGCTTTCAAGACGTGAAGACTTTGAAGATCCTCCGACATTGAAGACTCGAAAGGACATCCGAGACTTGAAGACATGAAGATCAAGGATGATCAAATTCAAGACAAATCTGCAAACATCGAAGATCGAGACAAAGCTACAGCCAAGGGGGAGTTTGTTGGTGCACTTGTGTCTGTACTTTATCTGTATTTAGTCACGATGTAAACGATGTCCGTGTCCGTCCTATAAGTTGACCAAGTCAACCGTCCTCCTGGTTTGACTTGGCCAAACAGTTAGTTTATGAATGTAACATGTCTGGTTCGAAGGATATCTCATCGAAGGATAGTTAGATCCTTCGATGAGCTCGAAAGTTGAACCTTCGATGGATGGACCTCGATAGATAGTCCTTCGAGGTCACTGTGAACCCTTCGATGGAAGTCTGATCGAAAGATGATCTTTCGATCAGTATTCCTGATCCTTCGACAGGTTCAACATCGATAGATGATCCTTCGTGACATCTATCGGATCCTTCGGTCAGACCTGCTGTGTATGGGTATATAAACCCATGCAGTGTGTTCATTTTAGTCAGACAAGAGAGATAGAAAGTTGAGAGCATTCTGTCCGAAACACACACACACACTTTGAGAGTTTGCAAAACACATTTGTGAACATTGTGCTTGTAACCGGAACCTTCATTCGTATTAATACAAGTGGTGTTAATCGGTGAACCTTTGTGTGTTTGTGTTTATACTTGTTTCATCTCGGTTTGCTTGCTAGCTTGGATTCCGCACTCGCTAGTGGGTTTGTATAACAAGGTTTAGGTTCGTCATCCTCCGAGAGGGACCTACAGGCAAAAGTTTTGTTATTGCAATACATTGTCCTACTGTACGAGTTGATGCATGAAAATAGATTTTTGTAGCCAAGTATATGGCGATAGTTTAATATTGCAATACATTATGTTTGATAGTAATTGTTTGTGACAAAGTGTTTTGTGGATGGCAATATGTATAAAACCAAGAAATTTGTGTAAACGAAAATTGTACATTGTACTTTGTTTCAATTGTACTTGTTTGCACAGAAACACTTAGCATAGAAACTAACCAAGAACTTGTGAAAGTTTATAAATCCAAGCTAGGATTTAGAATTTGAGTATCCAACAAGAATCTAACTTGTGATTTGTACTTTGTTTCACCACACAAGATTTGCACGTAAACCCTTACCAGAGAAACCAGCCAAGAACTTGTGAAAGTACTTTTAGAAATCTAATCAAGGATTTAGATTATACTTTGTTTCACCACATAAGTTGTACACACAAAGAGCACTTAGTAAACATATATGCCATAACGTAGTATTTGAGAAAAATTGGTTTACACATATAAATCACCCCAAAACGATTTGAAAACAGAAAGTATATACTCACTTGGATTGTCAATGATGTGTTTACACGTGCTTGCAAATCTCAAGTATTTCCTAGTAACAAGGATTTGTTTGTCAAAGTTTTGTTGTGATGATGTTTGTGAATGAATATGGGTTATGGAAACATTGAATATATCAAAATGTTTAGATTCTTAGAGAAGAGGAATTTTTGACAGCCTTCTATGTTGCCTTTGTAAAATATGTTTAAAATAGTAAATGTCGTCGAAAATTATAAAATTTTTCAGTGTGCTAAGTTACAATGTAATCCACAACTTTCATTTAGAAAGTTTTTGTGCTTGGAACCTTGGAAAACGGTCGAAACTGCGGATCTTTGCAGATCTTTCAGTTTTGACCTTCAGTTTGGTTTTGGTTTTAAACGATTGAGGGTCCAAACCAAAGTGTTTTTTAGCATATAATATATCTTAAAATTGTTTTTCAATGTTCTTAATCATGAGGTAAGAGTTTACTTCATTTGGTTAATTTTTAATGAAGTTATGGTCGTTCAAAGTGACAAAACATAATTTATCCAAAATAGGATAAAGTACTTATGTGTTCTGTTGGTATTTTTACTATGCGTAAAAATACGGGTTTGGACGAAAATAAGCTACGAAACTATTTTTTATTGAAAGATCTAAAGGAAAGGAACTTACTAACTTTAGGGGACTTCTCCAAAAGACTAGAAGAGAAATCTCAAAGTAAGAAGGAAGAAACTCTTTGAAGTGTTTGTATTTTGAGTTGGTGTGAAGAAAATGATGATCAAAGGGTGCTACTTATAGTGAAGGGAGGTTAAGGAGATTAAGACAAGTGTCCATAGAGGCATAAGGATGTGATTAGTGTCCATTGAGGTGTCAACACTAGAAGAAGTGTGGCAAAGGAGAAGATAAGTGGCAAAATATGGCCAAGACAAGTGTTCATGGGTGTTTGTGGAGATGATTAGTGTCATATAATATGTTTAAAGCTTGACAAGTGTCCATGAGTGAAATGATTAGTGTCTTGCTATGTGGCATAAGATGGTAACAAAGGTTTTTGGTATTTTTAGTCCCTAGACTTTGAGTTTTGGTGTTTTGACAATTTTAATCCCATAATTAAATTTAGGAAGGTTTCAGGTATCTATATTTATATGATACTTAGAGGTATTGACGGTAAGTTTAAATTATAATGTTGTATAAATGAATATTTAGTATGAAAATTAAAGCCTCGAAATTTTCACCGGGGTTACAATAATAAACCATGTTTGTTCCTGCCAAAGAACTAAAACGTGACGCGCCATGTCAGCTTTCCATGGATGAATAAAAGCCAGAAAACATATATTTTAAAGAAAATGAGAAGAATGGAGGTTGCGTCTATAAACAAAACCTAGAAATATGGATTTTGTTACCAAATCCCAAATTCATTTTCCAAAAAAAAATTAATTTCTAAGAAAAAACCCCAAAGAAAATTAAAAATATAAAAATAAGGGGCACTTCGTACGCATGCAATTTTTCAAAACCATTACGGATAATTTGGACATTAAAAGCATGAAATGACAAAATCCCCCAAAAACTCAAATATTATGTGGTGGTATTGAGGATGACCCTTCTCCTAAGATAAATAAGGAAGAAAGTTGTGAGTGGGATGGAAGGGGAGATTTGCCATGATTAAGATGATTGAAATTTGATGATGGAGAGTGAAATTGAACTTAGGGTTTGCAGTTGATCACAAGATTGTTCGAAGGCGATTAAAAGAATCTCGGATTGATCTGGAAGCTTATTTATAGGGAATGGATAACGGACAAAGAGAATCTGCTGGATTTTGGCAAATTGTTGGTTCAAGCCAATAGTTTTGTGCAATATGTACAAAAGTGAAGAATACTAGTACTTTGATTGTTTGTTTGTTTTTTATGATTGCAAAACACTTCAATAAAGAGATTTTAGAACCCATGCATGCCTGGTTTCATCACGGCTTGATTGGTCACTTTGACCACTATTTTGACCCATTGCCAACTTTTTTACCACCCTAATCAGCTCCTTTTGGTTCTCTGCCAGTGCTTTTATGTCAGCACTTTGATCAGAGTTCCTTTGCTTGTACTGATTATGGGTAAAATGGGAATTCTTCTATTTGGGCATGATATTTGCCGGAGCTGCATCAGTAACCTATACTGTACAGGTCAAGTGAATTTTTTTTGTGATTCATAGCAAATATAACAGGAGTTTCAATAATATCAAAAACCTCAAAAGAACCAGTGGATTCACAATAGCTATAGCTGGAATCACGACATGGGTATAATACTGGTTTTTCATAAAAAATTTCTAGATTTGAAATCTTGCTTTTTCATAAGCCAACACCATGTAGCAATCTTTAGTATTATGATTGGTTTACTCACAAATAGTGCAGAATAATGTGCCTTTTGTGCCTTTGCCCCTTTTTGAACTTGATTTTGATTTGGTTTTCAAGTTTTGGTTAGGGCTAACAGTTTTGGACACTGGAGGGTTAGCAATTGGTGCCATTTTTGCATCAGAGGTCACAAAAGTCAATGGTTTGAAATTCAAGTCAACACATGTTTCATCACACCAATTGGTGTTGTGGTGACCAGTGAATTTGTGAGAAGAGACACACTTAGTGGTTACAAGCTCCTTTCCAATTGAGGGATTGGATTTAATGTCATAGACTTGTATTTTTGGAGTGTAATCACTTGGTCCTTGTGTGTGATTATACCTTAGACCAAATCCTTTGCATGACTCAACCCACATGTGACAATTCACTTGGGTTAATTCAAGTTGTTTTTAACATGATTGGTATTTTGAAAGAAGTGATTCTGGTTGTGTTGAATGGTTTGAGACTTCATCTTTTAAATCAGATATCACTTGATTCCAATAGTTTCTCAGAGTTTTCAGATTTATTGAGTAGCTTGATATTCACTGCTTTGATATTCCCAAATTTTTGTATGCACTTTTCAGGCCAAAGTTCTGATAGTTTTATGGGGATATATCAACATGCTAAGATGGTCTAGCAGTTGTTGATGTAGCAAGTGGAATAATGCACAAACCAATAGTTTCATTAATGCTACAATCTAATGTGTCACTTAATGCTTCCAAAAAACTAGTGCAAGATTTTGGTGATTATGATTGAGTACAAGCACGCTAAAGTGTTCCTCATTCAAATTCTCGGTCAAACAATTTCAATCTATAAAGCTTTGAGCGAAGAAAACTTTGTTGAGTAGTTTCTTGTGCAGTGGAACGAATAATTTGAGAAACTACTAGTAATTGAGCATGGAATTAAGTTTGTGCTTGTGAGGGTGTTTCAACTTGTGCTTGTTATATGTTAACATGTGGTGTGTGATATCAAGAATGAATATTCACATGAGGATATGAATTTTGAATGGGTGAATGTGCAAAATGTGATGTAGATTGTGTGTTGTGACCCAGGGTATTTTGGGAAAAACTTTGATTAGGATAACTTTCAATTGGTATTGAGGTTTATGCAATATCCCTACACTCTCTTGGAAAGTGACATAGCCTATGACATCTATAGCATTCAACCCTGGATTTATCCTTCTCAAATTTACCCCTACCCTATACACCAGGAAATTTCCAACCAGTTTTGTTATAAGGTTGATTAGAATTGATACTCAATAAAACAAGTTGGTCAAGGAGGTCAAACTCTTCCTGGTCAAAAGGGTCTACTGGTTTATGATCATACATCCTCAAAGCATAATTCTGATTTCCCACATGTGATGTGTCATTTTGAGAACTAAAACTAGTAGTTATATCAACAAAGGGATCATAACTCTATTCATTTACTCTGTATAAGATGATGATGACTTGAGTCATCAGGGTTATGTTACCAAATCTGTAATCATCAGTAGTTTTGTTTTGCCTGACGACATCAGCTTTTGTTTTTTGTCGGTCTTTCTCTTATAAATGAAGAGTTTACCATGAAGTTGTGTCAAAGTCATCTCTTTAAAACCAATAAAGTTTCTTGACACATAAGTAGTTGTATCCCATTTATCAGGAAGAGAACTCATGAACTTGTCACTCAGAGCAAACTTTGTAAAACTTTTTCTGCAAGCCTAAGCTAGCTAATAAGACAGTTAAACCTTTCAAACTGTTGAGTCGGAGATTTTCCCTTGGTATGAGATAATGTTTCATATTGTTGATTTAAAATTTCTTTGTTGTTCTCTTGAATTTCATCTGTACTCACAAATTATCAGTTCACAACATCCCACAACTCTTTGGCATTCTAATAGTGGAGCAACCTCGCATAGATTTCATTGGGTAAGGCCATGGCCAGTATCCTGAATGCCTTAGCATCAAGCTCCAACTTTTGGAAATCCTGCTTAGAGTAGTATGTGGGCTTCTTAGGAATATTAACATTAGGTTGTTCAGTACTCGGAACAGAGGGAACATGAGGTCTATACACCACTGATGCAACCAATGTTCTGCTATAACAGGTGGTGACCCATCCTTCGTTGCTATATTTTAAATTCATGATGAACGAGCATTAGAGGCTTGTTTGCCAATCTGGTATTGTGAAGATCATGAGCGATTGACATCTCTCTGAGTTCTATTGAATTTTAATTAAAAGAGCAGAGTATCAAAAATGACTAGTTGAATTGATTGGTCTAATTCTTGTCAATATGCATGATCACTCAATAAGTTATCAGTTTGAGCTAGATTATCATCTAAATCAACGATTAAGTCAATTCAGTTAACCTTGCTCTGATTCAATTAAACAGTTAATCAAATCAATAATTCAATATTTTGATCACTCAAACAGTTATCAATCTTAGTGTGTGTAGTGTGTGTTTTTGTTGTAAAATAGTTAATCAAATCAATAATTCAATCAAACAGTAATAACTAAACACATCAAGCTATCACAGATGAAATAGGGAATGAT
This sequence comes from Helianthus annuus, assembly GCF_002127325.2. NCBI lineage: Eukaryota > Viridiplantae > Streptophyta > Magnoliopsida > Asterales > Asteraceae > Helianthus > Helianthus annuus. The sequence continues at coordinate 66,807,406 of NC_035443.2, forward strand.
TGCAAATGATTCATATATTGAATTCAATGATGTAAACAATCACAAGTTACATTCAGTGCTCCCCCTCACTAGGTGAACCCACTTTCACTAAGTTTTTATGCTCTAGGATCTTAGTGTTAACCATTACAAAGAAAAAACAAAATATATATATAGGAGGCGTGAATTGCTGAGGACGTCATCTTGAAAGCAACCTTCAACAGCCTCATTAAATGATGTAACTGCAAGAAGTTGTGAAATTTCTAGATTGTTACACTGTTACATTGAATTGGTGCTCTTTTGTAAGTGTAGGGAAAACAACTAGATTTCACAGTATTGGTTGGAAACCAGCACTTCCGGAAATTCTAAACTTTTGTCCTTGACTTGTTGACTTGGTCTTCTAGTCTTCACTCTTTGACTTTGGTTAACCTTAACTGTTGACTTGTTGACTAGCACTTTGACCATCAGCACTTGTTCTTCTGAACTTGATAAGCATTTGTTCTTCTAAACTTGATACTTTGAGGGCAGTGATATTTTGTGAAGCTTTCAAATTGCTGGACTTTGTAGACTGTATTTTAACTTATTCAAGAAAGAAAGAAAGAATGATGGATACTTTGGATTTTGTTTTTCATCATGAGCAGATCATATATAACCCAACATGTTTTAAGTTTTTTCAATAAATTGACTCCTAACAAACATCCTAGGAAAATATTATTCATAACAATCTTATTTTGTTTTTTATATATCGGTTTTGTATGGAACCACGTTATTAAAAATTTTGATTGTTGTAATTTAAGGTTTTTTTGTACAAGTGATTGTATTGTTTTCCATTGCATCATCATATCCTATCGTATTGTATCTTATAGTATCATGCCAAATTGTATTGTATTGTATCTAATCATATCATATCATATCATATCGTATCGCATCGTATCATTTTGTATAGTATTGTTTCATATAGAATCGTATAGTATCATAATGTATTCGAACCGTATCACATTGAGTTTTATCGTATTGCAGCCTATCAAAACCTATCGACTCATATCATATCGTATCCTATTATATCATATTGTATTGCTAACATCTTACATTACATTGTATTACATTGAATTGTATCATTATGGTTACAATTTTTCTTTAATCCAGAAAAGCATGAAAATGTATATAAATTAAATGAATAAAACAACTTTCAAGTATCTATATATAACTAACTAGAAATTTGTAGGTCCAGGTTTCGGGACCGAAACCGTGATTTTATGTTTATGTTCAAAGATGGAAGAGATAAGAGAGATGATAACAAACAAACTTTGTATTAATCCGGTAGTAAACATTACAAGTCGGCCCGGTTACATGACAACCGAACTAATACCAAAGAAGTATACATCCGGGGAGAAACCAAGTGGTGATTTCTCCCGGTGAGGTCTCAGACCTCCTCACACTCTCTTGCACACACTTGTGCTCTCACTCTTATGTTTTACAAGACAAGGTGTTGGTATTTATACCAAACACAGGTTGCACAGTCGAAGGATCAAGCTGACTGTCATCTGTCGACCATCCAGCTTTCGAAAGACACATACATACCTCGAAGGATCACATATCCTTCGAGGTCCATCTTTCGAGCTCATCGAAGGATATTCATAATCCTTCGATGCCTTATCCTTCGACATCAACATATACAACCATAACTTGTCTTGCAACCACACACGGTCAAACGAATAACCCTCTCGTTTGACCACTTCAAACGAGCGGGTCTATACACGTTCGATAGACCGTTTCACTAACTATTACAAATTCAGCGTAAAATAATAACTAATCTATTCGACAAGCATCGGACACAAAATCTGCATCAACAAATTCCCCCTTGTCCGTTGCTGTCGAATGCTGAAAATGCAACTGCAATCAATCTTCAGTCAAGTATTCATCTTCTCTGAGTTGACAAATTCCCCCTTGACCGATGATCCAGGTAAGTAGTATCTTGATGCTCATTGTATAATATTTCCCCCTCAGAGTGCGCGCATCCGAGTTGAGTGTTGTGCAATTTCCTCAAAGGACTCAATTGACCGATCTTCCGCTGATCTTCCAATACTCCAACCGGCATTTGATAAGGGTTCCATTCTTTAACAACTGCATCAAGTCTTGATCTTCAAGCGTCTGTACAAAACATTCCACGCAGAACCGTTTGTATCACCTGAAAATCACAACCTCTACCACCTGTGATTGCGTTTAGAAATTTACCGAAGAAATTCAACATTTGAAAATTTTTATCCCCCCATTTCTTTGGTAAGATCTCTAAACCTTAACAGATTCTTTCCACTTCAAAGAAACTGTCGTCAAATGTTCACCAATTCCCTCCACTGAGCGGAACTGTCGTCAATCTTCATTGAATGACGAGCGGAAGCGAATATACCGTGTTGTTTTTGGCCCATAATAGTCGCGTTACCATTTTTGCCATTTGCATTGGTAAACGTGACTACCCCACATATATCAAACATCAAGTCTTCATCATCTCTTGTTTTCATCATGCTGCATCACCCCGCAACCCCAACAATCTGTCTGATCTCCATCGAAAGACTGACCAACCGAAAGATGATCCTTCGAAAGCTGTCTTGCCACTACCGAAGGATGATCCATCGAAAGACTCCACAATCGAAAGATATGACAGACCGAAGGATGACCCTTCGAACACTGGCCTTCGAACATATCTTTCGAACATATCTTTCGAACATCTCAGTTGCTATCTTTCGATCATATCAGATCTAGAATCCAAAATATCTTGATCCTTCGAGATTGTTGAAAAATATCTTGATCCTTCGAAACCTCAAGATGACCCTTCGATACACTGATGATCCTTCGATACCCCCTTTTCATCTTTCGGGGTACCTGAACATCTTTCGAAGTATGAAACTCTACATCTTTCGAAGTATGAAGCTGTCAAGAACATGAAGAACACAGTGACGGTGAGATCTGCAGATTTGACGAAAATGCTTTGTATACAGTTTTTGATGATGGAAACTTGAAGATTTAGGAGAAAAACATAAAACCCAACACCCGGTTTAGCACAGATCTGGATATCCGGGTCCAGATCTGAGTTTTTCTCATTTTCCCCCTTTTTACATCTTGAACAAAAACCCACAAAAATCACAGATCTAGAGCACATGTGACTTAGTAAACGGTTAGTTTTACTAAATCGGGCACCATGGCTCTGATACCACTTGTAGGTCCCTATCCGGTGGATGACGAACCTCAAACCTTGTTATACTAACTCACTAGCGAGTGCGGAATCCAAGCTAGCAAGCAAACCGGGATTAAACAAGTATGAACACAAGCACACACGGGTTCACCGATTAACACAACTTGTATTAATGCAAATGAAGGTTTCGGTTACAAGCACAATGTTTACAAACCTAACTTGTAAACTCTCAAAGTGTGTGTGTGTTTTCTGGACAGAATGCTCTCAACAATATCTCTCGGATGTGTGTGTTCTGTCTGTGTGCATCTCTATCTAAAACTCAACACTGCATGGGTATATATATACCCAGCCTAGCATGTCTGATCGAAGGATCTGATAGATGGTCCGAAGGATCATCTATCGAAGACCAAGTATTCGAAAGATCATCAAGGACCTCGAAAGATTACCTTTCGAGGTCTATGATTCGAACCATATCTTTCGATGAGGTCGAAGGATCCACATTATCCTTCGACTTCTTATCCTTCGACACAGTACATCTTTCAACTGTTGACTAAGTCAAACCAGGAGGACGGTTGACTTTGTCAACTTACAGGACTGACAAGGACATCGTTTACATACAGACCGAATACAGACAAAGTACAGACACAAGTGCACCAACAAACTCCCCCTTGGCTGTAGCTTTGTCTTTATCTTCTATAGTTGTAGACTCGTCTCGAACTTCGACGGTCTTTGGTCTTCGAGTTCTCAAAACTCTGATGTCCTTTCAAGTCTTCAATGTCGGAGGATCTTCAAATTCTTCACATCTTGAAAGCAGAGAGTGTATCAACAAACTACCCGTATCATGTAGGAAGTGTGTTGACAAACTCCCCCTTAATATAAGCTCCCCCTTGAGTTATGCTCGTGAAAAGACTTTATCTTTATGAAGTGAGATCCTTGTGATGTTGATGATGGTCAGCGGCTACTCGATCATCTTCATCTTTTGAGCGCCTTCTCGTCGTGTCTTCATTCCAAAGCTTGTCATCGACCATGTTCTCCTAGCCTTTAGAATCTGCACATGCAAGAAATCTAAACGCGTAATGAGAACAACTGCTTGGAATACAGAATAAGCAAATGATACACGAATGACCATGTCACAATCAAACACCGTCCGACAGTTTGAAAGTTTAATAAATTTGTCAATTTTAGATTTAACTTTCAAAACTTGCAAAATTTTGACCGTTTATGAAGATTTAGTCAGTTCGGTTTTCAGTCAGGTTTCAGGTAACGAAGACTTGAGCTCCAACATCGTACGATCGAAAATAAAGTAGAAAGAAAATCTTTTTGGCTTTTATAAAGTTTATATTAAAACAAGCCTAAAATCTTTTTGGTATTTTTGAAATTAAAAGACAACAATTTAAAATCCTTTGAGTGTTATCAAACGACATCACCGCTAATGTCGTGCTGATATGCACCAAACGACGAAACTGTTTAAAAGAAATAATAACAGTTAATAACAGTTAAGCAGTACATAAATATTTACAGACATTCTTTTTGCGAGCTTCGAGGGTAAGAGAATCATATCAGTGTAATTAAGATAAGCATCCTATAACGATTATCGGTATTGTTGTCCACTTAAGCTCAACTTATCAGATGTAATCATGACGAGGGGATACGTTAAGGTATGATTTATACTTACCGACCGGTGTTCATCCACATCACGACACATTCCCGTATCAAGGTATGCACGAGTGTTCATCTTACCGGTGAGTATACCGATTATCATCTGTTTGACCGTATAAATTGTGAGATACTCACTTATTTTGATTTGAAAACAAGTCCTATGTGATATAATCACTTATTGATGAGGAACTTGATTTTCGTATGCATGAGGGCACAGGTGCAAGTCCGTGAACAGGTCAGTACTTCCGTACAGCAGAGAGACGAACTTGACACCCGGATAAATGTGATATTTTATCACTTATTTGATTTGGACATGTGATTGTTTATCACTTATTGAGGTCGAATGCAGTATGTATTATGTACACGTATGTATAGTATCATGGAAGATCTAGACTTGCGTCCCCGTTATTTTTCGGTAAAAGATACAACCATGATACCCAGATGATAAGCAGCATAAAGACCGAATATCTCAGAACCTCGGCAATCTATCAAACGAAATTTCGGTACTAAGACCATATGCCAATGAATGGTTCCCACCTGGTCTTCAGTCGATTAAGATTTATATCACCCTGCACACTTTAAAATGATTGTGAGCCTACCGATACATCTTATATAGAGCTGCTTATCGTTTTTCATTTAATGTTTAAAGAGGTATGGATAGACCACTGATGTACTATCATTTTCTCTTTTGCTCGCCAGGAAACTCATTTTTGATTTTCTATTGTTTTTGTGTTTTTGAAATTTTTTGATGTTTTTGGATTTTCAGATTTTTGGATTTACTCCCCCTAAAATCAATAAACTAAGATAAATTTAAAACACACAAAGATATTTTCAAAAATGATTTTCCGATGTTGGTTTTACTCTTGTGCTTGACCTTAATGCCGTTTACCAAAATTAAGTTTTATCAGAAAAGATTTAACAAATTTTGGAAAAATGAGTTGGCATGTCGGTAAGCGGTGCGGACCATGACAACATTGATGAGTTTCATATTGAAACAATCACGTGTAAGGTGATATCCGAGATCAACGTGTCATGTCAAAGAGTGCTGTACGAGATAATAACAATTCACAAAGCAGCTAAAATATCGACAAGTATAGGAGAGATTAAGAATTTAAAGGCGTATCCTGCAACTGTTCCGTGCATTGCAAGGAATCTAAGCACTCTCCCAACTGGATATCCACCCGGTGTGGACTTCAAAGTCGAATTTGCAACTACTGAAAAGTCTCTTGACAGCAATAAAATCATAAACCTCCGGGTCCGGCTGGTCTTCCACATTTCACCAGCGAAGGTCTTTGACTTTCTCTTTCAGAAATGGTGTGCGGATGTTCAATCCACGCCAAGGCATCGACACACATTTCACTTCATTCGTTCCTGTGGACCCGATCAAGAACCATAATGACCAAATTTTGACACGTTCTTCATTTGGTCGAATTTTGCAACTTCATTCAGCCACATTTTCTTTTTCTTTCCTCTCTCTCCATCAAAGGCAACAATTTCTTCTGTCGCCTATCTTGTGCAAGGACATTCCACTATCAACAATCCTAAGACTATCAATAGTTCCTCCTGGAACTTCCTGCACACTCACTCAGAGATTAGTTGGAGAGTGGGACCCAAGCCATTGTGGTCTTGGGTCTTCCATTTTCATCAATGACAATAACTTCTTGTCTTTGATGGTTTGTAAATTGTGATGGTCCCCCTGATTCAGTAACCGATTTAGGTTTCCATGTCTGTTTTGTTTTATCAGTGTCATTCTTTAAAATTTTAACTTCATTACAGTTTGAAGTTTTTGAATTTGTTGATTTTACAGAAACAGATTGTTTTTGAACCACATCGGTTTTAATTGCTTTTTCAATCCGTTTGACCTGTTGGCGTTTCTGCTTCTTCTCCCTTTCTTTTACAAGTCGGGGATCTTGTTTTGTGGAAACAGATGGCTTACGGTCAGTCTTGCCACGGGGATCATCAATCTTTCCTTTTTGCTTATGAAGATAAGGGCAATTTCGAATTATATGCCCAATGGTTCCACACTCAAAACATGATCTTCGTTCAACATACCTCGAAGAATCATGTGTTCTCTTAGCCGATGATGTTGAACTTTGTGAACCCGAGGTACTAGGCTGTGAACTGTTTTGTTCATTTCTTTTCAAAACAGTAGCTTTCTTGACAAAATCTAAGTTAGATTTATTTTCAAACGTTTCAATTTTGTCCGTTCCCGTCGATTTCACAAAGTTAACATTTTTCTTCTTCTTTTGATTCGGCTTCTTCTGGACTTGAGCCGGTGCCTTTCCTTTGGGCTTGGTGTGATTTTGCTGTTTTGGTATTGCTGGTAATTTCTTGTTGCCAAATTGTTTTCGAACTTCAGCCTTTGGGATTGGAGGACACTGTGTAACTGTAACTTTAGGTCCTGCCTTTCCCAAGAACTTACTAGTCGAATTCTCAAAGACTTTGCAGATTAAGGATTGATTAACATTCTTAATGGGAAAATCTTTGTCTGGGTAAATTTTATCATCACCAACTAGAGTGTACAGCAAATTCACACTCTCCGGCTCTTCTGCAGATGCGGACTCAGTTGCAATAGTCTTAGCGGGTTGTACAGGGGGATCACATAGAATGTGATTCTCAAGAGGTATGTCCTCATTTTTGACTACCGCATCAGACTTTGCTGGGACAGTATCGTCAGATTCATCATCAGACGAATCAGCATCCTCAATCACAACTGGAGGATCTTGATTCTGTTCAGCACTCACAAATGTATCTGCTGACACATCTGAATCTGAGGATACTTCCTTTTGGTATCCGAGTCCTGCAGCAAACTCCTTAACATCTAGAGGCACAGAAGGTTCAAAGAATACCCTGTCCTCTTCATCGGGCATGGCGTCATAATTATGTCTCACTGGTGTTGGACACTTCTTGTAGCCTATGCATGTGACATCTCTCTTTTCCTTCTGAACATCAATGATGTGATCTAACACATAGCTAGAGCTCAAATAACTGTCTAGCTTGAGTTGGATCGCATCACTTTCGGTTTTCACACAAGCCATCTCTTTTTGCATTATCTCAAGGCGAGATATATACAAATTAATATCAGTTTGTTTTCTTGAAACCATTTTAGTCAGTTCAGTTTTATCCTTCTTTAATGTTTCAATTACTGACTTAAATTCTTTTTCATGGTTTTCATAAAACATGTTGGCTTCTGTGCATTTAGAGAGGTCCACAGTCAATTTCTGATTGTGGAGAAAGGTCACATCATATTTTTCTTGCAAAGCGTCATGCTTACTTTGCAAGTCACTCAAATTCTCATTCACAGTAGTATGTTTGTCTTGCAAGTCAAACAAACTAGCTTGTAAAGCATCATGTTTGCCTTGCAACTCAGACATACTTTTCTCCAGATCAGCACATCTAGCATGCAACCTAGTACATTCATCACAATTAACAGCAATGGGTTCATCGACACATACCTGACTTGATGAACCGTCGACATTAGCCATAAAGGCTGAATGGAGAGAAGACGAAGTATAAGCAGCTTGATCCACCAGAATAGATCTTCTATGAGTTTCTGCTGCAGCTTCCTCCAAAAGCTCATCAAAGTCAGCATCATCCGAAACATTAGATGTCTCACCCACATGATCATCACCAGAATTTGATGATTCTTCATCAACACTTCTACTGTACCCAGAAGAGTCTTCATCTTCAGACGATTCACCACCACTGGCAGAAGATTCTCCACCACTGGTGTGAACTAGCTCCTTCACAATCTGAGCAAAACATGCTGTTCCATCGGGAGCATCACCACCCAACTGGATTGACCAGTCACAACCTTCATCCACCTGAACCGCAAGTGCCCGGTTGGTTTGGTTGTTGACGGGTACCATGGTACGATCATTGTTCCTGTTCTGCCGGTTGCCTTGGTTTCTGAAGGGGTTTTGATTCCCGTGCTGGGCTGGCTTTGTGCATTCCCGTTTAAAGTGACCCCGTTCACCACAGTTGAAGCACTTTACAGCTTGCTTATCGAACCCATACTTGGTGTCTCGCTTACTTTCCAAGCTGGTTCTTCCAGTACTCTCCATCCAATCCTTTGCTCTTCTCACAGCACTCGCAAAGGCCCACTTGATGTCCATCAAGTCCATCTCCTCTTTATCAATCTGCCTGTAATCTTCTTGTGTCAGATTAATGTTGCCAATCTGACCTTCTATCAACCCACAGTACGCGCTCACTACAGTGTTAAGCAGCTCCATGTGTTCCTTAGCTACTTCTACACTGATTTTAGAGAAGCTTGACGTGTCGAGCTGTACTGTACTTGACTTTGATTGTTGACCAGCAGATGATGTTCCTCCATAACATGCACGTTGTTGTTGTTGAGCAGGAGGAGGTGGAGGTGGTTGGATTGGATTTCCATACATGTCTGTGGTGGGAGGTGGCTTAACAGGAACTTGGATTGGGTTGCCAAAACAATCTGTGCTTGTGACAAACGCTGTTTGAAGTGGAGCATGTGAACCGGTTCTTGCAGCCGAAGAATTGGAAGTTCCACAGTACATTTCTGGATTCTGTGGCAATGGAACTCTCTTCGCCTTCAATGTTTCCTCCTGATCCTTGTTTTCCAAAAGTTGAACGAATTCGTTGATATTAGTGGTTCTCAACACTCCGTTGTACTTCAGGATTTCCAAGAAACTACTCCATTGAGGAGGCAAAGCATCAGCAAACTTCTTCACAACTTCAGCTTGAGTTGTCACTACACTATAATTATCCAATTCTGTAAGCAGATGATAAAATCGGCTTGTCATATCTCCCAAGGACTCCTTATCCATACAAGTGAAACCTTCAAATTCTTTCTTGAGAAGATCATGACGCATTTGACGTGTTGCTGCATTTCCCACTCCTCTGTTTTTCAATCCGTCCCACAACTTCTTTGTTGTCTTGAAGCTGACGAACTGATGGTAGATATCCTTGCTCAACGCCTGAGTAAGAATGGCATATGCCTTCTTTTCCAGATCATACGTTTTCTTTTTATCTTCTGGAAGATCAGCAAACGTAGCAGAATCTGAAGCAGCAACCTCTATGGCTTGATCGAAATCTGTGGTGAAACGTATCCACAGTTAGGTATTTTGACCAAGAACATACGTTTTAAACCTCTCAACCCATCCTGGATATTCATTCAAATGCATCAACTTTGGAGGTCGATTCAAACTTCCTGTTTCACTTTCGCTTAGTAGAATACTTTGAATGCTTGGAGTTTGATTCGATACCAAAGCCCATTGATTTCCCTGAGAAGATGTCGATACCGGCGACTCGGCCCATAAAGGAGATGACCTTGTATTCGTGTATTTTCCATCGTCTGGAGCCGATGTACCCCACCATGAGGGAGTGACATTTGATCTTGTATATTCACCATTATCTGGAGCAGGATTCCACCAACTCGGATTCATGATAGATAAGCAAAATAAATGCTAAGTGAGTAAACCGAAAGATATCACGGCCGAAAGATCCTGTTCCGAAAGATCTGAAATCACAGAAACTTGTTAACAATAAACTGTCCACAATCGAAAGATCAATCACTTGTTCGAAGGATCAACAGTACTCGAAAGATTACTGTTGAATCTCGAACAATGATGTCGAAAGATTCAAGAACTCGAAGGATTCTCCTTTGAAAGATCCTTATCTTTCGAGTTAAATATCCTTATCTTTCGTATAGCTGACTTTCGAAAGATCACACTTGTTCGAATGATCAACAGTGTTCGAAGGATCACTGTTGACTTTCGAGCACTGGCTTCGAAAGATTCAAAATCTCGAAAGATTCACACTTGAAAGATCCTTATCTTTCGAGATAAATCCCTATCTTTCGGACACTTATCTTTCGAAAAGATTCCTTTATCGAAAGATATGTTTCAGACTTCGAAGGATGGGTCGAAGGATGATGATCTTTCGAGCCTTCCTTGATCGAAAGATGGTCTTTCGAAGTCGAAAGATATCTTTCGAGAGATTCTGACACAACTGACGTTGATGTGATAGGTTGGTGAAAAAGGTGATGGGTTGGTGAAGTACTTTCGGCAGAAAGGTATGTTCTGCACACAGATCTTCACCAACTTTTTGACTTTCAAAAAGTTTACCCAAATAAGCAAACCTTATCCTCAACCAGTCACCGGAGATATGATCGGAAAAGTGGCCGGAAAATACAAAGTTTCACAAAACAAATTTTATGTTTACCCAAACCGACCCTGAACACTCCCGAAAGGTTTAGAAGCCGTTTTTATGCAGAAAACTACCAAAAACGGGTGCTAAACCAAGTGTCTAAACACACCAAAGAACTTGAAAAACCCGGTTTTAAACAAGGTAAAGAGCCAAGCTCTGATACCAATTGTAGGTCCAGGTTTCGGGACCGAAACCGTGATTTTATGTTTATGTTCAAAGATGGAAGAGATAAGAGAGATGATAACAAACAAACTTTGTATTAATCCGGTAGTAAACATTACAAGTCGGCCCGGTTACATGACAACCGAACTAATACCAAAGAAGTATACATCCGGGGAGAAACCAAGTGGTGATTTCTCCCGGTGAGGTCTCAGACCTCCTCACACTCTCTTGCACACACTTGTGCTCTCACTCTTATGTTTTACAAGACAAGGTGTTGGTATTTATACCAAACACAGGTTGCACAGTCGAAGGATCAAGCTGACTGTCATCTGTCGACCATCCAGCTTTCGAAAGACACATACATACCTCGAAGGATCACATATCCTTCGAGGTCCATCTTTCGAGCTCATCGAAGGATATTCATAATCCTTCGATGCCTTATCCTTCGACATCAACATATACAACCATAACTTGTCTTGCAACCACACACGGTCAAACGAATAACCCTCTCGTTTGACCACTTCAAACGAGCGGGTCTATACACGTTCGATAGACCGTTTCACTAACTATTACAAATTCAGCGTAAAATAATAACTAATCTATTCGACAAGCATCGGACACAAAATCTGCATCAACAAAATTAATATAAAAACAGTAAAATAGTACTATATTAATACTTGGAGTTATTAAAATATCATATCGTATCACATCATTTTGTATGGTATTAAATCATATCATATCATAATATATCGTATCTTATCAAATCATATTGTATCGTATTGCATCGTGTTGTATTGTACTGTACTATACTGTATTGTATCTTATTGTATTGTATTAAATTGTATCGTATTACATTGTGTTGTATTGATTGCATTATTTTTTAACTGAGGAAAGCATGAACATGTATATAACCAAGGAAAGCATGAACATTAACAAGGAAAGCATGAACATGTATATAACCAAGGAAAGCATGAACACTAATATTATTTTAAATATATCAAAATAACTAGCTAGAAATTTATATAATAATAGTGAAATATTAATATTTAGTCATTAAAATAAATTGTTGAAGTCTATATATACCCTCAACCACAATAGAAATCAAGTGATCTTATCTGCTAACCACAACAACAACAATGTTACTCTCCTTTGAACTCCTGATGTCCCCTCTCATCTCATTTCCCCTTCTGTTGCTTCTCTTGATTCCGTTCAAATGGCTACTTTCTTCGGCTGTTAAAGCCCCAAAAAACCTACCACCATCACCACCAAAGCTTCCGATCATCGGAAACCTTCACCAACTAGGCTCCATTCCCCATCTCTCTTTGCGAACCTTAGCCGAAAAATACGGACCAGTTATGATGCTTCACCTAGGGAGTGTACAAATGCTGGTAGTCACATCAGCTAAAGCCGCTCAAGAAATCTTGAAAACCCATGATTTAGTTTTCTCAAATCGGCCCAAATTAGAAATCCCAGACCAACTTAACTATGGCTCTAAGGACATAGGATTTGCCCCCTATGGGGAGTATTGGAGGCAGATCAAGAGCATTTCCATCATCCACCTTCTAAGTAAAAAACAAGTCCAATCATTTCGGCAAGTACGAGAACGAGAAACAGCTCGTCTCATCGACTTGATTGGACAAAGTGGTGGCTCGGTAGTAAATGTGACCAATATGCTTGTTAAGCTTACTAACAATGTGATTTGTGAGGTGGCCTTAGGAAGGACTTATAATGATGGTTTTAAGTTCAAAGACATGCTTGTCAAGTTTCAGACCCTCCTTGGTGCTGTAAGTGTAGGGACGTATATCCCATGGCTATCATGGGTGGATTCGTTGCGTGGTTTAAACAGGCAAACCAAGAAACTTGCTAAAGAGCTTAATGATTTTTATGATGCCATTATTGAAGAGCATGTTGTTAAGAGGAAAATGGGGGGTGCTGGAGATAATCAAGAGCCTGATCTTGTTGATATCTTACTCGATGTTCAAAAAGACAGTGCAACCACTGGTTTTACATTTGGGAGAGATACCATTAAAGCCATCATATCTGTAATCTCTCGATTTCTCTCTCTAGTTTTACTTTAAATTCTTTTACACATTTTTGCTTTTTGTTTGCAATTGAAACTTTTATTTTTAATTTTAATTTAATATCCTTTATTTGTTTTCCCCGATTTGTGACCGGAGTTTAAATTAAAATTATAATTAATTTATTTTCTTTTGTGACAGGACATTAAATTTAATTGTAATATATATATATATATATATATATATATATTATTTTTTCATTTTTGCAACTCATTTGGAAGCAAAGATTAAACTTTAACTTTTAGTAATTAATGTTGTGTGACGGTTTTGAAACAGCAGTTAAGTCTTATATATATTATTTTCTTATTCTATTTTTCGACCTTTTGCGAGGAGATTCCCTCGCTGATGTGCCATGAGGTCGCAAATTAGTTGATAAATTTGTAACATTTTTCGGGTCGCAATTGCCAAATTTTCTAGTACTTTCTCTTTAAAACTTAATAAATAGAAAGCAATTGCCAAATTTTCTAGTTAATGCATATGTGTGTATTTAAATATTATCAGTTTATCTTGTAGGAGTGTACATTATATAAAAAAAAAAAAACTAAAAGTGAATAAGCTTGATACTTTTGGTGTATATAATCTATACATTTATACATAACATTTATAGGAAAGAAAAAAAAATATAAAACATACGAATTATGGACTGTAAAATACTAAACATTTGTTTGTTTTGTTATCTTGAAGGATGTGTTTTCTGGTGGAACCGATACAACATCTTCAAGCATCGAATGGGCACTGAGCGAGTTAATAAAAAACCCACCCGCCATGAAAAGGTTGCAGCAAGAGTTGACAGATGTAGCCAAAGGAAGATCTATGATCACTGAAGATGATATAGACAACATGCCTTACTTGAAAGCTGTCCTAAAAGAGACTTTGCGATTGCACACCCCACTACCATTACTCGTTCCACATGAATCAATGGATGATGTGAGCGTATTCGGGTATGATCTCAAAAAAGGTACCCAAGTGATGGTAAACTGTTGGGCAATCGCACGAGATCCTTCGATATGGGAAGATGCTGACATGTTTAAACCAGAGAGGTTCTTGAACAGTTGTGTTGATTTTAAAGGGTTTCATTATGAACTGTTACCATTTGGTTCTGGACGAAGAGGGTGTCCTGGCATTCAGTTTGCTGTTTCGATTAACGAACTTGTGTTGGCCAACTTAGTGTACAAGTATGAATTTGCATTGCCGAATGGCGTGAGAGGTGAAGAACTCGACATGGCTGAGTTGGTTGGACTAGTTGTCCGTAAAAAAGATCCTTTAATGCTTGTTCCAACTGCTCGTTTTTAGTGGTTGCCGATGGGTCTAAATAAATAAATAAATGATTTCATGGTATATGAAATTGTTTAACTATTAAATAAGTATGTTGTTTAGTCGTTATGTTGCTTTGTGTATTGTACTGATTCTTAATTTTGGGGATGAGAATACATGAGCAATGTTTGCGCTAATTGTTTTCTTTATCTTTTATAACCTGATGGTTAAAATGCAAAATAAGTTATGAGTTAAGAAGCCTGCTATTCACACACCCACATTTCTAATCCTACACGAGTTAATATCCTGGGCGGTCGTGTATTTGATTAACGATAACCTATCATTGGGGTCATGCAAAAATCTAAATAGGTAGCTAGGGTAAGTCAGGTAGCGTATCTACTACCTACGAAGACAGTGGCGGATCTAGGATTCCGACCAAGCGGTAACGTTTTATAAATAAGTGGTAACGAAATTGAAAAAACGTCAAATTTTTTCAAAATTTACACTAACTTTTCCAAAAATTTTCCGACCAAGGGGTAGCGGACGCCACCCCTTACATACATATATGTCCGCCCCTGTACGAAGAGCAGGTGAACAGTGTTACAAGAGTTGTTTCAATATATATACTAAACTTAAATTTAAAACTGATTTCTGAATTGATTTGATTGATTGACAATAAGTAAAATTAAAACTAATTGATTTGTAAACAATTATAAGAAATATGATCACACCGAGTTCAGGTCAGTGCAAAACACGAATAACTTAGGTGGGTTGCCAAATGGAAGTTAAATAGAAATAATTTGATAAACAATTGTAACGAAGGATAATCACAAGCCAAAGAAATCCGGCCCCCGATCAGTAACTGAATAAGAACACGTACTGGGATGTCGTCTTAGTGAAAATGAATTTGAACAATATAAAGACCCCTAGAACAATTAATAGTAATTGATTGTTAATAACCACAAACTTATAATCGTCAATAAATTCAACAAAGACAAATTATATCTTCAATAAAAAATAATCAGAAGAACTCAATCAATAAATTCAACAAAGACAAATTATTTCTTCAATACAACAATTAACTAAGATTCATGTTCAAAACAATTACCAACCAAGTCAAAGATGTTCAATAGCAATAACCCAACATCTGGTTGTGATCACAAGATGAACTAGCCTTGTGTAGGTCCCTCGGAGGATGAGGTCAAACCTTAACCTTGTTATGTTAACACACTAGCAAGTGCGGAATCCAAGCTAGAGTGCAAACCGAGATGAAACAAGCACAAACACAAGACACACACAATATTCACCGATTAACACCACTTGTATTAATGCGTATGAAAGGTTCGGTTACAAGCTCAATGTTTACAAATCTGTTTTGCAAACTCTCTCTAAGTGTGTGTGTGTTCTCTCTGTTTCTGTCTTCCTTGTCTCTTCCAAAATGAAGTGAACACACTACACGGGTATATATATCCGTCACAGATTGTCTGGTCGAAGGATCAGATAGACTGATCGAAGGATCATCTATCGATCTGAAACCTCTCGAAAGATCTACATATACCTCGAAGGATGATCTATCGAGGTCCATCAACATCCATCGAAGGTTCATCTTTCGAGCTCATCGAAGGATCTAAACTATCCTTCGATGAGTCATCCTTCGACACAGACATGTTACAATCATGTTCTAACTGTTTGGCCAAGTCAAACCAGGAGGATGGTTGACTTGGTCAAACTTACAAGACTAACAAAGGACATCGTTTTATATCGTGACAAGATACAGACAAAGTACAGACACAAGTGCACCAACAAACTCCCCCTTGGCTGTAACTTTGTCTCGATCTTCGTGTCTTCAAGTCTCTGACGTCCTTTCAAGTCTTCAGTGTCGGAGGATCTTCAAAGTCTTCACGTCTTGAAAGCAGAAAGTGTATCAACAAACTCCCTGTTTCATGTAGGAACTCCCCCTTAACATAAGCTCCCCCTTGAGTTATGCTCGTGAATGACTTGATCTTTACAGCTTGAGATCCTTGTGGTGTTGATGATGGTCAGCGGCAACTCGATCATTTTCATCTTTTGAGTGCCTTCACGTCGTGTCTTCATTCCGAAGCTTGTCATCGACTATGTTCTCCTTGCCTTTAGGATCTGCACATGCAAGAAATCTAAACGCGTAATGAGAACAACTGCTTGGAATATAGTTAGCATAAACAAATGACACACGTATGACCATGTTTCAATCAAACACCGTCCGACAGTTTGAAAGTTTAATAAATTTGTCAGTTTTAGTTTCTAACTTTCAAAACTTGCAAATTTCGACCGTTTATGAAGATATAGTCAATTTGGTTTTCGTTCAGGTTTCAGGTAACGAAGACTCGAGATCCAACATCGTACGATCGAAAATAAAATAGAAATAAAATCTTTTTGGCTTTTATAAAGTTTATATTAAAACACACCTAAAATCTTTTTGATATTTTTAATATTTCGAAATGTAAAGACTGAAAGCAGTAAATAAATAGATATAGACATTCTTTTTGCGAGTTTCGAATGATATCAGAGTACGGTCATGCCAAAACTCTCTTGTTGTTCAATTAGTTAACATTAAGATAAGCATCCTATAACAATTATCAGTATTGTTGTCCACTTAAGCTCAACTTATCAGATGTAATCATGGCGAGGGGATACGTTAAGGTATGATTTATACTTACCGACCGGTGTTCATCCACATCACGACACATTCCCGTATCAAGGTTTGCACGAGGGTTCATCTTACCGGTGAGTATACCGATTATCATCTGTTTGACCGTATATGATGTGAGATTCTCACTTATTTTGATTTGAAAACAAGCCCTATGTGATATAATCACTTATTGATGAGGAACTTGATTTTCATATGCATGAGGGCACAGGAGCAAGTCCGTGAACAAGTCAGTACTTCCGTACAGCAGAGAGACGAACTTGACTCCCGAATAAATGTGATATTTTATCACTTATTTTGTTTGGACATGTGATTGTTTATCACTTATTGAGGTCGAATGCAGTATGTACACGTATGTATAATATCATGGAAGATCTAGACTTGCGTCCCCGTTATTTTTCGGTAAAAGATACAACCATGATACCCAGATGATAAGCAGCATAAAGACCGAATATCTCAGAACCTCGGCAATCTATCAAACGAAATTTCGGTACTAAGACCATATGCCAATGAATCGTTCCCACCTGGTCTTCAGTCGGTTTAAGATTTATATCACCCTGCACACTTTAAAATAATTGTGAGCCTACCGATACATCTTATATAGAGCTGCTTATCGTTTTTCAGTTTAGGTTTAAAGAGGTTTGGATAGGCCACTGATGTACTATCATATTCTCTTTTGCTCGCCAGGAAACTCATTTTTGTTTTTCTATTGTTTTTGTGTTTTTGAAATTTTTTCGATGTTTTTGGATTTTCATTTTTGGATTTACTCCCCCTAAAATCAATAAACTAAGATAAATTTAAAAGACACAAAGATATTTACAAAAATGATTTTCCGATGTTGGTTTTACTCTTGCTTGACCTTAATGCCGTTTACCAATAATAAAAAGTCAAATCTTGATTTGTCAAATGCTTTGGTAAATAGGTCGGCACGTTGGTCATCGGTGTGGACCTTAACAACATCGATTAGCCTTTTCTCAAAGCAATCACGTATGAAGTGATATTTGATTTCGATGTGTTTGGTCTTTGAGTGCTGCACAGGATTTCTAGTGATCTGTAATGCAGCAGAATTATCAACATAAATAGGAGTAGTTAGGAATTCAAAACCGTAGTCGCGTAATTGTTGTTGGATCCAAAGAACTTGGGAGCAACAACTCGAGGCAGCAATGTATTCAGCTTCGCATGTTGATTAGCGACGCACGTCTGCTTCTTGCACTGCCATGTGACTAGTCGATTTCCTAAAAACTGACATCCAGCCGTTGTGGATTTGCCGTCGATTTTGCATCCGCCAAAATCAGAATCACTGAATGCGATCAAGTCAAAGTTATTATCCCTAGGGTACCATAGACCGGTGTTAGGGTAACCCTTCAAATAACGAAAAATCCTTTTGACAGCTGCAAGATGTGAGGCCTTCGGGTTGACTTGATATCTGGCAAGCAGGCACGTTGGGTACATTATGTCTGGCCTTGATGCTGTGAGGTACATAAGAGATCCGATCATTGCGCGGTAGTATGAAGGGCTAACAGCTTCACCCTTCAAGTCTGGAGTAATTCCGTGATTTTGTGGCAGTGGGGTACCAATGGGCGTTGCATCAGACATCTGGAACCGGCTCAAGATGTCGCCAACATATTTAGTCTGATGGATGAATATCCCAGACTCAGTTTGTTGCACTTGTAGGCCCAAGAAGAAGGTCATTTCCCCCATAGCACTCATCTCGAATTTATCCTGTACCAGAAGAAGATCTCCATCTTGTTCTTTGATGAAAAGAGTACAGTCAATAAGACCCCTTTGAAAACCGTTCTCCAGCAGATAGTTAGATAAGGTTGCATACCAAGCTTGCGGTGCTTGATGTAGACCATAGAGAGCTTTGTTGAGCAACCAAACCCGATCGGGATGGATAGGATCTTCAAAACCTGGAGGTTGTTCGACGTACACCTCTTCTTCAACCACACCATGTAAGAATGCACTTTTCACGTCCATCTGATAAACCTTGAATCCTTTGCATGAGGCATAAGCCAGAAAGATCCGAATTGCTTCCAGACGTGCAACAGGTGCATAGACTTCGTTGTAGTCGATTCCTTCTATCTGACGAAAACCTTGAACGACTAAACGTGCTTTGTTCCGGATAACAACTCCGCGGTCATCCTTTTTGCATTTAAACACCCAACGGGTACCAATCTTCTTGTAGCCAGCAGGTTTCTCTACGAGTTTCCAGACACCAAGCTTCTGGAATTGTTGCAGTTCCTCCTGCATTGCTTCAACCCAAGAGTTATCTTTCATGGCTTCTTTCCAAGTTCTTGGCTCTTCCTGTGAAACATAACACGCGAAAGACCAATCGTTTTGTTGCCCGGATTCTCGAATAGCTGCATACAAGCATGCATTGTTGTTGTTTCGCAACATGTTTCTTATTTGAATGCCACTTTGCACATTTCCGATGATGTTTTGTTGAGGATGGGTATTATGAATCCTTGTTTCTGGATTATCTGGAACTGGAATATTTATACCCAGATTGTTGAAATTCAGATCAACAACTAAATCAATGCCCAGAATTGACGAAGAGGATGATGCAGTAGCTTCAGCTGTTCTATAGGCATCCACTGGAGGAGTACCCTCTGAAGTACCATGAACTGCTGTTGTTGGAGCTTCTTGATCTGCATCTAGAAATTCATCATCCTCTGAAGATTCGTTCAACTCGGTTGCATCATGAAAATCCTCATTTTCGAGAGTATTATTGTTCACCGAAGATGGTTCTTGATTGACAAGAATTGGACGTACCACCGGTGAGACTGTTGCATTGTCACTCTCAAAAAACATCCTTGCCGTAGCACTTTCTTCAACGGCTTCAACATTGATCGAATTGAAAAAGTCATCGTACTCAAACATCCAAGGCTGACCAGGACATTTGACTAGCAGAGTGTGCCTTTGTACTCTGACCTCAGACCATTCCTCGACCCTTTTAGTCTCTAGATTCCAGACTCGTAAGTTAGGGGTGGCATACCCAAGAAAGTATCCGTCAATTGCTTTAGCCCCAAACTTTCCATTAGGATCGATGATTGTACATGGAGCTCCAAACGGTTCAAGATAAGACAAATCTGGTTTCCGTTTTTGAAGAAGCTCAAAGCAGGTCTTATTGTGCCTTTTGACTGTAAGGACTCGGTTCAATGTGTAACATGCAGAGGCCACAGCTTCAGTCCAGAATGGAATGGGCAACTGCGACTCTACCAACATAGTCCTAGCAGTCTCGATCAATGTGCGGTTCTTACGTTCAGCGACGCCATTCTGTTGAGGAGTATAAGCTGCACTAAACTCATGAAGAATACCCTTTGAAGTGCAAAAATCCGCCATGGCATGATTTTTAAATTCAGTACCATTGTCGCTACGTATCCGCCTAACCTTCAACTTATACAAATTCTCAATCTGAATGATCAAGTTCTTGATAATGCCAAAGGTTTCACTCTTGTATGCCATGAACGCCACCCAAGAAAATCTTGAATAGTCATCAGTAATCACGAGACAGTATTGATCATTCCGAATACTCTTATGCTTGACAGGACCGAACAAATCCATGTGCAAACGTTCAAGAGGAACTGCCACCGTGTTGATTTTCTTAGTAGGATGTCGTTTCTTCGTTTGTTTTCCTTTCTGGCACGAAACACAGACGTCTTAAAGATGGAAGTTTTTAAGAGGAACACCATTCACCAATTCATTTGAAACCAAATGATTCATTTTACGTAAGTGAATGTGACCCATTCGTCTGTGCCAAGAGATAGAGTCTTTTTCTGTGGCTTTGGAAACGAAACAAGTTGCTTGTGCAGACGTAGTAATAGCTTAGCTCATATCAAGGACGTACAAATCATTTATCCTTGGAGCTGACAAGAGAATCCATTCTTTTGGAATTTTGAAGCCGGGTTTCAGCACATAACATCCATTAGCATCAAAGTGTACTGAGAATTGCTTGTCACAAATTTGAGAAACACTAAGAAGATTGTGATCAAGTTGTTGCACAAAGTTGATCTTGTCAAAGCTGACAATCCCGTTGGATATCATTCCTTCACCCGTAATATAACCACCCTTATCTCCAGCAAAAGCAACATAACCTCCTCTAATAGATTTGACGTCGTAGAGAAGCTTCATGTCGCCTGTCATGTGCCTGGATGCCCCACTATCAACAATCCAATGACTACTGATAGTTCCTCCTGGAACACCCTGCACATGAACTCAATTAATTAGTTGGAGATGGGGACCCAAGCCATTGTGGTCTTGGGTCTTCCATTTTCATCAATAACAATAACTTCTTGTCTTTGATGATTGGTAAATTGTGATGGTCCCCCTGATTCATTAACCGTTTTTGGTTTCCAGGTCTGTTTTGTTTTACCAGTGTTGTTCTTTAAAATTTTAACTTCATGGTTGTCTGAAGTTTTTGAATTGTCTGGTTTTACAGAAACAGCTGTTTTGTTAACCACATCGGTTTTAATCGCCTTTTCAATTTTCTTGACCTGTTGGCGTCTCTGTTTCATTTCCCTTTCTTTTACAAGTCGGGGATCTTGTTTTACCGAAACAGTTTGCCTGCGGTCAGTTTGGTCACGGGGAACATCAACTTTTCCTTTTTGTTTATGAAGATATGGACAATTTCTAATTATATGTCCAATTGTTCCACACTCAAAACATGATCTTCGTTCAACAAACCCCGAAGTATCATGTGATCGTCTTGCCGATGATGATGAACTTTGTGATCCCGAGGTACTAGGTTTTGAACTACTTGGTTCATTTCTTTTCTGTATAGTTGCTTTCTTAACAAAATCTAAGTTAGATTTGTTTTCAAACGTTTCGATTTTGTCCGTTCCCGTCGATTTCACAAAGTTTACATTTTTGTTCTTCTTTTGATTCGGCTTCTTTTGTGCTTGAGCCGGTGCTTTTCCTTTTGGTTTGGTGTGATTTTGCTGTTTTTGCACTGTTGGTAGTTTCTTATTGCCATATTGTTTTCGAATTTCGGCCTTTGGAATAGGAGGACACTGTGTAACTGTAACATGTGGTCCTGTCTTTCCCAAAAACTTACTAGTCGAATTCTCAAAGACTTTACTGATTAAGGATTGATTAACATTCTTAATAGGAAAATCTTTGTCTGAATAAATTTTATCATCACCAACAAGAGTGTACAGCAAGTTCACACTCTCCGTCTCTTTTGCAGACGAGGACTCGATTGCAACAGTCTTAGCGGGTTTTGCAGGAGGATCACATAGAATATGATTCTCAAGAGGTATGTCCTCTTCTTTGACTTCCGCATCAGACTTTGCTGGTATAGTATCATCGGATTCATCATCAGAAGAATCAGCATCCTCAATGATAACTGGAGGATCCTGATTCAGTTCAACAGAAGACACACATGTATCTGCTGACACATCTGAATCTGAGGATACTTCTTTCTTGTATCCAAGTCCTGTTGCAAACTCCTTTACATCTAGAGGAACAGATGGTTCAAAGAACACTCTATCCTCCTCGTCAGGCATTGCATCATAATTGTGTCTCACTGGTGGTGGACATTTCTTGTAGCCTATGCATGTGACATCCCGTTTCTCTTTCTGAACGTCAATGATGTGATCCAACACATAGCTAGAGCTCAAATAACTGTCTAGCTTAAGTTGGATCGCCTCACTTTCGGTTTTCACACAAGCCATCTCTTTTTGCATAATCTCAAGGCGAGATATATACAAATTAATATCAGTTTGTTTTCTGGAGACCATTTTAGTTAGCTCGGTTTTATCTTTCTTTAACTTTTCAATTACCGACTTAAACTCCTTTTCATGGTTTTCATAAAACATATTGGCTTTAGTGCATTTTGAAAGATCCACGGTCAACTTTTGATTGTGGATGAATGTCACATCATACTTCTCTTGCAAAGCCTCGTGTTTGCTTTGCAATTCATACCACTTGGCATTCAAAGAAACATGTTTGTCTTGCAAGTCAAACAAACTAGCTTGTAAAGCATCATGTTTGCCTTGCAACTCAGACATGTTTGCCTCTAAATCAGCACATTTAACATGCAAACTATCACAATTATCACAATTAATAGCAGTGGGTTCATCGACACATACCTGACTTGATGAACTGTCGACATTAGCCATAAAGGCTGAATGGAGAGAAGACGAAGAATAAGCAGCTTGATCCACCAAGATAGATCTTCTTTGAGTTCCTGCTGCAGCTTCCTCCAAAAGCTCATCAATATCTGCATCGACTGACGCATTTGATGTCTCACCCACATGATCATCGCCTGAACTTGAGGATTCTTCATCTGAACTCCTGCTATATCCCGAAGAGTCTTCATCCTCAGAAGATTCACCACCATTGGCGGAAGATTCTCCACCACTGGTGTGAACTAAATCCTTAACCACTTCAGCAAAACATGTTGTTCCATCTGGAGCATCACCACTTAACTGGATTGACCAGTCACAACCTTCATCCACTTGAACCACAAGTGCCCGGTTGGAATTTGATGTTCCAGCTTGGCTCTGGTTGTTGACAGGTATTAATGTACGCTCATTGTTCCTGTTCTGGTTCTGCTGGTTGCCTTGGTTTCTGAAGGGATTCTGGTTCCCATGCTGTGCTGGCCTTGTACATTCCCTTTTAAAGTGACCCCGTTCACCACAATTGAAGCATTTTACTGCCTGTTTATCGAACCCATACTTGGTGTCTTTCTTGCTTTCCAAGCTGGTTCTGCCAGTACTTTCCATGAAATCCTTTGCCCTTCTTACAGCACTAGCAAAGGCCCACTTGATATACATCAAGTCCATCTCTTCCTTGTCAATCTGTCGATAGTCTTCTTGTGTCAGATTAATGTTGCCAATCTGACCTTCCACTAACCCACAGTACGCGCTCACTATAGTGTTAAGCAGCTCCATGTGTTCCCTTGCTACTTCTACACTGACCTTAGAAAAGCTTGAAGTGTCGAGCTGTACTGTATTGGGTTTTGATTGTTGACCAGCAGATGATGTCCCTCCATAACACGCTTGTTGTTGAGCAGGAGGAGGAGGAGGTGGTTGTATTGGATTTCCATACATGTCTGTGGTGGGAGCTGGCTTAACAGGAACTTGTACTGGATTGCCATACATATCTGTGCTTGTGACAAACGCCGTTTGAAGTGGAGCATGTGAACCGGTTCTTGCAGACGAAGAACTGGAAGTTCCATAATACATTTCTGGATTTTGTGGCACTGGAACTCTTTTTGCCTTTAATGTTTCCTCCTGATCCTTGTTTTCTAAAAGCTGCACGAAGTCGTTGATGTTTGTAGTTCTCAAAACTCCGTTATACTTCAAGATTTCCAAGAAACTATTCCATTGGGGAGGCAATGCATCAGCAAACTTCTTCACCACCTCTGCTGTAGTTGTCGCTACTCCAAAATTGTTCAACTCTGTAAGCAAGTGATAAAACCGGCTTGTCATATCTCCCAAAGACTCCTTATCCATGCACGTGAAACAGTCAAATTCTTTCTTGAGAAGATCATGACGCAATTGACGTGTTGCTTCATTCCCTACTCCTCTGGTTTTCAACCCGTCCCACAACTTCTTCGTTGTCTTGAAACTGAAAAACTGGTGGTAGATATCTTTGCTTAACGCCTGAGTGAGAATGGCGTATGCTTTCTTTTCCAGATCATACGTTTTCTTTTGATCTTCAGGAAGATCGGCAAACGTAGCAGTATCTGAAGCAGCAACCTCTATAGCTTGATCGAAATCTGTAGTGAAACGTATCCACAGTTCGGTATTTTGACCAAGAACGTATGTACGAAATCTATCAACCCAACCCGGATACTCGTTTAAGTGCATCAACTTAGGAGGTCGATTCAAACTTCCGGTTTCGCTTTCGCTCAATAAGATACTTTGAATGCTCGGAGTTTGATTTGACACTAATGCCCATTGACCTGTCGATATGGCATTTGCCTGCGAAGATGTCGACACCGGAGATTCGGCCCATGAGGGAGATAGACTTGTATTTGTGTACTTTCCACTATCTGGAGCCGGTGTACCCCACCATGAGGGAGTTGAACCTGTACTTGTATATTTTCCACTATCTGGAGCCAGAGTTCCCCACCAACTTGGATTCATGTTTGATAAGAAAAATGAATTCTATATTAATATCTCGAAAGGTGACAGCCAGCCGAAGGATCCCTGATCGAAAGACAAGACAACACAAACTTGTTAAACCTAAACAGACTAAGATCGAAGGATCAATAATTGTTCGAAGGATCAACAGTGTTCGAAAGATCACTGTTGAATTTCGAACATTTCGAAAGATTCACAATTGAAAGATCCTTATCTTTCGAATATATATCCTTCGAAAAGATTCCCTGGATCGAAGGATAAGTCTCAGACTTCGAAGGATGTTCGAAGGATGATTATCTATCGAAACTTCCTTTGATCGAAAGATGATCTTTCGACTTCGAAGGATATCCTTCGATCTCTACTGACACAGCTGACAGAAAGTTGACAGGTTGGTGAAAAGGTGATGGGTTGGTAGAAAGCTTTCGGCAGAAAGGTATGTTCAGACCATACCTTTTTCACCAAAACCAATTTGACCAATAAAATATACTAAAAATGGAAGGATCTTATCCAGAAACCGGTCACCGGAGTAGGCCGGAATTTGGCGGGAAATCACCAAGTTTCTTAAAAACAAGTTTTTAAGTTACCCAACCCGTCCTTTAACACCCCCGGTTAGTTTAGAACACGTTTTTAAGTCTAGAAATGCGAGAAAATCACTAAAAACGGGTGCTAAACCATGTGAGTGTTGTCCAAACACACCAAAGTCTTATAGAAACTCGGTTTTTAACAAGGAAAAGAGCCACGGCTCTGATACCACTTGTAGGTCCCTCGGAGGATGAGGTCAAACCTTAACCTTGTTATGTTAACACACTAGCAAGTGCGGAATCCAAGCTAGAGTGCAAACCGAGATGAAACAAGCACAAACACAAGACACACACAATATTCACCGATTAACACCACTTGTATTAATGGGTATGAAAGGTTCGGTTACAAGCTCAATGTTTACAAATCTGTTTTGCAAACTCTCTCTAAGTGTGTGTGTGTTCTCTCTGTTTCTGTCTTCCTTGTCTCTTCCAAAATGAAGTGAACACACTACACGGGTATATATACCCGTCACAGATTGTCTGGTCGAAGGATCAGATAGACTGATCGAAGGATCATCTATCGATCTGAAACCTCTCGAAAGATCTACATATACCTCGAAGGATGATCTATCGAGGTCCATCAACATCCATCGAAGGTTCATCTTTCGAGCTCATCGAAGGATCTAAACTATCCTTCGATGAGTCATCCTTCGACACAGACATGTTACAATCATGTTCTAACTGTTTGGCCAAGTCAAACCAGGAGGATGGTTGACTTGGTCAAACTTACAGGACTAACAAAGGACATCGTTTTATATCGTGACAAGATACAGACAAAGTACAGACACAAGTGCACCAACACCTTGCATATTTATGTGTTTTTCTTCGACCCACATCCACTTTGTTGTCTTGGTTCACGTACACAGAAGCCAAACACTCCTCCTCTCCGTGCGTCGAAAGTTAACATCAAAACTGAATTGTACGATGTTGTTTAAATTGTTTTCTCCAATCCATAAAATTTTCCACTGACCATCTTTGTTTCTTTTCCTGCGGTGATCCAATCCACCAAGCAAATATTAGACCAACTAAATTTAGAAGTTCGAACTCCGCAGCCAGTTCATAGCCCAAACTAATGACGGAGTTCGAACTTCTAAATTTAGTTGCTCGAAATATTTGCTTGGTGGATTGGATCACCGCAGGAAAAGAAACATTAATGAATCTTTCCATCTTTCTCTCTCGTTTTATGAATGCTCAGCACAATAACTTCCAGATAGCCCAGCAAGCTAACTCCTGCACCATGGAAATTCAGTTAAGTTAAAGGTCACAATGTACCATTGTCTTTCTTTTAATTCAATTCATCTCATAATAAACTTGCCATGATTACCAACTAATGTTTATTTTCATTTGTAGTGATGTCAGTGAGTTATCTTTTTATAAACCTTTTTATTAATCAATTTAATATGTGTTTTCGTTTAATTGTGTTACCTTTATATGTCTTTTAATTTTCATTTACAATATAAAAGAAACACTAGAAAAAAAATATAAAATTTAATTAAGTATATCAGTGCATTTAGTGAGTAATTAATATGTAAACAAGTGTAGGTCCACTTGGAGGATCAAGAAACCTACTTTCTTGTTGTTAGAACACAATTACAAGTGCGGAATCCTTGTAAGAATGCAACCAAAGCAAAGTATAAAGCACACACGTAACCAGAGATTCACTATCTTGATTAAATGGAAGAGAACACTTACAAACACATACATACAGTGTTTACAGACTCACCAAGCTCTATTGACTTTTCTGCACAAATCATAAGTTGCCTTATATAGAACCCCAGCCCAGTAACATCATGAAGAAGGTTACTGGGCCCATGAAGAATGTCAGCCCACGGAAACTAGGTTCTTCATGAAACACCTCTACGAAGAACCAAATAAAGCACGAAAGATGTTCTTCGTGAAGACCATATCCCACGAAGAATGGGTTCTTCGTGGGAGGCTACAAACAGCAAACATAAACAGACTTATGTGCAGAAAACAGTTAAGGTATAAGAGCACTTGCAGACTTGCAAACATGCAACTGCATTACAAACCATAACATACCAAAACTATGAACATGTCGTACCAAGTCAAGATAGGAGGATATCTTAACTTGGTCGACTCGACCAAAACATACAGACTTGATAAACCAAAAGACTGTACATTACATTACATTACATCGTAAACATAATAAGAACAAGCGACAGACACTAAAACTGCATCAACAAACTCCCCCTTGGTTGTTGCTTGGTCTTCGGTCTTAATGAGCAGCTTCCGACCATGAGCTTCCAACATGTATTCCCCGATAGTAACAATAACAAGCGACACGTTGAAAGCGTAAAGCCTGACTTGCATCCTTGTCTTCATAAAATATGTCATGACGAAATAGTCTGTCGATATCAGCAGCCGACATGTTGTGACAACTGGCAATTTTCCACATATTCCGTACAATGTTAAAAAGTAATTCGTGCATTAATGACTGTGGCTGATTTAGTTAATGACATGAATAATTTTCTGAATGCTGTCATATACATACAAGTGCATTACATGTTGCAAGATTATTTACCATTATTTCGTGCAACACTATATAGTTCAATTAGTGCACAAAACAAAGTTAGCACGGTTATCAGACAACTAGAAGTACTGACGGGAGTTCAGTACTCAGGCAGACGTGATGTTAAGATACAGAATGAGCCCCGAAACCAAGAGTTACACCAGAATAGTGTTTTGGAAAGTAGGGATTACAAAACTGCCTTCCTAGTGATGATTTAAGTGCCGAAAAGTGCCCGAAACACACTAAAACTGCAGAATTCTGCAGAAAACAATAAAATTCAGCAATTTTCAGCATTTAAACATCAAAATATAATGCAGAAATGTGGTTTAATGGTCCAGAATACCTTCCTAAGTGTTGGGAACCAAAACTGTCATAAAAGGGAACATAAAGCACACTAAATTACGTAATTTAGCACCTTAACGAACCGGTAACCAACCGAACAACCGGACACTACCCGAAACACCAAATTTTCACTAGAAGCATTGTTTTAGTGTTATGAAGCTAGTTATGGTCACCGAACATCATAACACATCTTATAAACATATGATACATAAAACACTAACTATTTCCCATTAAAACCTAACTAACTTAACTAACTAATTTTTACATCAACAAACGGGACATCATCTCCAAAGTCAGGTAGGGCAAAAGGCTGAAAATCATCGAGATCCTCGTCATCTGACATCATCTCAGGGTCGGTCTCGGAGTCGGACGTGAAAATCTCTGGAGCTGAGGCAATCTCGTCGTCAGAGACTATCGCCAGGGGGTCGTACTCCTCTGATAAACCACTGCTCTCTGAGGAAGACATAAGTACCTGTAACATAAAAATCATGGCATATGTACATATATTAATTATTACTACTTAATTTATATATATATATATATATATATATATATATATATATATATATGAGTAGGGATCCTGTGGAAAGTGTGTTTTTCCTAGAAAGTCTAGGAAGCGATCTGGGCCATCCAATGGGTGTGTTTAATGGTTAAGATGAAGTCAATGGCAATCTTGTAATTTTTCTTTTATTTAATTCATTGTTTTAAAAGACTAGGGGCAATTTTGTCAATATACCGTGTTTTAAATCAATTAGATAACCGTCAGTTAAACTCAGTCCCTAATTTCACGCTATTTTCCCTCTCTCTCTCCAAACCCATCTTCGAAACCCCAATCCCTCCAAAAATAACTAAAATCATGGAAGAAGATAACTTTAGAAAGGATGGAGAGCACCGAATCAAATTAAAACACTTCTCCATCTCCACCATCTCCGAGTTCATCATCACCATTCAAATACTGTTCTTATCATCTCCATTTTCTTGACGATGTGTTTTAACAGCAAGCAAATTAATACAGTTGTGTTTTAGCAGCAAGCAGATTCATATAGTTGTGTTTTAGCATTCAGATTCATACAGTTGTGTTTTAACAGCAAGCAGATTGATACAGTTGTGTTTTAGCATTCAGATTCATACAGTTGTGTTTTAACAGCAAGCAGATTCATACAGTTGTGTTTTAACAGCAAGCAGATTCATACAGTTGTGTTTTAACAGCAAGCAGATTCATACAGTTGTGTTTTAGCATTCAGATTCATACAGTTGTGTTTTAACAGCAAGCAGATTCATTACAGTTGTGTTTTAGCATTCAGATTCATACAGTTGTGTTTTACTAGCAAGCAGATTCATACAATTGTGTTTTAGCATTGAGATTCATACAGTTGTGTTTTAACAGCAAGCAGATTCATACAGTTGTGTTTTAACAGCAAGCAGATTCATACATCTGTGTTTTACCATCTTTATATTATGGGATCTGTAAAAAAAATTGACTTTAGCCCTGTAAACTGTTAAAACACAGCACCAAGAACATGCTGATAATTTCCAGTAATCTTCTGAACAATGGAATATGCGATTGGTTTAGATTTCGAAAACAAATTATTCAGAAAGTCATGGAGAAAAACGGTTACAAAATATGGACATGGATAGTTAGTTAATGAAGATAGATTCCAAAAATAAAAATAGAATGTGAAAGTACACAATTGCCCTTCTAGTTAAAAATCTTCAATGCCACATGTCGCATTCTGATTGCTTCCTAGACTTTCTACGAAAAACCCACTTTCTACCCAACTCCTACTCTATATATATATAGGGTGGGGTTCTAGAGTGAACACTAGTGTATTTACGAACTGAGTGAACAAATCCTGGCCATTGATCTACACATGTATATGGACAGGATCTCATCATCAAATCGTAAAATACACTAGTGTATTTCAACATCAAATCTTGGCCATTGATCTACACACGTGTATGGCCAGTATTAGTTCACTCAGTTCGCAAGCTACACTAGAGTTCACTCTTGAACCTAATCTTATATATATATATATATATATATATATATATATATATATATAGTTATACACATTGTTTGCAAGTATTCCCTAGTTGAAGATAAGTGCTACTTCTGTGCACTCTAAGTCACGTAGTGTCCTTGCTTGATTTTTTGAAAAAAAAAACAAGTTTATGTAGTGGATGTCGCGGAATGTTTTATGCAATGAAAAATTTTGTAAAATTGTTTTTGTGAGAGGATCCTAAGGATTGTAGACTAGACTCGAGAAGGAATCCTGGTTCACTACAATCGAAGCTCTGATACCAATCTGTCACACCCCTTTCAAAGGCGGAAGCACGAGGTGTGATCTGAGTGGTTCTCATTGCATACGATAAGTAAACATGCTACATGAATTAAAACAAACTCCATCTTGCCATTCAAAGTTAAATTATCCCAAAATGCAGAATTTAGTTTAAAGTTTACATCATAAATAAAATATAACTTTTTGAAAGTTCACAACACCATTTCAAAACAAAGATTAAGGGTTTTTTTCCTATATCACCACGGAAGGTAACGGAGGATAGACACTAAACATTTTGAAAACATGACACATCATCTTAACAAGGAGCCCGCGATCATTATCCACTAATTTCCTTAAATACATGTAAGTTTAAAATTCGTCAACAAAAGTTGGTGTGAATTCATGTAGTTTGTGTAAAATGTAACATTTGTAATTGTATAAAATCATGGTATGTAATTGTAAACTCTAAGTTTGTAAGTTGTAATGAAATGGAACCGAGATCGCTAATGGTTTACAAGACCACTAACATATGTGACAACATAGGAAGCATCCAAACTTAGGCGACATTTAACATCGTTTACCCTACGACTGTGACCCAAGACACTCCATGACTATGTGTTGTCGAAAGAGTGAGGCTGCCCGGACCTGTAGATCTAACCCTTATTCTTTCAGTCTAAATAAGATTGATGGTGCTTACGTATACCTTATTCGTGACATGATCTATGTATAATTCCTTGGTTTTAAACATACCAATTTGTACATGTATTTTCCCCAAAGTTTGAAAACAGTAAAAACGTTTAAAAGTGGGGACATGAACTCATTGTTTTGCGTCTTGAGCGTCTAGCTTCACCGGTTTCTGCTACTTGAATGTGGTGACCTATAGACGTTCTAAGTATGTTAATCACCAAACTTGTAAACCTCTAAGTACAAGTTACTATTTGGATTTAATGTGTCTTACATGTATTGTTTCTTGTATCATTTGTGTATGTACGTTACAATATATTTAATATTATATTTGTTATATATATTTTTATCCCAAAAATATATATTTGTGTAAGTAGGATTTGAAAATGTTATATGTTAAAAATAATATATTTTTAACTTTTTCAAATATATGTCACTTATATTATTTTTCAAAAATACATATAAGTAATTTGTTAAATAATGTTTCCAATATTACTTTTGGTGTAAGTATACTTAGGACAGTATACTTGCCTAAGTACACTTGTATTTTAAGTGTAAATACCTGTATATTTGTATTAATTACCCAAAGATCAATTCCTTGATTTTTATTACTTTTTGAAATTTTATTTGTTTAAAATAATAATATTTTTAGGGTTTACTTGTTATATATATATATATATATATATATATATATATATATATATATATATATATATATATATGTCACTTGTCAAACTTTATAATTCTTTCATCACTTGTAATATTTTTTATTTAAGTCCATAAATATATAAAATTGTCTAATAAGTCCAATAATTGTCCAAATCCTAAATTTTGTAGGA
Source organism: Helianthus annuus (assembly GCF_002127325.2). Taxonomy (NCBI): domain Eukaryota; kingdom Viridiplantae; phylum Streptophyta; class Magnoliopsida; order Asterales; family Asteraceae; genus Helianthus; species Helianthus annuus. The sequence continues at coordinate 66,839,939 of NC_035443.2, forward strand.
AATATAAGTATATTGATATATATTTTTGTATTTGTCCATGTATCCTTTTGTAAGTAATTGTGTATACTTGTTTCAATGAGTATTTCTTAAGTATTTGTATGTGTATTTTTCTAGTATACTCCTTGGGAGTATTTAATGTATTTTTCAAGTTCCTAACATCACTAATACATATAATACACATAATATACACTTAGCACATAATATTGTGACCACTAAATATATATATTTTTCCCTAAAAATATACCTACTTAATATTGATTTTATGCTTGAAGAAAACCTTATTTCTTACTTGTAATTTTTGTATAGAAATTAAGAAACCTTTGTAAATATTTTTAGTTAAATTTTTGGGGAATAAGTTTCACCAAAACTTATATTTTTCTAAGTGTCAAAATTTTATAAAATTTTTGACATAGTTTCCCCTAAAAATAGAGGTTTCCCATGTTTTCAAAACATGTGTTTATTTTCTTTTCATCATTGAAGGGGTAAGGTCCCAAAAACCTCGCTTTAAGTACTTGGGACCATACCACAACCTTATCTTTTAACCCTCTTTAGACCTGGTCCTACAAAGAGAGCTTAGAGGAAAGACAGCAGATAACACATGCGTGCCAAAAGGAAACTAATGAATCCTTGCGCATAACAGAAGGATAAAATCCTGTTCAACACTTCCGCTCAAATAATACCCAAACTTGGATATTATTTATACTAATACCACACGATAAGGAGTCACACCGGATTATCGGATTATGGCAGTAATCTTCTAGAAGACTCAATCGTGCACCACCAGACAGTACACGTGTCATCATCCCAGGCTTCCCTGAAGTCACGATGATGGCATGGAATTGGAGAGAAACCTCCACTTACCCACTTTCCATGTGGCAATACCCCAGCCGTTGATCTGAATAGCGATCTGTGTGCTCTTACGTCAGATTAAGAGGATTAACGGAGGAGGAAATAACCGCTTACGGAGTTAGCATCTTCCGTCAACATTTCAATGACAGGTTTTCTTGCCTAAACTCCCGGCTATAAATAGGAGAGTAATTCAGGTATGATGTTCAAGTCACATTCACTTCACTTATACTTTTCTTCTTCATATACCGATACTTATTCTCACGCCGGAGGGTGGTCACGGAGAGAACCCCCATTCTCCCCGTGGCGAGGCTGATGGTGTTTGTTTTGCAGCTATCGAGAAGAAGAGAAGATCTATCCCTTTGAACCGAACGAGAGAGAACCAACCCCTTCTTATGCAGAATCTAACCCCCTGGATTATCTGATTCCGGTTATCCAGTGTTTCTTCAATCATCAAAAATCAATTTACAGTAATTTTACAAGTAACATACACTAAAATTATCATGATAAACCTTATGTTGAACTTGATTTTTGTTAAAAATGTGTAGTCTTTTAGATCTACACTTTACAAACATGGATCTTCCAAAAACAAGTGTTCTTGTTAAATTTAAACAAACTTTTTATGAAACTTTAACTTACTAAATAAACCATCCATAAGTTTTAGGGTTTCAAAACCATGAACAACATATTCTAAAACAATTTTTATGTTCATTTTGAAGATCTTTATTTTCATCATCAAGTTTCATCATGGATCTTCTAAGATCCATGCTTAAACCTGTTAGATCTAAGCTTCTATCAAGCTTACACATGATGGATCTAACCAAAAACACAAGATTCAACATTCACAACTTCATCACATACATCAAACAACTTCAAAACAACATGTTTTCACTTAGTTTATGTTAGATCTTCATGTTACCATCTTTAAAAGTTTATGTTCTTTGAAAGTGTAACTTGCACATAAGCTTAACATTAAGTAAAATTGTTGGTGCATATGTCTGTCGACTTCGTCTTGTATCGAGTCTTGTATTAGATTAGATAGATCAGGGCACGTTTTACGAGAAATAGGATAAACATGGGAGATGTGGCCATTTCGCACGAAATGGAAAGATGTCCACTTCGCACAAAATGCATCTAGCCATTTCGTGTAAACCATTCCGTAAGAAATGGTGAGCCCTATATATATGTGTGTCTTGGATCTCATTTGTAAGGTTTCGATTCCGGTAGCGAAGCTCTGCCGAAGTGTCTCCAGCATTGTAAATCGATCTGATATCAATACAGAGACAGTTTAAAGTGAATCTAAGTGCTTTCCAGCTGAAATAACTCCGATACGTTTGTTTCCGCCTCTCGTATTGGACGAGATCTCTTCTGAACGACTCGTTAGGTCATGCAAACGATCCTACAAGTGATATCAGAGATCAGGAGGAAGAGTTCTTACCATTTCAGCTGAAAATTCTGATTTCTACACCTTCTTTTACACATTTTTCAAAATTAAACAAGTTTTCAAGGTTAAAATGGCTTGAATTTCACATATAACGTGCGAAACAGTGTTTTAACAAATCCTTAAAAGAATCAGATCTTAAATTGGCTTAAAACCTGTTCAATTTGTTGAAAAACTGTTCGATCGTGTGACGTCATATCCATTTCGCACGAATTGGATATCATTTCGTTTGAATTTGCTGCATTTCGCACGAGACAGATGTCCATTTCGCTTTAATGGTCATTTCGTTTGAAAAAGTACTCCATTTCGCACCAAAGTGCCATTCCGTTTGAAACATCTTTCCATTTCACACGAAGTGGATAAACAGGATCCATTTCGCTTGAAAGGTTCATTCCGTGTGAAAGTCCATTTTGATTGAAAGGTTTATTTCGCTTGAAAGGCCTTTTCGCTTGAAGATGTTCATTTCGCTTGAAAGGGGCAGTTTGTTTGAAACTTCATCCATTTCGCTTGAAAGTGTTTAGTTTGTGAACTTTTGATAATCGAATCATGGAGAACGAGTTCTATAACGCCTTTGCTTCTCTGATCACTACAACTCAGAATACAATGTTTGAAAATGAAACGGGCATAACGCAAAAACCGCCTAAGCTTATGAGTATTGAGGAGTATATTGGATGGGCCGAATGTTTTGAAAATTGGGTTCAAGCATATTACCTAGATGCTTGGGATTATACTGCATTTCGATATATTAGACCAGTTAAGGACAACAGAAAGAAGGTTGATATTACAGATTTAAGTGTTGAAGAGAAACAGAAATACAAAAATGAAAAGTTGATGGTTAGTCACTTGCAGCAAGCTATTAAGGAACAAATCTTGATTTTACTAAAACACAACGGTAGTGCACATTCAATATGGAAAGAACTAAAATTGAAGTTTGTTGGTAGTAAAGAGATGATCAAGAACAAAACGTCGCTTATGAAGAAAGAATTTGATTTATTTCGTGGATTAAAACTGAAAACACCAAGCAGATTATAGAAAGATATTGCAATTTGGTGAAGAATATGAAAAGATTGAACATCAATAAAGATAAAGAAGAGTTGATTGAAAAGTTGGCCGATGCGTTGCCACATGATGTTTGGGGCACGTATCTTATGATGTTGAAAAATAAACCTGAATTTGACAATCTAACACTGAGTGATTTTATTGAACAACTCGAAGCTCAAGAGATGGAACAACGAAAGATAGCGAGAATGAAGAACTATGATGGTGAACAAGACATTGGTCTGTATTACAAAGGTGGTACTAGTGATAGGACCAACATTGCTCCAAAGATTGAAACTGCTTTCAATGCAAAAAGCTCGTCTAGAAGTTCATCTCAGGGATCAAGTAACAAAACTGAATTCTCTTCTTATCCATCATTTGAACCAAATTTTTCAGCAACCAAGAGTGGAAAAGTGTTACAATGTAACATTGCGTTAAATCTTGAGAATGATCAAAATTACTCTGAAGAAGTTGCAAAAAGTCATATGTTGTCGTTGGTGACTGTGTTAGAATCTTATGGGAGCTTAGTTGCAGGTCGGATTGGAAATCCAATGCTGACAAAAGAGGATTACGATCAGGTTGATGCTGAGGAGATGGAGTTGATGGATATAAAGTGGTGTTTGGCAAGCGTGTTGAGAAGAGCTGAAAAGTTTAAACAAATTACGGGAAGAGATGATTTTCGTGATGCAAATGTTTCTACTTTAGGATTTGATAAATCTAAAGTTACTTGTTTTCGTTGCAGGGAAGAAGGGCATTTCAAGCGAGAATGCACAAATCGTGAAGCAAGTGGAGCTCAAAATCCGTTTAGCAACAATGATTACTATCGGAAAGCAATTTATCATCAGGTTGCTCAACAACCGTATCAACAATAAGAATCACAAATTACACATGCTAAGAAGGCGATCGAAGAGTCATCAAGAAAAGCTTGTTATGGAATAATAGATCAAGAGGCTGAGAGATTGCCAGAAGGTTTTAGCTGGGATAATTACTATCCAGATAAAGAATTATTAAATGCTAAAGCTTTTGTTGCTCAAGTTGTTGAAGATGATGATAATGATTATTGGGCAAATAGTATGAAAGAGCATTTAAAATATCTAGCCGAGAGAGATGCTGAAAGAGATGCTGAAAATGCTCGAGTGGCAAAACAGAAGATTGAAAAACAGGATGATAGTGAAGATGATTATTATGCAGAAAAAATGAAAGAGCATTTAAAATCTTTAGCTGAGAGAGATGCAGAAAGAAGGAAAAGTAGAATGATGAAGAAGAAGTTCGAGTGATAAAGCAGAAAGAAATTCCAGCTTTCGAAATTAAGAAGGAAACTATTGCAGAAAAGGTGTCTGAAAATTGTGAAAATTGTGAGACTCTGAAAAAGTACAACAATGAGTTGATTCACAATATGAACAGGTTAAAAGAATCATATGATGTCTTGAACAAAGCCATGAATCAATATAACGAGTCAAGCAGTGAACAAGCTACAGCCATGAAGACACTCAATGGAGCATACATGATAAAGCAGGAAATGATCAATTATTACATTGGGATGTGTGCTAAGCTTGAACAGAAATTGGAAACTCAGAGAATCGAAACTGAGAGAGTAAACAAATTATTGAAAAGTTACTCATGTTCTTCTTATGTGATTGCCAGGATTTACCCCATAGCTGAAGGCATGAAGGCATTTGAAAAAGAAGATACTGAAGTGAAGAATTCTGGTAAGAAACAAAGTGTCAGTTACAACAAGTGTCCACCCCCGCTTGAAAATGGATATTCTCCACGAAATCCAAATTCAGAAAGAGTAAAAAAGGCAACCAATTTACAATGGGAATCTGAATATTCAGATAAATTGCCAGACAAAATTGATGTCACTTTCACATCATCCGACACTGATCATGAGTCCGAGTTAATAAAGAAAGTGGTCGATCAGGTGTTGGATAAAGATGAAACAGAGGAGTCAAAGTTTGAGTCCGACACTTCAAGTCTATCAGTCAAAAAGGGCAAACGGGTTTATAATAAAGAATTTCTGTTATAACAAAATAATTTGAAGGACGAAATATTCAAAGTAGCATATACTTTGAATGATTCTGACAAATTATATTCTGATGAAGAATTTCCAATAAGAGGTGTTAAAACTGAAATAATCAAAAAGGTTTTCAAACTAACAGAAATTAATATTTCTGAAATAAAAGATGTAAATCTTTCTAAAAAAACCTAAACAATACACCTCAAGAGTTCAACAAAGATTAAACAAGAAAAAGGGTTACAGTTATGGTTCAGTTTATCGAAAGAAACCAAACCATAACGGTAATTTTAAAAAGAATGGATTGGGTTTTATTTCTCCAGAAAATCATAAAAATGAAAAAGCTTATAATCCAAAAACTGTTTTTGTTTCAGGAACATCATCTGAAGAAGAAAAAGAACACTTGTTCAGAAAGCAAACAAACAAAGAATTCCTTGCTAAGAAGCAATAGGGAATGAAGAAGGATGTTGCTCAGAAGAAGGAGACTAGAACCTGTTTTCAATGCAACACAGTTGGTCATATTGCCAGGAATTGTTCTAAGGCAATCCAAACAAAACAGGGAGTTTCTGAAAAACTCAAAGAGAAAGTTGTTGATATTGAACCACCAACTAAACAATTTAAAGTTTTCAAAAATTCAAAATTTGAGGTTGGTGAGTGTTCAAAAAGTTTCTACAAAAGAAAAGCTAAGCTTAACAACCAAATGTGGGTTGTTAAGAAATCTGATGATAGTTTAGCAATGATTCTGATTCGACAAAATCAGAGGAGCTATTTTTTAGCGATGAATCTGACTCGTCAAAGTCAGAGGAGCCACAAGTTGTGATAAAAGAAGAAAATTCAGTGCCGCCATTGGATGATGCAAATTTTCCACCACTGCGGACTGAGAATTTAAAATCAAAAATTGGAAAGGTTGAAATTTCAAATCAATTCTTTTCTGAAAAGAAAGAATTTGATGTTAAAAAAGCCTTTAACCCCACAGTTCAAAATATTTTTGAAAAAATGATTGACGGGAAGGTCAAAGGGGTAAAGGAATTTTATGAGAAGAAAACGAAGAAACCAGATGAAGATGGGTCATCCCAGGTTAGTAACTAGATGAAGATGGGTCATCCCAGGTTAGTAACTGGGATAGAACCTATCATGATTAAACTCTGGACTTGCCGGAGCTCCCAAGTTGGTAATCGTGGAGCAGGAATCGGCATCATTCTTGTAATGTGTTTGTTTGAAAAACATACAAGTGGTTGAAATGAGGTTTGTTCCTACAAGTGGTTAATCAAGGTCATTAAGTTGAACTTGATTTAACCATCATATAAGTGGTTGAAAAAGAAAAACAATGTGATGAATTAATCCCCTAACCTACAAGTGGTTTGTGAATTTCAACAAAACTAATTTTCTGGAAAAACCATTTTGATTAAAACAAACTTAAGTGTTTTGAAATCATAATGGGAAAATACTTTGTTGTCAGGGGGAGTTCTGATTGTTTACGGCAAGTGAATGGCGAAATGAAGTAATTCAAATCAGTTTGTCAAATTTTCTTTAACTGGTTTTGAATTTTAGGGGGAGTAAGAAAATTTCAGAAAATCCCAAAACATTAGAAAATTTGAAAAATCCAAAAACATGATAAAACTATAAAGCCAAAAACATTGAAAAATTCAAAAATGGGTTTCGTTGTGAAAAAGAGGAAATGATAGTACATCAGTGGACTATCACAGCACGCTAAAGATTTGGAAAGTCAAATGTGATAAATGATCTCACTGCAGATATGCCAGTAGGTTTTTACACATTCAGTAGAGTGTTTTCGAGATATAAACCTAAATATCATAACTTACTTATCTCATGGGGAACATCTCTCGGATATATGGGTAACCCCCGAAATCTTGTTTGAAAGGCTTTCTATTTCTGACATATTAGGTCTTTGTACATGATGATATCTGGGGTATTATACCTGGACTTCTGATTTTGCAGAAGCAATAACCTAGTCCTCGTATAATACTTTGCACTGCTTTAATCTTAAAGCCTACCCTCAGCATAAAAATGATGAAACATTGAATAATGTTAATCATTTGCTGTTGAAGAAAAGATCCCTAAACGGGACACACCTTAAAGTCGAGCCATCATCTATTTGTCTGAACGGAAGTTCTAACCTAAGCTCTCATGGTCTCGCATTTACCTGTTTACATATATCATTAGTGTACATTCACCTGTAAGACTGAATATAGAAGTCTGGATACGGGAGTATATTCTGAGGTGGAACACTCGAATAAGTTTAAGTCCATTAAAACACTAAATTCGTATCTCGAAACAGTTGAACTTTGTGTGAAAATTTAAGTGGATCAGTATACTGACAATCTAAGTGAATTGTTTAGAACTTAAAATGTTTAAAGCTTAACGGTGTTAGTGATTTGTCTCATAAACTGATATGATCCTCTTACACAAACTCACAAAAATATAGTCTGTAAATATTTCTTTACTACTTTAATTTAAAATCAAAAACCCAAAAAGATTGTGTTTTTAGCATTAAATTTTGAAAAAAAAAATCAAAAAGATTTTATTTCATCTTAGTTTTGACAACTGATGTTGGAGAGCTGATTTTCTAAATTCAAGTGCTAAACATGACGGACAACAGGGTTGGAAAAATTTGGTTTTGAAATGAAAATTTTATATTTTTCAAGTGGTTCATCAGAGAGTAAAAGTATAAAATCATAAGTTGAACGATACCTGCAAGTGGTTATAGATTTGTCAAATTTTTAAATTTGTGAAATCTATTGTGAGGTAGAGAATGTGCAGGTATGCGGATTGGGAAGAGCTAGGTCTCGTTTCCTGAGGAGCCTGTGGTTATAAAGAGCCAGGTTGCGATCTTAGAACCTGTGAAAGTTATAAAGAGCCAGGTTGCGATCTTAGAACCTGTGAAAGTTATAAAGAGCCAGAATTCCAGACTGCGATCTCAGCTCTTCGAAAGGGGGAGTCTGAAGGCAGCCAAGAGAGAGTCTGAAGACATTAAAGCCAGGTTTGATCCAAGGGGGATTTTGAATGGTAAAGAGCCATGATCGAATCATGTGATCCACGCGAGATGCTGATGCTGAAGAGCTTAAAGAATCAAGAGATCTGATCAAGAGAAGATAGAGTCAGATTGAGATTCCAGAAGAGAGAGAGAAGTAGAGAAAGAGATTGAGGATGCTTTCAATGGAGAATACTTTGAAGAGAGCGAGAAGACTGATAAAGACTGAAGGGTTGACATACCGAAGACTCGACATCGAAGACTTCGTCAACATCCAAGGGGGAGTCTGTTGGTGCATATGTCTGTCGACTTTGTCTTGTATCGAGTCTTGTATTAGATTAGATAGATCAGGGCACATTTTATGAGAAATAGGAGAAACATAGGAGATGTGGCCATTTCGCACGAAATGGAAAGATGTCCATTTCGCACGAAATGCATCTAGCCATTTCGTGTAAACCATTTCGTACGAAATGGTGAGCCCTATATATATGTGTGTCTTGGATCTCATTTGTAAGGTTTCGATTCCGGTAGCGAAGCTCTGCCGAAGTGTCTCCAGCATTGTAAAATGATCTGATATCAATAGAGAGACAGTTTAAAGTGAATCTATGTGCTTTCCATCTGAAATAACTCCGATACGTTTGTTTCCGCCTCTCGTATTGGACGAGATCTCTTCTGAACGACTCGTTTGGTCGTGCAAACAATCCTACAAAAATAGAGATTATGAAGCTTACTTCTAGCTCTAGTGGCTAGGGAAGTGTCAAGAACAAGAACAAGATGAAGAATGAAGAAAATGAGTGGATAAAAGCTCCTCAAGAAGGTCCTTGAACTTCCTTCACTTGTAGCTTCCTTAGATCATCTTCATACACCTTGGAATCACCTTAGATATGCTTGAAAGTGGCAAGAAAATGATGGTTGTAGTGGAGGTGGGTGTGGCCGTAGGTAGAGAAGAGTGGGAGGAAGGAGATGTGAAAAATTTTGAATGTGAAAGTGATGAGAAACAAGTCTTGTGGTTATTGTTATAAGCTCTCAACAACTCATTAACCATTAGTTCAAATGTTCCATATCTCTCTATCACAAACAATATTTTAATGGGTTATGTTGGTGGGGCCTTATGGGGCCGGTTACCAAGAGGGGGGGTAATATGTAAATTTTTGGAACTTGTGGGTAGAAAATGTAAATTAGGAGGTTTATGTAAGGTTATGTGTGTTTATGTGTTTTATGATTTTTAAGGTGTTTTATCACCATAACTTGCTTTATATCATTAAAACAATGCTTCTAGTCTATTTTTGGTGTTATGGGTAGTGTTCGGTTATTCGTTCGGTTATCGGTTCGTTAAATAGCGCAGTTTTGCAAGGTATGAAGTACCTTTTGTGGCAGTTTTCATTCCCGACACTTTACAAGTTATTCTGGACATTTAAACCTTAATCCTGGATGTTATTTTAGTGTTTATTTGCTGTTTTTGCTGAATTTCTGCAGATTTCTGCATTTAAAGTGCGTTTCGGGTACTTTTTAGTGCATGTTTTAGCTTCCAGAAAGTGTTTATATTAACCTTTGTTCACGTACTTAGTTTTCAATGTATTTTTTTTTTTTTTTTGATGTTGGACCTACTTCTATGTCCTAAATTTATTGTCTGATTGTGACGCAGCTTGTCTAACCGGTAAGCTTGCTAATCAATTTGACGCAACACTTAAAGTATAGTATAATGTGACAGTTAATATATGAAACATGCATGAATTCAATTGCATATCAAATAAGCAAATAATGTTGATGTGTAATCACATAAATGCAAGAAATAAATATAAATTAAAATAGTGCGGAAATTACCAGTTTTGGGCCAGTTGTCACACATATCCTTTCTCATAATTGGAAACTCTTTTTCAAGAAACTTTTAGCATTTCCCCATGATCAACCCCATTTTTATTTAATGAAATGCAAACACAAATCTATGCATGACCAAGCTAAAGTAAACTAACATGCAAAAAGATAAAATTAATCATTTAAAATAAATCATAAAAAGAAGCGAGTTCACCTAGTGAAGTCAATGTGGTAAGACCTTCAAATGCGCAATGATCTTCAAAGTTTATCTCAAGAACTTTCAAAACTCATTAAAAATGTGTAGAAGCAAGCTTCTCACTTTGCTCTTAACACATAACTTTTTTTCATTTTTCAATAAAAGTTTTTTAAATGTGACAACCCTCACCAAACCAGGTATCCGTACAAATTAATTAATATTTAATTAATGCTTAATTACTGTGCTTGCTTACAATTGTGGTTAAACTACTTCTTGATTTCTGATACATACATATTCATGCATCATACTTGATTACTGTCACTTCATTTATTACAAACAAAACTATAGTGACAAACTTGATGCACAAAAGCACAGTTAGCACAGTGAGCGGATAACCCAGTAAACATGCTGACATTGCCAGCACTAGACAGACATTGTCTCTGAGGCCAGTATGAGCCGGGAATAGATTACTACACTAGTAGGGAGTGTAGGGAGGTGAGGATTATAAATCTGCGTCACTAGGTGGTAGTTATAGTGACCGGAAGTGCCTAAAACATGCTTTAATCACAAAATTCTGCACTTTATACAAAAATTCAGCATTTAACATAACTAGTAAAGTGCAAAAACTTGGTAAAATAATACTAGACACTTTCCAAAGTGTCGGGAATTTATTGTGTCACTAAAACACTATAAAAGACACTTTAAATGCTTACTTAACACTTTAACGGATCAATATCCAACCGAACAACCAGACTTTACCCGGAACATAAAAATAATATTGCCAAAGACATTGTTTTTGCCTTTCTGGGCTAGTTAGGGTCCCCGAACACCTTAACACCCTTTATATAAATAAACACACAAGTATCGTAACTAAATACCATTTGATTCCAACTAATCTCTAACTATATCATTACAAACCAACTCTTACCCCCCCCCCATGGGCGACGGTCACCATAGGGTGACCCACCCCTTGCCAATTCTTGATTATTTTAATCACTTATGTCTAATATCTAGTTAACACATTACACAATGGACTTTAGTAAATGTTGGATTATAAGTATGCATGTAGGATCACCATTATCTCTCATCAACACAACACCAAACTTGCTCTCCTTCTCCTCCTTTGCTTGTGATCGGCCGAAACCATCAACCATCATCCACCCACCATCAAGTTTAGTTCTAGCTATTTTACATACATACAAAGGTGCAAGGTGACACACAAACAAGCCCGGTGCAATCGGAAGCTCAAGAACCTCTCTAGATTTCTTTTATCCACCGTGTTTACGTCTTGTTTCTTCCCTAGCCTCGAGCTAGTAGTAAGTGCCTCTAAACATCCTCTTGATCTTGTTTAAAGTGGTTAATAAGTGATTTAACGGTTAAAAATCAAGATCACACAAGATCATAACTTAAAGTCTTGAAAGTAAGATGAATATGTTGGATAAAGAGAAACTAATTGTGTAAATCATGTAAATCTTGTCTAGTTGTGATTACTTGATGTTGTTTGTTGCTAGTAGTGGGATGGATCATCATCTAACCATACTAGATCATGTTCAAGAACATGAACTAGTAGTATGTTAGTGTAAAAGTTGTAAAAGATTATGAACCCTTCCACTCATGAAACATGAACTTGTGTAAATGTAATTTTTCTTGTAAAATAAGGTTCTAAACTAGTAGATCTAAAGATCTACAAGGGGTTTTCCGGAAGAACCTAGTGAAAGATGCAAGTCTTGTTAAAAACCCGGATCTTACATAAACTAAAAGCATTTTAGTGAATAAACGAGCGTGTAAACACTTGTGTGACAAGAAAGTTTGACAAAGAAATATTTTTATAAACCTTGACTAGAAGTTGTAAAACTTCAAGTTCCTTAAAAATAAAGTTCTTAAGAAACTAATGTTATTTTTAAAGATAACGAGATCTACTAAATATGTTAGAAGGTTACTACATATTTTTACAAGACTTTCAAGTTCATGAGTTTGTGATTTAGGCTTGTTTTGCCAAGTTTGATGTTTAAATATTGCATGTTGATGATTGTTAAATTATTTGATTGAATTTTGAAAAAGAAAATGATAAGCTAGTAAGCGTGGCGACCTCCGGTTACAGAGGAAATGGCGAAATTTTTCCAGAAACATAACACTTAGAAATATTTTTGTAACAAATGTTTATAAATATATTTTTAACTTGTTTTTCAAAGTAAACTTCACCATGATTTTTATTACAAAATAACCAAGTGCCGGAGGTGGATTTTCGTAAATAAAACTTGTTAAATATATATTTTGAATATGTATTTCGTAATAAAACGCTTGTGTGATTATGTGATTATTTTGTGAACTAGATATATTATTTTTAGGGTAAAAATAATATAACTTGAAAATATCATGAAGTTACGACTTCCAAAATAATACCAACGCCCTCACAAATAAATATTTAAGTTACACCGGTATTTTTATTACAACACGAACTTTAAAATGTAACTTATGTATTTTCGGAAAATACTCTTAAATGTGTATTTTGATAAATTATTATTTTGGAAATTGTATGAAGTAAAATATAATATTTTTGGGAAAAATATATATATTTTGGAAATTAAAACATTTGAGACAAAGTAATTAAAAATATATTTTTCAAGTGAGACTTAAAAATATATTTTCGGAATTATAAGAACACACATGTATTAATACCCCCATCCTTGGGAACGAATATAATTATTTAATAATTAAGAAGTGTAAATACGAAATAGTTATCTAACTATTTCCCAAGAACGTTAAACCTTAAGCCAAGGCACGGCCGTCCGTCTAATAGAAGTTAGTACGTGTAGGTCGTCACGCAGCAGATTGATTTTGGGACGGACTATTTCGAGACGCACTTCTGTGAGTTCATATCCTCCTTTTCTCTTAGTTGTTTTCAGTTTTTATACTTCGGGGGTGGAATACATGTTACAGTAATTACGGATACTTTTATACATGGTATGGTTAGCTTAAGGAGGGTTACTTCTTAGATCATGTGAGTGGGTCGGCTGGAACTAGAGGCCATTAATCCTCATTGTAGGACCGAGGGTCCTTAGCGGTAGATCTATCTGGTGTAGCGAGCCCAACTCCAGGCCCACTGTACGGACCTTGGGGTGACTTTGAGCCCGACTCAAAAATCTGCTAGGTTTGAGTCTTCCTACAACACTTCACACATATCATTGGCCTTGCAAACCAATGGTGATCTCATTTTTCCTTATATGCTACATACCAGGGATTTTCATACTTACAAACATATTACAAAGGTTTTTACATACTCACTTTTACATGAACTCGCTCAACTTTTGTTGATTTTTCAACTTACATGTATTTCAGGGAATTAGGGATCTGGCAAGGTATGCTATGTCTTCATGCTGCGTAGAGAAGTGATGTCATCCAAGTTTAGGGGTTGTGACTTTTGCCTAGACGAGTCACAAGTCTTAAGCTGTGTTTATTTCACGTTTTGTGGTTGTGTCTCATGAACAAGGTTTTTATTATGTTGGGTTGTAAACTCGTTGCATGTGTCAACTTTAAAACAATGTTGTTATATTTTATTTTTAAAACTTGAAGTAATGGATGATTATCATTGTTTTAATTTCATATAGCTTGTTGTGATTAAGCTATGGTATTAAGAAGTCATACCAAATAAACCCACGCTTCCGCAAAGCCAGGGTGTGACAGCTTGGTATCAGAGCTTTGATCATAGCGAACTAGGATTCCTTCTCGAGTCTAGACTATGATCAATAGGGCTCTCACGAAAACATTTTTACATTGCATACATTACGTCCAGATCCAGGATACAAAATATTTTTACAAACAAAAAGTATGAGCATTTTTTTTCAAAAATTATGATTCAGTCTTATCGACTGGGACGTTGGTCAGGGAGACCAGGGATTCAGTCTTATAGACTGAGGTACCAATCTTTGAGATTGGGGAGGTTCAGTCATGTAGACTGAGGGAGTTAGTCTGAGAGACTGGGAGGTTTAGTCTGAGAGACTAGGAGGTTCAGTCTGAGAGGCTTGGAGGTTCAGTCAAGTAGACTGAGGGGTCAATCATTAAGAATGGGGAGGTTTTGTTCTTAAAGGCCAGGGAGTTAGTCTGAGAGACTAGGTGGTTTAGTCTGAGAGGCTGGGAGGGTAGTCTAGTGGGACTTGGAAGAAATGCTTGCTTGCTTGGTTATTGGTGACTAACATGTTTATTTGATTATATGATTGATTGTTTGTGCATATGTGTGTTTGTGTTACAGACATCATGCCTTCTTAAGATACTGGAGTTTCAGACACGTCAGACCCCATGGCGATAGTATCAGATGACATAGCTTCATCGGAGCGAGAGGTCTACACGTCTGATACCACCAGCACCGACGAGGACGATTTCCAGCCCTTTGCGCTGCCTGACGTCGTAGCCGAGCCTGCTGATGGCCATCTCGTTGGGGATCTACCACTCGTGGTGATCCCTGCTCCTGTACCCCTTGCTGCTTATCCCGTTGTTGATATGCCCCTCGATGTCGTTTCTGACGACGATGTCGATCTGTTTGAGGAGGACCCACTTGAGGCCGACCATGAGGGTGAGGCACTTATTGCTGCTGATATCATCCTACCTATTGCTGATGCTCCTGCAGAGGAGGCTCCCGTTCATTCACCTGTCCCAGACTCATTTGAGTCTGTGGCGTCCGCATCTTTGCACACACGGGGAGTGCAGCACCACTCACACGACACCGACCCTGACATGGCATCGTTAGCTGCACCTGCTCCTACACACAGCTTTGAGTTTGATCATGACATTGATAATGATCTGGATCCTGTTTTTCCACTTGGTTTTGATCCTGACCAGGATATCGAGTTCGTTCACTTAGACCAGCCCCTGGAGGATCCTGTAGCCCCTGTCGATCCCTTGTTTGACGATCCAGCTGATTTCGATATGGAGTTTGTTGATCCGGAGCCTGCTGTGGCCCCAGAGCCTCTAGTTGCTCCTGACCCTGCATTAGAGCATGACCCTGTTCATGCCAATGCACCTGTTGCTGCTCCTTTTGTTGGTGATATATCTGTTGACGATCATCCTGTTGTTGCTCCACCATTGGTGGATGATCATGTTGACGCTCCACTTTTGATAGAGGATCCTGTTGTTGCACCACTTCCTGATCCTATGCCGGTGATGTTCGACCGTGCACCTTTTGCAACCCATATTGATCCACGATACGCTCACACCCGCAACGGGTGGATAGATGATGACGATGATTACCCACCATTCGTGCTCCCTGTTACACCCCATGTAGCCCCCATTTCAGCCCCTGTTTCAGCTCCCATTGATGTTCCTTTGCTTCCCACACATACCACAGATGCTCGCCGCACTGACTTACCTATCATGTTTCTTCAGGACATACCTCCACCACGTCCTGGGGAGGGTTCATCTCGACAGTCGTTTGGTCATACACCTTTCATGTCAGGAGGAGACCAGTTTGTACCCCAGATTTCTTATCCTACTTTTGTTCCCACTGTTGCACCATCTACTGCACCATTCTTCACTCCATCTAGCGAGCCATTCCTATGGACTACGCCCCCTGTCATGCCACTGTCCGATCCGTATAACCCATATCATGTGGGGTATTCTACAGAGGATATACTCAACTCTTTGATGATACAGCAGGACGCATTGACGCGTCGTATTCAGGTTTTGGAGTCAGCTCCACACCCACCTTGTCAGTGTCAGACCCCACCTGCAGCATCACACCCTCTACGTCCACTGTCCCCCGATTCTGCCGCTCGCTTTTGGACTTCTGAGCAGCAGATAGCATACTTGTTGCGCGCTCATCGCGTTATGGAGGAGGACTGGTTACATATGTGTTGTTTACTCTTTTCTCGTTTTCCCCCTCCTCCTCCGCCATCAGCATAGGCCTTTTTGATTCGACGCATGTAGACTTTTGGTGAGAGGACCGCGATTGTGCAGACTACACAGCTTTTGGAGACCGCATTTTGACATTGTGAGTTTTGGTGTTTTGTATTTTGGTTGTTGTTGTCACTGATTAGATAGTTTGGACTAGGGCGATGTGGCCCTTAGTCACTGATGATGTACGATACAGTTATGAACTTGTAAACATTACATTGTGGTCTTGATTTATGATAGCGCAATCGCAGTATTCTCATTATACGTGATGTTGGATTGATTGTTTATGTTCTATAACATGAGATGTTATGTGCTTGATTTATTTGTAACATGAGATGTTATGTGTTTGATATTGCTGTTGCATACGTATAATTTACTTACTATGACCTGACCAATGTGAAACATCTTTTAGAAGATGCCTCCAAGAGGCAAGAGGCGAGACGCGTATGCCTGCCAACGAGGCAGAACTTCAAGGAATCATTGTTGCCGCCACATAGCAGTAGGCAGCCTCACAAGGAGGAACCAGTGGGAGCAATTTGAACAACAACGGCAGTAACAATCCACCCCATGGTAATGTTAAGTCGTTTGAGACATACTACGATACATTTGGATATTTATAGCACGTCCGCTAATACCATTTGTATATTCTAACGTATGTGCAGGGTGCACTTACAAGCAGTTCCTCGACTGCAAGCCCGTGAACTTCGACGGCACCGGAGGTGCTGTTGCTTTTGTAAGATGGGCCGAGAAGACTGAGTCTGTTCTTAGAATGAGCAAATGTGCTCCCGAGCAACAAGTGACCTACATCTCAGGGCTATTTCTGGATGGAGCCCTATCTTGGTGGAACTTACAAGTACAAACTCTTGGTGAAGCCGCTGCTTATGCGATGACATGGAATGAGCTAAAGGAGCTCATGCGAAGGAAGTAATGCTCACGCGCTGAAATTCAGAAGCTGGAAACTGAATTCTGGCACTTGAAAATGGAAGGTCCCAAGATTGCAGAGTATGTTCAGAGATTCCACGATTTGTCCCACGTGGTGCCACACATGGTTACACCAGAGTTCAAACGCATCGAGCGCTTTATCTGGGGGTTAGCACCTCAGATCATGAGTATGGTTACTACTTCCAAGTCGGCGACAATCACAGAAGCCATTGATCTCAGTGTGGCTCTTACTGAGGAGGCCATTCGCTTGAAGAAGTTTTCGAATGTTGAGCAGAAGAAGAAGGAGACTCACGTCTCACGTAGAGTCGTCTGGTGAGAATAAAAGGAAATTCTCGAACTTCAAGCAAGGTACAAGCAATACTGGCAAGAAAGGAGAATCAAGCACATCGGCGAAGGCTGCAACCGGTGTTGAAAATAAAGGGAAAGGTTATATGGGCACACTGCCCAAGTGTAACACATGCCAGCGCCATCATTCTGGCCGATGTGGGCCAAAAACATGTGAAGATTGTGGTAAAGTCGGCCACTTGAAGGATACTTGCTGGGTTAGTGCTGGTCGGGGAGGCCAAGGAGGTTTTGGTAATAGGAACAACAACCGTGGTGGTAATACGAATCGTCCGCAAGGGAATAATGGCGGAAATGGAAACCGTGGAAACGTTGTGAATCAAGCGGGTGATGGGAATCGCAACCAAAACAACGCTCAAGCTGGGAACGGAGGTGGTAATGGTCAGAGACTGGGCTGTTTTAATTGTGGAGATATTGGGCACTTTAAGAGGGAATGCCCAAAATTGAACCAAGCACGGGGAAGAGTCTTTAACATCGGAGCGAGGGAAGCGCGCCAGGATCCCAACGTTGTCACTGGTACGTTCCCTATAAATCAACGCTTTGCATCCGTTTTGTTTGATACTGGTTCCGATTATAGCTTCGTGTCATTAGAATTTAAGAATATACTTGGATTGGCCACTAGTAAGTTAGATATTTCGTACTCGATTGAACTGGCTAATGGAAAGCTAGTTGAAGCAAATGAAGTTGTCCGAGGATGTGTGATCGAGTTGGGAGAACGCGAGTTCACTTTGGATCTACTACCAGTCAAGTTAGGAAGCTTCGACGTGGTAGCAGGGATGGATTGGTTGTCAAGCAACAAGGCTGAGGTTATTTGTCACGAAAAGATCATTCGCATCCCAACAGAAGATGGGGAGACAATCGTAGTTCACGGAGAAAAGCACGATACACCTCTAAGAATCATCAGCTGCCTAAAAGCTCGAAAGTGTTTGCAGAAGGGATGTGTTGCCTTCTTGGCACACATCATGGATAAAGAAGCTGCTGAGCCGAAGATCGAAGACATCCCTGTCGTGAAGGAATACCCGGAAGTCTTTCCAGAAGACTTGCCCGGATTACCACCCCAAAGGAAAGTGGAGTTCCACATTGACTTAGTTCCAGGCGCCGCGCCTGTGGCTAAGGCACCTTATCGACTTGCACCTTCAGAAATGCAGGAGTTGTCAACACAACTCCAGGAGCTATTAGACAAGGGATTCATCCGACCAAGCTTCTCACCTTGGGGAGCTCCAGTTCTATTTGTCAAGAAGAAAGACGGTAGTTTTCTTATGTGCATAGACTACCGTGAGCTTAACAAGTTAACGGTCAAGAATAGGTATCCTCTACCAAGGATTGATGACTTATTCGATTAGCTGCAAGGTTCAAGCTATTACTCGAAGATCGATTTGCGATCAGGTTATCATCAGCTGAGAATACAAGAGGAAAGTATTCCCAAAACTGCTTCTAGAACGCGATATGGACATTACGAGTTCTTGGTTATGCCGTTTGGGTTGACAAACGCGCTAGCTGTTTTTATGGATTTGATGAACAGAGTTTGTAAGCCATACCTCGACAAGTTCGTGATTGTGTTCATAGACGATATTTTGATCTATTCAAAGACAAAGGCTGAGCACGAACAACATTTAAGAGCTATTTTGGAGTTGCTGAAAAAGGAAAAGTTGTATGCCAAATTCTCGAAGTGCGAGTTTTGGTTACGCGAAGTCCAATTTCTTGGACATGTGGTTAATGGAGATGGAATCCACGTGGATCCCACAAAGATCGAAGCAATCAAGAATTGGGAGACTCCAAAGACGCCAACCGAGATTCGTCAATTCTTAGGTTTGGTTGTTTATTATCGAAGATTCATCGAGGATTTCTCAAGAATCGCTCAACCATTGACTTTCCTCACGCAAAAAGATAAGAAGTTTGATAGGGGAATCAAACAGGAATAAGCATTCCAGTTATTGAAAGACAAGCTTTGCAATGCGCCGATTTTATCGCTACCGGAGGGAACTGATGATTTCGTGGTATGTTGTGACACCTCACGTCAAGGTTTCGGTTGCGTGTTGATGCAACGCCAGAAAGTTATAGCTTACGCGTCGCGCCAGTTGAAAGTTCATGAAAAGAATTATACCACGCATGATTTGGAGCTAGGCGCAGTGGTATTCGCGTTGAAGATTTGGAGACATTATTTATATGGTACAAAGTGTACAATCTTCACGGATCATAAAAGTCTGCAACACATATTCGACCAGAAGGAGCTAAATATGAGACAAAGACGCTGGGTCGAATTGTTGAACGATTACGACTGTGAGATCAAGTATCATCCAGGGAAGGCGAATGTGGTCGCCGATGCCCTAAGTCGAAAGGAAAGGATCAAGCCCATAAGGGTTAGGGCTTTGGAGATGATTATCCAGACGGATCTTTCCCTGCGCATTCGTGCCGCGCAGAAAGAGGCTCTGAAGGAAAGAAACCTTGAAGAGTAATATCTATGTGGAATGGAGAAGCAATTAGAACCAAACGAGGAAGGAACGTTATGCTTCATGAGATGGATTTGGGTTCCTCTGTTTGGTGGTTTGAGAAAAGTTATTTTTGATGAAGCTCACAAGTCACGGTACTCTATCCACCCAGGAGCGGATAAGATGTACCAAGATCTTAAGGATTATTATTGGTGGCCTAGGATGAAAGGTGATGATGTTGTTTATGTTAGCAAGTGTTTAACGTGCGCCAAGGTAAAAGCTGAATAACAGAAGCCTTCAGGACTTCTGCAACAACCTGAGATTCCCAAGTGGATATGGGAACAGATTTCAATGGATTTCAGAACGAAGTTGCCAAGAACGCCAAAAGGTCACGGCACTATTTGGGTAATAGTAGACCGATTAATGAAATCTGCGCACTTCTTACCCATCAGAGAGAAAGACAACACGAGCAAATTAGCTGAGATTTACATGAGAGAGATTGTTGCACGTCATGGAGTGCCTCTCTCGATCATCTCTGATAGAGACGGAAGGTTTGTGTCAAGGATTTGGCAGTCTTTCCAAGAAGCATTCGGATCTCAGTTGAACCTAAGTACAGCTTTTCACCCACAAACCGATGGACAGAGCGAACGGACGATTCAGACATTAGAAGATATGTTGCGAGCTTGCGTTATGGATTTAGGTGGAAGTTTGGATACTCACCTACCATTGGTCGAATTTTCATACAGTAATAGTTATCACGCAAGTATTCAAGGCACACCGTTCGAAGCTCTATATGGACGCAAGCGTCGATCATCGATCTGTTGGTCTGATGCAGGTGATAGACAGTTAGTTGGTCCAGAAGTGGTCCAGGAAACCACAGACAACTTTGCACAGATCCGAGAGCGCATCAAGGCGGCTCGCGATTGTCAAAGTGTTATGCGGATAGAAGAAGGAAACCTCTGGAGTTTGAGGTAGGAGACATGGTATTGTTGAAGGTATCACCGTGGAAGGTGTGACACGCTTCGGAAAGCGTGGAAAGTTGAATCCGCGCTATATTGGCCCATTCAAGATTCTGAAGAGAATCGGTTTAGTAGCATACAAGTTGGACTTACCTGCCGAACTGAATGGTGTTCATGATACATTCCATGTATCAAACCTGAAGAAGAGTCCAACGCAAGAAACTGTTGTCATTCCCGCAGACGAGATTCATATTGACGACACGCTCCATTTTGTCGAAGAACCAGTTGAGGTTACAGATTTGAAGATAAACAAAACCCGCAGGAGCAGTGTTAAACTCGTCAAAGTTCGTTGGAATGCAAGACATGGTCCAGAATACACCTGGGAACGTGAGGACCGAATGAAAGAGAAGTACCCCCATTTATTTCCAAAGACCCCTGCAACCAGAAGCAGAGCCTAAAATTTCGGGACGAAATTTTCTTAACGGGGGGAGAATGTGACAACCCTCACCAAACCAGGTATCCGTACAAATTAATTAATATTTAATTAATGCTTAATTACTGTGCTTGCTTACAATTGTGGTTGAACTGCTTCTTGATTTCTGATACATACATATTTATGCATCATACTTGATTACTCTCACTTCATTTATTACACACAAAACAATAGTGACAAACTTGATGCACAAAAGCACAGTTAGCACAGTGAGCGGATAACCGAGTAAACATGCTGACATTGCCAGCACTAGACAGACATTGTCTCTGAGGCCAGTATGAGCCGGGAATAGATTACTACACTAGTAGGGAGTGTAGGGAAGTGAGGATTATAAAACTGTGTCACTATGTGGTAGTTATAGTGACCGGAAGTGCCTAAAACATGCTTTAATCACAAAATTCTGCACTTTATACAAAAATTCAGCATTTAACATAACTAGTAAAGTGCAAAAACTTGGTAAAATAATACTAGACACTTTCCAAAGTGTCGGGAATTTATTGTGTCACTAAAACACTATAAAAGACACTTTAAATGCTTACTTAACACTTTAACGGATCAATATCCAACCGAACAACCGGACTTTACCCGGAACATAAAAATATTACCGAAGACATTGTTTTTGCCTTTCTGAGCTAGTAAGGGTCCCCGAACACCTTAACACCCTTTATATAAATAAACACATAAGTATCCTAACTAAATACCATTTGATTCCAACTAATCTCTAACTATATCATTACAAACCAACCTTTACCCCCCCCCCATGGGCGACGTTCACCATAGGGTGACCCACCCCTTCCCAATTCTTGATTATTTTAATCACTTATGTCTAATATCTAGTTAACACATTACACAATGGACTTTAGTAAATGTTGGATTATAAATATGCATGTAGGATCACCATTATCTCTCATCAACACAACACCAAACTTGCTCTCCTTCTCCTCCTTTGCTTGTGATCGGCCGAAACCATCAACCATCATACACCCACCATCAAGTTTAGTTCTAGCTATTTTACATATATACAAAGGTGCAAGGAGACACACAAACAAGCCCGGTGCACTCGGAAGCTCAAGAACCTCTCTAGATTTCTTTTATCCATCGTGTTTACGTCTTGTTTCTTCCCTAGCCTCGAGCTAGTAGTAAGTGCCTCTAAACATCCTCTTGATCTTGTTTAAAGTGGTTAATAAGTGATTTAACGGTTAAAAATCAAGAACACACAAGATCATAACTTAAAGTCTTGAAAGTAAGATGAATATGTTGGATAAAGAGAAACTAGTTGTGTAAATCATGTAAATCTTGTCTAGTTATGATTACTTGATGTTGTTTGTTGCTAGTAGTGGGATGGATCATCATCTAACCATACTAGATCATGTTCAAGAACGTGAACTAGTAGTATGTTAGTGTAAAAGTTGTAAAAGATGATGAACCCTTCCACTCATGAAACATGAACTTGTGTAAATGTAATTTTTCTTGTAAAATAAGGTTCTAAACTAGTAGATCTAAAGATCTACAAGGGGTTTTCCGGAAGAACCAAGTGAAAGATGCAAGTCTTGTTAAAAACCCGGATCTTACATAAACTAAAAGCATTTTAGTGAATAAACGAGCGTGTAAACACTTGTGTGACAAGAAAGTTTGACAAAGAAATATTTTTATAAACCTTGACTAGAAGTTGTAAAACTTCAAGTTCCTTAAAAATAAAGTTTTTAAGAAACTAATGTTATTTTTAAAGATAACGAGATCTACAAAATATGTTAGAAGGTTACTACATATTTTTACAAGACTTTCAAGTTCATGAGTTTGTGATTTAGGCTTGTTTTGCCAAGTTTGATGTTTAAATATTGCATGTTGATGATTGTTAAATTGTTTGATTGAATTTTGGAAAAGAAAATGATACGCTAGTAAGCGTGGCCACCTCCAGTTACAGTGGAAACTCTGGCGAAATTTTTCCAGAAACATAACACTTAGAAATATATTTGTAACAAATGTTTATAAATATATTTTTAACTTGTTTTTCAAAGTAAACTTCGCCATGATTTTTATTACAAAATAACCAAGTGCCGGAGGTGGATTTTCGTAAATAAAACTTGTTAAATATATATTTAGAATATATATATCATAATAAAATGCTTGTGTGATTATGTGATTATTTTTATAGGATCGTTTGCTGACCCGAACGAGTCGTTCAGAGGTTGTCTCTTGCGTTTCAGATGCGGAATAATAAGAAATGCAAGTAGATATAGCTTGTTCTTCCTCCTAACTGCTTGTTTTATTGATTTGAAACGTTTTACAGCTCAATCTTCACACCGGCAGAGCTTCGGCATGGAATTCGACAACCACGTTCTGAGGTCCGCTCAAACGACTACTATATATAGGCAGTTGGGTCCGCTTATGTGTCATATGACCATAAAAGCGGACCAGGCAAGTCCACATAAGCGGACCAACATGCCAAATGAGCGAACCAAAACCCTAATGTTCATATGAGCGGACCTAGCCTATACAACCCATACAAACACATGTTTTCTCGTATTTCGTGCCCTATGCTATACAATACGACATAAGACCTGATCCTAGACACCTAGACGCAATCAACAGATGTAGTGCACTAACAGACTCCCCCTCAGATGTTGATGGAGTCGCCAATACACCTTGACTGCAAAACTGTGTCTTCACATCTTCAGTCTAGATCAGTCTCTGGGCTTTCTCTTCTTTCAATCTTCAGACTCCCCTTCTCGATTTACTGGCATTCTTTTGTTCTTCGGTAACATCTTCAGGATCGTTGTCTGGCTTTAAAACACTCTGATTCTCTTGATCAGATCTCTTGATTCCTTAAGTTCATCAGTATCAACGATAGACGTGATCTTCAGGATCAGAATCTGACTCTACTCATTCTTTCAGGATTGATTTTCAGGATCGAAACTTGTCTCTCTTTCATCAGAGATCTTCAGATATCAAAACCTGGCTACCTGCACAATCTCAACCCCGAAATAAACTTTCTTTCACAAACATTTCAAACCACTGTGCACCAACACGTGACTACTCTCATATGCAAACATATAATCACATTAACTCAGACTTTCTCTCAACTATCTATGATGAACCACTTGAAGAAGGTTAGATTTAACGAAAACAGTTAGATTTACACAAACACTCCCCCTCAAATGCTGCTCATCATGTTTAGCACTCGGAATTTTGAAAATCAATTCTCCAACATCAGCTGTCGAAAATCTTTTTGACTTTTTCAAAAAATTATGCTAAAACACACACAAAATCTTTTTGGATTTTCAGAGAAAACGAACCTGACACTACTCGTAAACAAAAAAACATACAGAAATGTAATATTTACTAACAATATTTTTTGTGAGTTCATGCAAGAGGATCATATCAGCTTATGAGACCTATCACCAACACCGTTAAGCTTGATTTCATTTTAAGCTTTAAACAATTTACCTAGATTGTCAGTATGTTTGTCCACTTAAATTCTCACACAGATTTCAATCGATTCGAGATACGATATTAATGTTTTAGAGACTTAAACTTAATTGTGTATCACTCCACTTGAATATACTCCTGTATCCAGATCCCAAATATTCAGTCTTACAGGTGAGTATACCACAGCTGATATCTGTAAGGGGTTAGATGCAAAACCGTGAGAGCTCAAGTCAGAACTTCCGTTCAGCAGAGAGATGACTGGCTCGACTTTTGGTGGGTCCCCTTTAGAGGATCTTTTGAATTTCAACAGCAGCGACTATCAATTTTATTGTTTCATCAGCATGCTGAGGGCGAAGCTTATGTTTCAAAGCTTTAGCAGAAAGTATTATCCGGGGACTAGGTCAGAACTTCCATTCAGCAGAAGTCCCGGGATAATACCCCAGATATCACTGAGTATAAAGACCTAGTATCTCAGAATATGGGACCTTTCAAACAAGATTTCGGGGGTTACCCATATATTCAAGAATAGTTACCCACGAATCAAGCAAGTTTGAATTTAGGTTTATATCTCGTTTCAATTTACTAAATATGCGAAAATCTACTGACACATCCGCAGTAAGATTGTTTATCACATTTTAACTATACATTTCTTTAGCGTGCCGTGATAGTCCACTGATGTACTATCATTTCCTCTTTTTTTTGCAACGAAACTCGTTTTTGAATTTTATCATGTTTTTGGCTTTTTCAAATTTTCAAATGTTTTTGGATTTTCTAAAATTTCTACTAAAATTTCTACTCCCCCTAAAACGCAAACACATTTCAAAGGAAATTGGAAAACAACTAGACTCTAACCCAATAGAAACATAAAATGCAAAACAAACTGTACAGAAACTTGACAACTGACATCGAATCACATCAAATCGCCATTCACTAGGCATAAACAATCTGAACTCCCCCTATCACAAATCATTTTCTCATTTAGATTTCAAAACACTTAAGTTTGTTTTAATCAAAATGATTTTTCTGGAAAATGAATTTGTGTTGATAAAAACCATTTGTAGGTTTATCATTTTTTAAGCGGGGATGTGGTTCATCATCTTGTGCTTCTCTTCCCATGAATAGTAAATCAAGAACAATTTAATGTCCCTGTTTTACCATTTGCATTTCAGAACCTTCTGTACCACTTGTAAAAAATACAAACATCTCAAAATATAACCACAAATACCACTTGTAGGAATGTTACTTCTACATCACCATTTTACCAATCAGGATGCCGATTCCTGCTTCACACTTACCAACCTGGAAGCTCCGGCGTAGTCCTTCAACCTGCAAAATATTAAAAACACTATTCAAAATCTTTCAAAACAAACTATTCAAACACTAGAAAGATGCCGATTCCTGATCCACGATATAAACTTGGGATCTCCGGCGTAGTCCTTGGACTCTTATGGGAAACAAACTTCCATCCAAGTCTTTTCAGACTTGATGACCGTCAGCTCTTGAGCCGCAGGGTTGTATGTTGCCTTTTTCGTAGCATAAAAATCTTTTACTCCCTTAGCTCTCCCACTCAACATTTTCCCAAAAATCTTTTTAACATTCCCGTTGAATGTTTTCTCGACATCAAAATCATTCTTTTCTTTGTAGAACTGATTCGAAATCTCAGTTTTTCCAACTTTCTTTTTCACTTCTTCAAACTTCAATGATGGAAACTCTTCATCATTCACTGAAATTTTCTCCTCAACCTGTGGCTCTTCTGGCTTTGTGGAACCAGATTCATCGCCGACAATCACTTCACCTTTCTTCGCAACCCACACCTGGTTGTCTTTTCCTTTCTTCTCATATTTATTCTTCTTTGAACACTCACCAACATCGAATTTTGAATTCTCAAAAATTTTAGGTCTATTGGTTGGTGTGTCAACATCAACAACTTTCTCTTTCAACTTCTGAGAAACTCCCTGTTTTGATTGGACACTTTTTGAGCAATTCCATGCAATGTGACCAGCTTCATTGCATCTATAGCAGGTTCTAGTCTCTCTCAGATAACATATATCAGCTCCATTCTTCTTTCTCTCAGCAAGAAACTCTTTATTAGACTGTCTCCAGAACGGTTTCTGCTGTTCCTCCTCAGCACTTCCACCTGACACAAATTCAGATTTTGTTTTAGAATTTTTCATATTTTTATCATTTTCTGGTGGAACAAAACCAAGACCTTTCTTTTTGTAGCTACGATTCTGGTTAGGTTTCTTTTGAAAACCAGAACCAGGATTGTTGCCCTTTTTCTTATTTAAACATTGCTGAACTCTAGAAGTGTATTTTTTAGATTTTTCAAAAATTTTCAAAACTTTTAATTCTGGAATATTAACTTCTATAAGTTTGAAAGTTTTGTTTATTAGTTCCGTTTTAATACTCATTATTGGGAACTCTTTATTGTAATATAATTTGTCCGAACCATTCAAAATATACACAACTTCAAATGTTTCATCATTCAAATCTGCCTTTGACAATAAAAATTCTTTACTGTAAGACCGTTTATCCGACGAATTTTGACTGTTGATTGACGACTTTGACTTTCCAGACCCAGATTTCGATTCAGACTCCTCATCAGTATCCAACACCTGATCGACCACCTTTTTGATTAATTCAGACTCATGATCAGTATCGGACGAGGTATACGTGACATCAATATTATCGGGTAAAACGTCAGTTGTGTCGGTTTTAAGCTTTATATTGACTGCTTTTTCCAATTGCTCCTCATTTGGTCTCCTAGGAGAATAACCATCCCAAATCGGAGGCGGACATTTGTTATAACTAACAGTCGATTTCTTACCACAGTCTTTATTCTCTTTCAGCTTCTCATCTTTGAAAGCTTCCATACCTGCAACAGTTGGGTAAATACGATCAATGAGATAATCAGAACTAGAATAACTTTGCAATAAGTGTCTAATTCTCTCATTCTCTATCTTTTCCGTCTCCAACTCTTGCTTCCACTTAGCACTCTCTTCGATGTAGAAGTTTTCTTGCTTTTTGTTTTGTCATTAAAACTGCATTCAACATCGTCAATGCTTGTTCTCTCTCTGAGTTAGTCTTTTGGAGGCCAGTTACTGTTTTATTCAAAACATCGTAAGATTCTTTCACATAGTTGAGGTTGAACAGTAACTGCTCCTTCTTCTTCTCATACTCAGCTATGATGTCGTCTTTAACTGCACAATTTTTGCAAGCTTCCAAGCACTTCTCACACGGCTTGACGACCTCAACAATCTTTTCAACTTCGATTGTTTTAACAACTTCTACCACCTTTTCTTCTTCTATCACAGCCTCAGTAATCTTCTCAGCAACATTCTCAGCGTTTTGAATATCACTTTCAGATTCAGCTTGTTGTTTTTTAGCAGCTCGTTTCACCTTCAGTTTATCCATTCTTTCTGCAAAATAGAAATGAAAACTTTCAGGAGATAGATGAGTTTTTGCAATATTTATATGTTTTTCTTCCTCATCATCACTGCTGCTGTGATCTGGTGATTTATCAAATTTTACAGACTTATCAGAATCACCATCAGATACATCAGAATCAGTCGGTGTTTTATAAAAAATAACTTCTTTTTCTTGAACATTTTCATTTTGTACACTTTTATCAGTACTCTCTAAATCTTCATCTGAACCTTGTAAACCTTCGTCTGAACTTTCTGAAACTTCCCCAGAATGTTCTGAAAGTTTATCGTTACTGTCTGAACTTTCATCAGATGACACAGATTTTACATCTTCACTTTTCACAGTCTCTCCAATTGATTTCATCCAAGTAGCAAACAAATTTGGCTCTTGAACGATCTTAGCAATGAAGGCTTTGAACTCTCCCTTCTCATCCACAAACATATCCCAACTGAAACCCTCTGTTAGTTTCTCATCAACTTGATCAATAATGCGTGCTGCTGTGGCTTCAGATGATATGTAATTACTCCAGCTGAAATCTACCAAACAAGCTCTTTTGGGATCTTCAATCTTTCTCCCATGAGCTGTCTGTGGTTCTTGAGATTGACCGACTTGCTGATAGATAGCTTTGCGGTAGAGATCATCTTTCCCGAATGGATTCTGTGCTCCGCTAGCTTCTCTTCCCTTGCACTCCCGCTTGAAATGGCCTTTCTCCCTGGATCGAAAACAAGTAACTTTAGATTTATCAAAACCTAAAGTAGAGACATGTGCATCAAGAAAGTCATTTCTCCCGGTAATGGTTTTGAACTTCTCAGCTCGTCGAAGAACACTATCAAGACACCATTTTATATCCATGAGTTCCATTTCCTCGGCATCTATTTGATCGTAATCCTCTTTGGTGAGCATAGGATTTCCGATCTGACCAGCAACAAGACCTTCATAGGATAACAGAACTGAACCCAGAAGTGCCATGTGGTCTTTAGCAGTGTCTTCAGAGAAGCTTTGGCCTTCTGGAAGGTTGAGAGCTATGTTGCATTGAATCACGTATCCGTTTCCTGTTTTT
Source organism: Helianthus annuus (assembly GCF_002127325.2). Classification (NCBI taxonomy): domain Eukaryota; kingdom Viridiplantae; phylum Streptophyta; class Magnoliopsida; order Asterales; family Asteraceae; genus Helianthus; species Helianthus annuus. The sequence goes on from NC_035443.2 coordinate 66,869,247, forward strand.
GTACTCTGAGACTGAAAACTCGTGTTAGTCTCTTTCGGATTCACACTTGGAAACGATGAAAACCCGCTACTACTCTTGTTCGAACCCTGATCAGCTTTTTCAGATGAATCACCAGCACTGAACGCAGTTTGAATCTTCGGACTTCTTTCGGACTCAGTGACTGGAACACTACCCCGGTAGTACATCTTCACGTCCTATTGACCACTCGGACTGTTCATTCTCGCGATCTTTTGCTGTTCAAGATACTGACTTTCAATTTTCTCAATGAACTGTGAAATAGTCAGCCCGTCATACACACCAGTATTCTTTAAAATCATCAAATACGTTCCCCACTCTTTCTGAGGTAACGCGTCAGCCAATTTGTCCACCCATTCCTCACGACCTTTCTCAACTCCCAACATCGATAACGATCTCACCAAGTGACAGTATCTCTCGATTAGCTTTTTAGTATCCTCTCCCGGCAAACTGCTAAACAAATCGAATTCTTTCTTTAACAGTGCTTTCTTGCTCTTGATCATGTTTTCACTTCCCTCGAATTTAACCTTAAGAGCATCCCATATCGACTTAGCAGTTTTGTCGTGCTGTAACAAGATGAATATATCTTCCTTTATAGCCTGCTGCAACAAACTAATCATCATTTTCTCGGCTTTATACATTGCTCGTACTTGATCGGTAAACTTGGATATCTCTTTAGTAACTTGCAAATCTGTTCGAGGCAAAGTATACTTCTTCAATATGCATTCCCATGATCTGAGATGATTGGCCTGAACCCAGTTTGCAAACCGATCCTTCCACCCATAATACTCCTCAATGCTCATCAATCTAGGGGGCTTTTGAGTCGTTCCCGTCTCGTTTTCTAAATTCATTGCTTGAGCAATTGCGGCTGGAGTAGTCGATGTAGCAAAAGCATTGTAGAACTCGGTATCCATGATCAAATGGCACAAATTTCAAGACAAATGATTGATAAGCGAATCTAGTACAATAAGCGATCCAACCAAATCTCTTGGAGCGAACCAGCAAGATAAGCGGACCAGACAAGCCTGATAAGCGGACCGACGTATAAGCGAACCAATCGAATGCTTTTGGAGCGGACCGGATCAAGACCAAATAAGCAGACCTGTCTTGACAGATAAGCGGACCTGAAAGTGTACTTTGGAGCGAACCAACGATACCAATTTGGAGCGAACCAGACCCAAAGTTGTACAAAGGAGCGAACCAGAACGTGACCTAAGAGCGGATCTCGATGACGTCAGTACGAGCGAACCACATGACGAACACGATTTGACCCACTAAAACTTCGAATTTTGACACGAAACTTTCCAGGGTTTGTCGTTATACAGATGCGCACAATCCTTGAAATTTTGAGACAATTCCGACCGTTAAAACTTTCCGAACGAAGAAAAGACGGTGTAGAAGAGAGAAAAAAAACAATGAAATCCGGCTATAGTCTGCAGAAAACCTCCTCCCAAGCTCTGATACCACTTGTAGGACCGTTTGCTGACCCGAACGAGTCGTTCAGAGGTTGTCTCTTGCGTTTCAGATGCGGAATAATAAGAAATGCAAGTAGATATAGCTTGTTCTTCCTCCTAACTGCTTGTTTTATTGATTTGAAACGTTTTACAGCTCAATCTTCACACCGGCAGAGCTTCGGCATGGAATTCGACAACCACGTTCTGAGGTCCGCTCAAACGACTACTATATATAGGCAGTTGGGTCCGCTTATGTGTCATATGACCATAAAAGCGGACCAGGCAAGTCCACATAAGCGGACCAACATGCCAAATGAGCGAACCAAAACCCTAATGTTCATATGAGCTGACCTAGCCTATACAACCCATACAAACACATGTTTTCTCATATTTCGTGCCCTATGCTATACAATACGACATAAGACCTGATCCTAGACACCTAGACGCAATCAACAGATGTAGTGCACTAACAATTTTGTGAACTAGATATATTATTTTTAGGGTAAAAATAATATAACTTGAAAATATCATGAAGTTACGACTTCCAAAATAATACCAACGCCCTCACAAATAAATATTTAAGTTACACAGGTATTGTTATTACAACACGAACTTTAAAATGTAACTTATGTATTTTCGGAAAATACTCTTAAATGTGTATTTTGATAAAGTATTATTTTGGAAATTGTATGAAGTAAAATATAATATTTTTGGGAAATATATATATATTTTGGAAATTAAAACATTTGAGACAAAGTAATTAAAAATATATTTTTCAAGTGAGACTTAAAAATATATTTTCGGAATTATAAGAACACACATGTATTAATACCCCCATGCTTGGGAAGGAATATAATTATTTAATAATTAAGAAGTGTAAATACGAAATAGTTGTCTAACTATTTCCCAAGAACGTTAAACCTTAAGCCAAGGCACGGTCGTCCATCTAATAGAGGTTATTACGTGTAGGTCGTCACGCAGCAGGTTGATTTTGGGACGGACTATTTCGAGACGCACTTCTATGAGTTCATGTCCCTCTTTTCTCTTAACTGTTTTCAGTTTTTATACTTCGGGGGTGGAATACATGTTACAGTAATTACAGATACTTTTATACATGGTATGGTGATGTGCACAAAATGCAACATATAAATTACATCAATTGTGGCTTAAAACTAACCTTTTTTTAGTACTAATGTTGGAAAAAGTATGCTTTTGTATTCCTTTTGTGTTTTCAGTATTAAATGAGCTCAAAATAACAAAAGAAGCAAAAAGACTGCAAAATCTAACAAAAATCCAAGAAAAGGAACAAAAGTGATATGTCCGACCCCTGAACAGCATCTCCCCAAGCAAAACAGAGAAGCCAGAAGACTGAACACGCCCCGTGCTCAGCGAGCACGGGGCCGTGCCCAAGAAGCAGCAGAAAAGACAAACCTATAGAAGCTTCTATTTCCCACCATGGGGCCGTGCCCAGCGGACACGGGGGCATGGTCAGGTTGCTGCAGGCGCATTTATTTGCGAATTACAATTAATGAAGAGATAGTGTGTCAGATGGACACGGGGCCGTGCCCAGGCTTCTGTTCAGCCTATAAATAGGAGTACTTGGAGCCATTTCAACTCTTCCCTTGGTTTTGTATTAATGACTTTAATTACTAGTTTCTTATGTTGAAGGTGATTCTTCCTTTTCGTTTGTCCGTGGTGTCTTGGCATTATTTTACTGTCTATATAAAATAAAAGATTTTCACCATTCATATCTCCACGGTCTATATGGAGGTATGTTGGCTACCTGGTCGGGGGTTAAGAGAACGGTTTAGTAAGAGTCTTGCCATTGTTCAGTGTATAAATCCTGCAAAGGACCTAGGTCAAATTTAGTAGGACCTCCTTCAATACCCAAAGGTATTGGATGGCGGGGGTCCAAACTCTTTGATCACCTCATAAGTTAAACTACTATTAAAACTTTAACCCAGCTACTTAGGACTGTATCCCTGCTGACTCAGACTACTTAGCTGAGGGTAACGTCGCCTTCAAAAGAGGGGCCTACCACATTATGCATTAATAACTTAATTAATTATCTTTCAACAATCTAACCCTTTAGGATTGTATCCTTGCTGACTCAAACTACTGGGTTGAGGGTAACGTCACCTTTAAAAGAGGGGCCTACTACAATAACTAAGATAATCTCTTAAACAAGTGCAAAAGTGCGAAAATAATCAAAGGTTACACTAACACATGAGTCGGATCCAAGTGATTAATCTGGTCTATATGTTTTTATTTTTATTTTATTTTTAGCGTTTTAGTTAGCTTCATTTTCTTAATTTAAAAATCTTTTTCTAACATTTTGATTTGATTAGACGTTGAGGATAAACCGGTACTAAAAGCTCTTGTGTCCTTGGACCACCTCGGTATCTTACCAACACTATGCTACGTCCACGATGGGTGCACTTGCCCATATGTGTGTTTAGTGTTAGTAAATATCGTGTTTTATAATCTTAACACTTGGCTAAAAGTGTAAAAAGGGCTTAAAATATACATCTAAAATATAACACACTTCACTCACATCAAGTTTTTGGCGCCGTTGCCGGGGACACGAGGATTTTAAGAAAGTTAGGAATCAACGGCCTAATCATTTTTTTTTATTTTCTTTTTATTTTTTTAGGATTTTCTTAATTTTTCAGCTTCTGCAGAACTCAGCACGGCCGTGCTTGCTGAACACGCCCCCGTGCCCAATCATTGGAACTGGCAATCTTGTTTTAAGTCAGACAGTAAGCTGAACACGGGGCCGTGCCCACTCAACACGCCCCCATGCCCAAGATTCAGTTACTGAAAACAAAACCGTAAGATCCCGACGGTTGGTAATTTCTGACACAAAAATGAGTGATAATGATTTTTTTTACTTTCGGCACTCTTATGGTACGTGGTGTCAATTATGTGGAGGCAATCATAAAGAATTAGAATGCTACTTTCTAAATTATAAGCCCCACTATATAGACCCATCGTCTCCCTATAACCTTAAGAGGGGCGAAAGTAAAAATAGTCACTATCTCTCTCCCGAATGCGCCCAACCAGATATTCTAGGAGAAATGCTCCTTGACGAGTTATTTCAGTTAGAAAATCTAGTTCTAAATTGGTTAGAAGAGCTTAGGAAGGATTTCATTAATCCATCCCAAGACAATGACCAAGAAGAAGTGTTGGGATCGCATTCCAACAACCTCGTTGCTCCCAAAAATACCTTCAATTCTAGCGAAGACTTGGACGATAGTCGTCCCTGTGCCGATTGTGCCGTGAAGGACTCTCCATCGACTTCGTTCGGTGCATACATAGACCTGAGCGATTCGGCATATACCTTCTTTAACGAGAGCCCGGAAAAGGGTTGGACTTGTCCACCTACATATAACATAGGAATCACCCTCACCGACAACCTCTTGCGTTCTCGTCTTAGTCTAGAGCAATTAAGGTATCTTAGGCACTTTGGGGTTGTTCCATCCAGTAAGGAACCACCCGATCCGGATTAGTTCCTTGAAAATAAGAAACTCTACAAGACAGCTTCCAGACACGGGGCCGTGTCCAGGTCAACACGCCCCCGTGTCCACCCAAAGATTCTCCTCTGATTTTATCAGAATACGGACAAAAATGTATCAGGATTTTGTCTGCACAAGGGGCCGTGTCCAGCCGACACGGGGCCGTGTCCAGCGTGCTGTCGTTTTCTATAAATGCAGCATGATTCCTGCTCATTTGGACCACTTCAAAAGACAGAGATTCCTGAGATCTTCACTCATACTATCCTAGGTATGTTCTAAAAGAAGGTTCTCAAGAACCATCTTGTCTTTTCCACTTTTGTCCATTTCCTTCTTCTTCAATTTTCAATTAACACCTCCATTAGAGTTGCAAACTTCATGATTTCAACCTTTAATGTGGTATTTGTAAAGTTCCTATTCAAGGGATCTTGTCTAAAATAAGTTATGCAAACTTTGTTTAAATTATTGTGCTTAAAGTTAACCTATGAACCAGGAAAATAATTTAAAACTTCAAGATCCCTTGGTTTAGAAACTTACAGACACCTAGACACGGGGCCGTGTCCAAGGGATTGTTTTGCAAAAATTGAGCTCTTTTCGGTTTTTCTTCCCAGAATGGCGAGCAGAACAAGCGGAACGTCTTCCTCACACGCAAGGAGCAACCGACAAGGGAGGAGATCATCAATGGCGGAAGACTCTCTTGTAAACTATGTTTACGCCCAAAGAGAAGCTATTGATGAAATAACAGGGGTGGAAGAAGCATTGGTCGACCGTATTAACCATCTAACGGTGGGACTGGAAGGGTGTCTCCGGGAGGTCAACCTCTTGCACCAGAAGTTGAACATCCTCGCGTTTCCTCCTTTGTACCTATAATAACCCAAAGGGCATGGAACGTGGTGCCTGAAGTCATCATACCAGCCGAGTGGTGTGCTATGCATCCGGGACCCCCTCAAAACGTGTTGCAAGGAGTCCCAGTTGGCGTCTCCCATCCTCCGCAAGATGTTGAGGAAAACGAGGCGGTCTTCTTTCTCCCAAGAGAGATAGAAGAATGGCTTTAACAACATCTAGGACGATAACCCTCGGCCAAGAGTCCTATTACATTACTGAGAATCTATTCCCGGAATTTTGGTTCTTAATGAAAAATTAGGACTCCTTATGATAATTTTATGTATCACTTGACCTATCTAATATTAGGACTTTTACTTTTAATCTCTTCTTTGTTTTTAATTTTCTAGGACTATGTAATTCTCTCTATGATTTTAATGAAATGATGGTTTTAAGGTTTGGATGATGTTGTAATAAATAAAACACACTCATGGTGGTCAAGGATAACAAGGGAAACGAGAAACATAGCCCCATGCACGAAAACAGGGTCACTCGACAACAATTCCTTCATTACAGCAAGTTCAGCATGGGTCGTGTCCGCCCAACACGGCCCCGTGCTGCACACCCTGCAGAAAATTGCCCAGTTCAGGTAACTGGACATGGGGCCGTGTTCGCGGAACACGCCCCCGTGCCCAGGCTTCTGTTTCTTTTCTTTAATTTTTGTCACTGGCACCTGAACACGGGCCGTGCCCGGTCCCCACGGGGCCGTGTCCAGACTGCCAATAACATAAAATTTTGCTTTTAACACCATTTTAGGGATCTGGCGAGGTATGCTATGTCTTCATGCTGCGTAGAGAAGTGATGTCATCCAAGTTTAGGGGTTGTGACTTTTGCCTGGACGAGTCACAAGTCTTAAACTGTGTTTATTTCACGTTTTGTGGTTGTGTCTCGTGAGCAAGGTTTTTATTATGTTGGGTTATAAACTCGTTGCATGGGTCAACTTTAAAACAATGTTGTTATATTTTATTTTTAAAACTTGAAGTAATGGATGATTATCATGGTTTTAATTTCATATAGCTTGTTGTGATTAAGCTATGGTATTAAGAAGTCACACCAAATAAACCCACGCTTCCGCAAAGCCAGGGTGTGACATTAAAAACATCAAAACCACTCGATCCAAGTGAATAAACCCACATCCCTAACTTAAAAGATTGCAATGTCCCTCATGCAACATTTAAGTTGAAATTAAAAATCAATAAAAATGGTTAATTAAAAAAAATAAAAAAGGATAAGCTCACTTTAATAGGAATCACGGTTGCATTTAGTTGTATGCAACAAGCCTTTTAAACCACTCGGTAGAGCCTAGTGGACGAGTAAAGTCTCGTGAAGGTTTATAGGGAACACACCCACAAGGTTTATTTAAACTAAAGAAATGAAAAATAAACTACAACAAATGAAAACAAAAAAATATACAACAATCATACTTGATGTTCATTCTTGGTGGTCTAAGTGAATATTTGCCAACCGAGTTTCCAGTATACGCTCGATAGTTGATATGACATATCCAGACTTGCTTTTTCATGTCTGACACGTCTATAAAGTAAATGTTGGTCCACTTCTTACGGATTTACCCAATGTCTTTCACTACCACCTTCCTAATCTTTGATCTTAAACCCTCATCCCCAACTTTGTTAGTTGCAGTAATCAAAACAGGCAAAGGGTCAGGATAAACTTGGATTACTCCAGTCGCTAATTCCTTAAGAGGTGCTAAGTCTTTATGTTGGTTTAAACATATTTTCAAGCTTAGGGAGACTTCCAACCTCTTATTCTTCATCATCAACTACAACCGATACTTCTTGTGTTTCTCTAACAAATACTGTTGGCTCATGTGATCCTTCCTTTCAGAACAGATGATACAAAGCCAAAACAGACTCTGCAACAACTGATCCTCAATAACAGTGTTTTAAATTCTATTTCCCTCCAATGACAAAGGCATCTAACATCTGCTGATCTCTAAGGTTTGTTATATACAAAGCTCTGATGAAGTGTAAAGACTGTTGAAGACCAATCCACTGAAGAAGTCAAAGGACTGATCAACCTTTGTGGAAAGCACTGCTAAAGCTTCATCAGCGGTTGAGCCCATCAGATGATAGCATCAACAGCACTTTATTAATCAGTGTTTTGTATTAAGCAGTGTTTAAATTGTATCAGTGTTTTGTATTAAGCAGTGTTTAGAGTTAGTTAGTGTTGTTAGATGTCACTGTCTAGGTGACGTCAGCCAAGATGCTACAGTAGTTAGGATTGTACTATAAATAGGCAGTGCTTGTACTGTTCTATTAGCTTACACACTCACTTGCCAAACACTTGTGAGCTTAGGCTGAGGGGGAGATAGTGGTTCATGCATGCATATTGAATCATTGTGTAATACAATCTTTTGATTAAAAGTATTCATGATGAAAGTTGTTCTTCCATTGTTTATGTTATAAAGTTTTCTTCATTTCCGCTGCAATTATTCATCTGTTTCTTCCATCTTAAATTTCTTGAAACAAACATAAACAATCAAACTCAGATCCTAAACAATTGGTATCAAAGCATAGGTCAGTCAAATTCGATTTAACAATCATTTTGACATAAAAGATCAGCTCAATTTCATTGATATTGTGTTGTTCGTATTTGTTGAAAAACAGAGTATAAGCTTAATCACGTTCAAAGTTGATTAATCAAAAAGTTTGTAAAACAACCAAAATGTCTTCACAATCACAAGATCCTCACAACACCGGTACACTATACAAGCCACCTATGCTTGTCAGATCTAAATACAATATCTGGCAATGTAGGATGGGCCATGTGTTAGCACAGCAAAACACTGGTTGCTTGAAGTCTATCATCTTTGGACCTCATGTTCCAATGGTGCCAAGTGTAGAAGATCCCAAGGTCCAAGTACCTAAAAGTCCTGAAAATTACCCTGAGCAGGATTTTCAGAAGATTGAGCTAGATGCTAAGGCATTCAGTATAGTGGCCACAACACTACCCAATGACGTATATGTTGGCCTGTTATATTGTAACTGTGCTAAAGAGCTATGGGGATGCACTCAAAGAGCAATTTGGTGGAACAGAAGAGGTTATTGAAAACAACAGAGAGGTCTTAAACCAACAATACAAAACGTTCTGTCATGTTAAGGGAGAGTCATTGACCCAGCAGTTTGAAAGGTTTAGTTGTCTGATTAGTGAGCTAAAACTAGTTAATGTTGAATATGCTAAATCTACTTTAAATAATAGGTTTCTTAGATCATTACCAGAAAAGTGGGACAAAATAGCCTTTGTCACGAGGAATTCTGTTGGGTTTAAAGAGATGAGTCTGACCCAACTTCATGGTAGGCTTCTCACATATGAAAGAGAGCTAAAGTAGAAAAAGAAATTGCAGGAATCTGGAAAAGTGGCTGATGATTACTCTTTTGGTAACACAACACTTTTAGGTTAGGAAAAGTCATCTGATGGTAGTAAGGACCAGAGTTATGATCACTATATTGACATAACTGAAGGTGGAGCCTTCAACTCTCTGCCTTACTCACCCAATTATGCTTTCAAAGCTAATGTGGAAAACCAGATCTTTGATAACTTATCTTTTAAACTGAATGACCTTCAACATTTTGAACCCACAGATCTAGAAGAGATGGACATTTTGCACCAGCTTGCCTTGTTGAGTGTTAGAACAAGCAAGTTTTATAGAAGAACTTGGTAAAGTGCAAAAACTTGGTAAAATAATACTAGACACTTTCCAAAGTGTCGGGAATTTATTGTGTCACTAAAACACTATAAAAGACACTTTATATGCTTACTTAACACTTTAACAGATCAGTATCCAACCGAACAACCGGACTTTACCCGAAACATAAAAATATTGCCAAAGACATTGTTTTTGCCTTTCTGAGCTAGTTAGGGTCCCCGAACACTTTAACACCCTTTATATAAATAAACACACAAGTATCCTAACTAAATACCATTTGATTCCAACTAATCTCTAACTATATCATTACAAACAACCCCTTACCCCCCCCCCATGGGCGACGGTCACCATAGGGTGACCCACCCCTTGCCAATTCTTGATTATTTTAATCACTTATGTCTAATATCTAGTTAACACATTACACAATGGACTTTAGTAAATGTTGGATTATAAGTATGCATGTAGGATCACCATTATCTCTCATCAACACAACACCAAACTTGCTCTCCTTCTCCTCCTTTGCTTGTGATCGGCCGAAACCATCAACCATCATCCACCTACCATCAAGTTTAGTTCTAGCTATTTTACATACATACAAAGTGTCGGAAATTTATTGTGTCACTAAAACACTATAAAAGACACTTTAAATGCTTACTTAACACTTTAACGGATCAATATCCAACCGAACAACCGGACTTTACCTGGAACATAAAAATATTGCCAAAGACATTGTTTTTCCCTTTCTGAGCTAGTTAGGGTCCCCGAACACCTTAACACCCTTTATATAAATAAACACACAAGTATCCTAACTAAATGCCATTTGATTCCAACTAATCTCTAACTATATCATTACAAACCAACCCTTACCCCCCCCCCATGGGCGACGGTCACCATAGGGTGACCCACCCCTTGCCAATTCTTGATTATTTTAATCACTTATGTCTAATATCTAGTTAACACATTACACAATTGACTTTAGTAAATGTTGGATTATAAGTATGCATGTAGGATCACCATTATCTCTCATCAACACAACACCAAACTTGCTCTCCTTCTCCTGCTTTGCTTGTGATCGGCCGAAACCATCAACCATCATCCACCCACCATCAAGTTTAGTTCTAGCTATTTTACATACATACATACATACAAAGGTGCAAGGTGACACACAAACAAGCCCGGTGCACTCGGAAGCTCAAGAACCTCTCTAGATTTTTTTATCCACCGCGTTTACGTCTTGTTTCTTCCCTAGCCTCGAGCTAGTAGTAAGTGCCTCTAAACATCCTCTTGATCTTGTTTAAAGTGGTTAATAAGTGATTTAACGGTTAAAAATCAAGAACACACAAGATCATAACTTAAAGTCTTGAAAGTAAGATGAATATGTTGGATAAAGAGAAACTAGTTGTGTAAATCATGTAAATCTTGTCTAGTTGTGATTACTTGATGTTGTTTGTTGCTAGTAGTGGGATGGATCATCATCTAACCATACTAGATCATGTTCAAGAACATGAACTAGTAGTATGTTAGTGTAAAAGTTGTAAAAGATGATGAACCCTTCCACTCATGAAACATGAACTTGTGTAAATGTAATTTTTCTTGTAAAATAAGGTTCTAAACTAGTAGATCTAAAGATCTACAAGGGGTTTTCCGGAAGAACCAAGTGAAAGATGCAAGTCTTGTTAAAAACCCGGATCTTACATAAACTAAAAGCATTTTAGTGAATAAACGAGCGTGTAAACACTTGTGTGACAAGAAAGTTTGACAAAGAAATATTTTTATAAACCTTGACTAGAAGTTGTAAAACTTCAAGTTCCTTAAAAATAAAGTTTTTAAGAAACTAATGTTATTTTTAAAGATAACGAGATCTACTAAATATGTTAGAAGGTTACTACATATTTTTACAAGACTTTCAAGTTCATGAGTTTGTGATTTAGGCTTGTTTTGCCAAGTTTGATGTTTAAATATTGTATGTTGATGATTGTTAAATTGTTTGATTGAATTTTGGAAAAGAAAATGATACGCTAGTAAGCGTGGCCACCTCCAGTTACAGAGGAAACTCTGGCGAAATTTTTCCAGAAACATAACACTTAGAAATATATTTGTAACAAATGTTTATAAATATATTTTTAACTTGTTTTTCAAAGTAAACTTCGCCATGATTTTTATTACAAAATAACCAAGTGCCGGAGGTGGATTTTCGTAAATAAAACTTGTTAAATATATATTTAGAATATATATTTCATAATAAAACGCTTGTGTGATTATGTGATTATTTTGTGAACTAGATATATTATTTTTAGGGTAAAAATAATATAACTTGAAAATATCATGAAGTTACGACTTCCAAAATAATACCAACGCCCTCAGAAATAAATATTTAAGTTACACCGGTATTGTTATTACAACACGAACTTTAAAATGTAACTTATGTATTTTCGGAAAATACTCTTAAATGCGTATTTTGATAAAGTATTATTTTGGAAATTGTATGAAGTAAAATATAATATTTTTGGGAAAAATATATATATATTGGAAATTAAAACATTTGAGACAAAGTAATTATAAATATATTTTTCAAGTGAGACTTAAAAATATATTTTTGGAATTATAAGAACACACATGTATTAATACCCCCATCCTTGGGAAGCAATATAATTATTTAATAATTAAGAAGTCTAAATACGAAATAGTTGTCTAACTATTTCCCAAGAACGTTAAACCTTAAGCCAAGGCACGGCCGTCCGTCTAATAGAAGTTAGTACGTGTAGGTCGTCACGCAGCAGGTTGATTTTGGGACGGACTATTTCGAGACGCGCTTCTGTGAGTTCATGTCCCCCTTTTCTCTTAACTGTTTTCAGTTTTTATACTTCGGGTGTGGAATACATGTTACAGTAATTACGGATACTTTTATACATGGTATGGTGATGTGCACAAAATGCAACATATAAATTACATCAATTGTGGCTTAAAACTAACCCTTTTTTAGTACTAATGTTGGAAAAAGTATGCTTTTGTCTTCCTTTTGTGTTTTCAGGATTAAATGAGCTCAAAATAACAAAAGAAGCAAAAAGACAGCAAAATCTAACAAAAATACAAGAAAAGGAACAAAAGTGATATGCCCGACCCCTCAACAGCATCTCCCCAAGGAAAACAGAGAAGCCAGAAGACTGAACACGCCCCGTGCTCAGCGAGCACGGGGTCGTGCCCAAGAAGCAGCAGAAAAGACAAACCTATAGAAGCTTCTATTGCCCAACACGAGGCCGTGCCCAGCGGACACGGGGGCGTGGTCAGGTTGCTGCAGGCGCATTTATTGTAAATGCGAATTACAATTAATGAAGAGAGAGAGTGTCAGATGGACACGGGGCCATGCCCAGGCTTCTGTTCAGCCTATAAATAGGAGTGCTTGGAGCCATTTCAACTCATCCCTTGGCACACCACCTCTCTCACACTTCACCCACCACCCACCACCACCATAACACCATCATCCACCACCATCATCCATTGTCCATCATAGAGTGTGTGAGTCGTCTCGGGATCCAAGATTGATCGTAAGAGTTCTTGACAATCAAAGGCCATGTTTGCCTAAGTCTCTTACATCACTTGGTGAAGACAAGTGTTTAGTGTAATACTTTTTATTTTTAATCTTTTGCACTTTTTAATTGGTTTTGTATTAATGACTTTAATTACTAGTTTCTTATGTTGAAGGTGATTCTTCCATATCGTTTGTCCGTGGTGTCTTGGCATTATTTTACTGTCTATATAAAATAAAAGATTTTCACCATTCATATCTCCACGGTCTATATGGAGGTATGTTGGCTACTAGGTCGGGGGTTAAGTGAACGGTTTGGTAAGAGTCTTGCCATTGTTCAGTGTATAGATCCTGCAAAGGACTTGGGTCAAATTTAGTAGGACCTCCTTCAATACCCAAAGGTATTGGATGGCGGGAGTCCAAACTCTTTGATCCCCTCATAAGTTAAACTACTATTAAAACTTTAACCCAGCTACTTAGGATTCTATCCCTGCTGACTCAAACTACTTAGCTGAGGGTAACGTCGCCTTCAAAAGAGGGGCCTACCACATTATGCATTAATAACTTAATTAATTATCTTTCAATAATCCGACCCTTTAGGATTGTATCCTTGCTGACTCAAACTACTTGGTTGAGGGTAACGTCACCTTCAAAAGAGGGGCCTACTACAATAACTAAGATAATCTCTTAAACAAGTGCGAAAATAATCAAAGGTTACACTAACACACGAGTCGGATCCAAGTGATTCATCTTGTCTATCTGTTTTTATTTTTATTTTATTTTATTTTCAGCATTTTAGTTAGCTTCATTTTCTTAGTTTAAAAATCTTTTCTAACATTTTGATTTGATTAGACATTGAGGATAAACCGGTATTAAAAGCTCTTGTGTCCTTGGACGACCTCGGTATCTTACCAACACTATGCTACGTCCACGATGGGTGCACTTGCCCATATGTGTGTTTAGTGTTAGTAAATATCGTGTTTTATAAATTTAAAACTTGGCTAAAATTGTAAAAAGGGCTTAAAATATACATCTAAAATATAACACACTTCACGCACATCATATGGTTAGCTTAAGGAGGGTTACTACTTAGATCATGTGAGTGGGTAGGCTGGAACTAGAGGCCATTAATCCTCATTGTAGGACCGAGGGTCATTAGCGGTAGATCTATCTGGGTGTAGCGAGCCCAACTCCAGGCCCACTGTACGGACCTTGGGATGACTTTGAGCCCGACGCAAAAATCTGCTAGGTTTGAGTCTTCCTACAGCACTTCACACATATCATTGGCCTTGCAAACCAATGGTGATCTCATTTTTCCTTATATGCTACATACCAGGGATTTTCATAATTACAAACATATTACAAAGGTTTTTACATACTCACTTTTACATGAACTCGCTCAACTTTTGTTGATTTTTCAACTTACATGTATTTCAGGCATGGTTGCAAAAGTCGCTAGGCGCTCCCTAGTCGGTCGATCGGGGAGTTGAGAGTACTCGGCCTAGGCGGAGAGTACTCGGGGAGTACTCGGACATGTTAAATTATAAAGAAATTCGATTTTGGAAATTAAATATATGTCAAATAGCAAAAATTTACTAATATCTATAACAAAATACGTGAAAATAATATTCATTCTTTAATATGATAGGCATAAAAATTATGTTTTATTATTTTTTTAAGTCAAACTCAGCCAAGTTGACCTACGAGATACGATTTTGGCCGAGGTTGACCGTGTTTGACCGATTCCAAGTAATTAGGCGGAGTCAAAGAAAGTCGCCTCGGCAGCCTACCTTGTAGCGACTACTCGGGAAGTACTCGGCCTTGGAAACCTTGTTTTACAACCATGATTTCAGGGAATTAGGGATCTGGCGAGGTATGCTATGTCTTCATGCTGCGTAGAGAAGTGATGTCATCCAAGTTTAGGGGTTGTGACTTTTGCCTGGACGAGTCACAAGTCTTAAACTGTGTTTATTTCACGTTTTGTGGTTGTGTCTCATGAGCAAGGTTTTTATTATGTTGGGTTGTAAACTCGTTGCATGTGTCAACTTTAAAACAATGTTGTTATATTTTATTTTTAAAACTTGAAGTAATGGATGATTATCATGGTTTTAATTTCATATAGCTTGTTGTGATTAAGCTATGGTATTAAGAAGTCACACCAAATAAACCCACTCTTCCGCAAAGCCAGGGTGTGACATTAAAAACATCGAAACCACTCGATGCAAGTGAATAAACCCACATCCCTAACTTAAAAGATTGCGTTGTCCCTTATGCAACATTTAAGTTGAAATTAAAAATCAATAAAAATGGTTAATTAAAAAAAGAAAAAAGGATATGCTCACTTTAATAGGAATCACGGTTGCATTTAGTGTATGCAACAAGCCTTTTAAACCACTCGGTAGAGCCTAGTGGACGAGTGAAGGCTCGTGAGGGTTTATAAATGAATACACCCACAAGGTTTATTTAAACTAAAGAAATGAAAAATAAAATACAACAAATGAAAACAAAAAAATATACAACAATCATACTTGATGTTCATTCTTGGTGGTCTAAGTGAATATTTGCCAACCGAGTTTCCAGTATACGCTCGATAGTTGATATGACATATCCAGACTTGCTTTTTCATGTCTGACACGTCTATAAAGTAAATGTTAGTCCACTTCTTAAGGATTTACCCAATGTCTTTCATTACCACCTTCTTAATCTTTGATCTTAAACCCTCATCCCCAACTTTGTTAGTTGCAGTAATCAAAACAGGCAAAGGGTCAGGATAAACTTGGATTACTCCAGTCGCTAATTCCTTAAGAGGTGCTAAGTCTTTATGTTGGTTTAAACATATTTTCAAGCTTAGGGAGACTTCCAACCTCTTATTCTTCATCATCAACTACAACCGATACTTCTTGTGTTTCTCTAACAAATACTGTTGGCTCATGTGATCCTTCCTATGAGAACAGATGATACAAAGCCAAAACAAACTCTGCAACAACTGATCCTCAATAACAGTGTTTTAAATTCTATTTCCCCCCAATGACAAAGGCATCTAACATCTGCTGATCTCTAAGGTCTGTTATATACAAAGCTCTGATGAAGTGTAAAGACTGTTGAAGACCAATCCACTGAAGACGTCAAAGAACTACTGAAAGTCAAAGGACTAATCAACCTTTGTGGAAAGCACTGCTAAAGCTTCATCAGCGGTTGAGCCCATCAGATGATAGCATCAACAGCACTTTATTAATCAGTGTTTTGTATTAAGCAGTGTTTAAATTGTATCAGTGTTTTGTATTAAGTAGTGTTTAGAGTTAGTTAGTGTTGTTAGATGTCACTGTCTAGGTGACGTCAGCCAAGATGCTACAGTAGTTAGGATTGTACTATAAATAGACAGTGCTTGTACTATTCTATTAGCTTACACACTCACTTGCATTTTGTATGAACAAACACTTGTGAGCTTAGGCTGAGGGGGAGATAGTAGTTCATGCATGCATATTGAATCATTGTGTAATACAATCTTTTGATTAAAAGTATTCATGATGAAAGTTGTTCTTCCATTGTTTGTGTTATAAAGTTTTCTTCATTTCCGCTACAATTATTCATCTGTTTATCTTCTTCCATCTTATATTTCTTGAAACAAACATAAACAATCAAACTCAGATCCTAAACAATTGGTATCAAAGCATAGGTCAGTCAAATTCGATTTAACAATCATTTTGACATAAAAGATCAGCTCAATTTCATTGATACTGTGTTGTTCGTATTTGTTGAAAAACAGAGTATAAGCTTAATCACGTTCAAAGTTGATTAATCAAAAACTTTGTAAAACAACCAAAATGTCTTCACAATCACAAGATCCTCACAACACCGGTACACTATACAAGCCACCTATGCTTGTCAGATCTGAATACAATATCTGGCAACGTAGGATGGGCCATGTGTTAGCACAGCAAAACACCGGTTGCTTGAAGTATGTCATCTTTGGACCTCATGTTCCAATGGTGCTAAGTGTAGAAGATCCCAAGGTCCAAGTACCTAAAAGTCCTGAAAATTACCCTGAGCAGGATTTTCAGAAGATTGAGCTAGATGCTAAGGCATTCAGTATAGTGGCCACAACACTACCCAATGACATATATGCTGGCCTGTTATATTGTAACTGTGCTAAAGAGCTATGGGGATGCACTCAAAGAGCAATTTGGTGGAACAGAAGAGGTTATTGAAAACAACAGAGAGGTCTTAAACCAACAATACAAAACGTTCTGTCATGTTAAGGGAGAGTCATTGACCCAGCAGTTTGAAAGGTTTAGTTGTCTGATTAGTGAGCTAAAACTAGTTAATGTTGAATATGCTAACTCTACTTTAAATAATAGGTTTCTTAGATCATTACCAGAAAAGTGGGACAAAATAGCCTTTGTCACGAGGAATTCTGTTGGGTTTATAGAGATGAGTCTGACCCAACTTCATGGTAGGCTTCTCACTTATGAAAGAGAGCTAAAGCAGAAAAAGAAATTCCAGAAATCTGGAAAAGTGGCTGATGATTACTCTTTTGGTAACACAACACTTTTAGGTCAGGAAAAATCATCTGATGGTAGTAAGGACCAGAGTTATGATCACTATATTGACATAACTGCAGGTGGAGCCTTCAACTCTCTGCCTTACTCACCCAATTATGCTTTCACAGCTAATGTGGAAAACCAGATCTCTGATAACTTATCTTTTGAACTGAATGACCTTCAACATTTTGAACCCACAGATCTGGAAGAGATGGACATTTTGCACCAGCTTGCCTTGTTGAGTGTTAGAACAAGCAAGTTTTATAGAAGAACTGGTAGAAAGTTTCCAAGATTGCATGGGAATTTAAAGGTGGGGTTGGATAAGTAAAAAATCAAATGCTACAAGTGTAATAGGCTTGGTCATTTTGTTAGGGAATGTACGAGTCAAAACAGTGGACCAATTATTACTCACCGTAGTCTATGACCTCAAAACACTCAAAGCACTGTGCATTATTCCCAATATACCCCCGTTCCTCATATGCAAGACACTACCCATTTTGCACATCCTGTAAACATTGTTCCTATCCAGTATGTCCAAACCACTATTCCAAATATTCAGTATGTTCAAGCCCCTGCACCCCAGGTTCAAGTGCAAACTGCACCACAACAAGCTGCACAAACTTCTGCTCCAGCAGAGGCCAGTCAACAGAGTTTCTTTACACGGGCCTTTGTTGAAAGGAGCAGTATGCCTGAGGACTTAACTGATGAAAATTTTTCTCTAATTGCTAATCCTGATGTTTCACCTAATGAATTTTGTTTCATGGCATTAGAGTCAATACAAGTAGGGCAAGAATTTAAGGAATTGGAGTCCAGATCTGAAGTGGTTGAAAAAGTTGTTGAAATAGTGGTTACAGCAGATACTGTTGGTAAACAGATGTTAGAAGAGAAGGAAGCTGAACCTCTGTTGGAACCCCTTGCTAATCCATGGGATGCTAGTGTGTGTGTGTGTGTGTGTGTGTGTGTGTGTGTGTGTGTGTGTGTGTGTGTGTGTGTGTGTGTGTGTGTGTGTGTGTGTGTGTGTGTGTGTGTGTGATGGTGAATATGACTGTGCCATGATGGCTACTGCTAAGGTATCACCTCAGATCTTAAAAGATTTGTGTTCAGATAAATGCATTATTGCTTTTCCTAACATAAAAGAGGTGAATGAAAACCTTAGAAACAAGATCTTAAAAGATGAAGTGCAATTTGAAAAAACTTTTAAAGAGTTGAAAAACAAATTGTTTGACTAAGAAAATGAGATCGGCAGCTTAAAACATGAACACAGCATAACCAAAGACCAACTCCAACTATGGTAGAAAAATACCAGAGTTGCAAAAAGGAGCTTGAGTCCACCCAAATCACTTGTGAAAAATAGGTGGAGTCTTGTAAAGGTTATGAGCTGATGTTGGAAAAGCAGATCAAGAGCAATGTGAAGTTTGGCATTGGATTTAGAAAACATAACCAAACTTTTGAAAACACTGCTAAAATTGAATCTGGCTTGGTTGAAGTGATTCCAACAAACATGGCTGGTCAAGAGATAAAAGTCACTGACAAAAACTGAAACAAAATCATTTTAGAAAAACAAGAGGGGTCATCAACCTTTGAAGAGATAGAAAAATATCAATTCAAACCAACCTGGTCTAATGAATGTGACATCCTTGGAAACTTTAAGCCAATGGATTTTTCCACAATTGAGGATGTCAAAGCACCCAAGGCCAAAATCATTCCTCTGAAAGACATCCCAACAGATGTTCAAAACTCTGTTGAAAAGGAAGTTGAAAAGAAGAAGAGAAGAGAAAAGGTTAAGAACTTGTTTTGTGATTTTTGTGAGAAAAGAAATCATGCTACAAAAGACTGTTTTCTTTTAAAAGCTTATGATATAAAAAAAACAAGTGTCATTAAGCTTGCAACTAAGTGCACAATTTGTGGAAAACCAATCATCTTACTCAACAGTGTGTGTATCTCAAAACTTTTGAGGTTAAAAGAAAAGAGTATGCAACTAAAACACTGGAGAGTTCACAAAAACCTACCCCTAAAAATAAACAGACCTTTGTGCCTGTTCAAACATCTGTTACTAAATAATTGAACAAAACCTCTGTTCCCAGAGAGGTACAAGTAACAGAAGCACCACCTTCAACCAATTCCCAAGAGGACATGGTCAACCATCTTACCAAAAGGTCCCTCATGCTTATGAAGCCTACAAAAGGCTCTCTAAGCCAAAAATGAATATGCATCCTTTTGGTTATCAACATCCGACAGGAGATGGTCCACAACAGTGGTTACAGAAAAATGCTCAAAAATTTGTTCAAACCCCTGACTTAACCACTGTTCATACTCCTGGACTTGAGGCAAACCTATCTATAACCCCATCAAAAGCCATCTTGGCTTTGGAGACCCACCTAAACTAACTTGTTACTTGATGTCCTAGCTTCTGCATGCTTAGATAGTTTATGGTATGTATATAGTGGAGGCTCCAAGCACATGACAGGATGTAGAGCCCTACTCAAAGATTTCAAAAAACATGGAGGGGGTGATATATAATCCTTGGTAACAATTCAAAAGGAAAGTTGTTGGGGTCAGGGACATTGCAGACTGTGAAACTCAAGTTTGAAAATGTCAATCTTGTTGACAATCTTAAATTTAACCTCCTTAGTGTTTCACAAATGAGTGACAAGGGCTATGGGTCATTCTTCACTAAGGATAATTGTAAGATTGTTGGGCCAGAAGTGATTAAAAAGATTGAAGAAATCGTAGCCAGGAGTAAAACACAGCTTGTTGCTCAAAGGAGTGCAATGTGTATGTGGTTGATATGTTGAAAGATAACCCAATGGCTGATGCTTATCTGTTCTCAGCTGCCTCTAACAAAGAGACAGAATTATGGCACAGGAGACTTGGGCACACAAATCTGAAAACTATCACCACACTCTCAAAACAAGGCCTTATATGAGGTCTTCCACAAAAACTTTTTACTTGTTCTGAGCATTGTGTTTCCTGTCTAAAAGGTAAACAACATAAAAGCTCTCAAAAGTCCATTGAAGAGTCCAAAACAACCAAGTGCTTACAAATTTTGCACATGGATTTGTTTGGCCCAGAAAAAATCATGAGTTTGAAAAAGAGAAGATATTGTTTGGTCATTGTTGATGATTTTTCTAGGTTTACATGGACTTACTTTTTACACTCTAAGGATGAGACTACAGGTATCTTGCAAGACTTTGTTAAACAGGTTGAAAAGCAATTTGACTTGCCAGTAAAAGTCTTTAGAAGTGATAGTGGAACAGAGTTTAGAAACAAGGAGTTGGATGAGTTCTGTGTGGCAAAAGGGATTGTAAGGCAGTACAGCATCCCAAGAAGAGAACAGAATGGGGTGGTTGAAAGGAAGAACAGAACTTTGATTGAAGTTGCCAGAACAATGCTTGCAAACACAGGTTTACCCTTAACTTTTTGGGCAAAGGCTGTAAACACTGCTTGTTATGTGCAGAACAGAGTTTTAATCAACCCCGGGCATCAAAAGACTACCTATGAAACTCTGTTCAAAATCAAACCATTGATCTCCTATTTCAAAATCTTTAGTTGCCCATGTTTTATCCTAAACTTAAAAGATTCAATTTCAAAATTTGTAGCCAAAGTGAAGATTGTTGTGACATTGGTCGTCGGGCTGAAAATTACCAAGTTAACATGGCCCAAACCACCGAAGAGGTGAGTCAAGTGTATTATGGAGAAAGAAAACAATACAACATGAACTCCAACACTTATCACCCTAGTTTGATGAGCCATCCTAATTTTAGGTATGGTGATGCCTCGAACCAAATGAACTTGAACTTTCAACCAGGTAATCAAGATAGGGAATCTTATCAAAACCGCTAAGGTGATAATCAAAGGGGTTATCAAAGGAGTAATTATAACCAAGGGTATCAAAATCGTGACAACAATTACCAACGTGGTTACAACCAAAGAGGGAATGGAAATGGCTCTTCGAGCAATCAAAGTGGTGGAGATGATTTAGGTGCTAAGATGGATGCGCTTATGAGTGTAGTGAAATATTCTAATAGTGACATCAAGGATATGAAAAGGGTGAATGAGATGAGAGATAAGTCTCACGAGGCGTTGGCTAAGCAAGTGGGTAAACTTGCGGATGAGATGGATTAAATGAGAGGAAGTGGTGGAAGACTTCCAAGTGACACTACCTTGAATCTGAAGCATCAAGGTTCGAATTCGAAGAACACACATGAGGTACCAATTAATAAAATTACTTTGTGTAGTGGAAGGGTAATAGATAATGGTGTTGAGTCACCCCCACCCCAATTTGTTGAAAGGGTGGTGGAAGATGTGAGTGATGAAAGTGACGGTGAATGTGGATATAGTCAAATGGGTTAAAATAAAAAAAAAAATCTGAAAGTGTCAAAACTAAACCCGTTGAGACTAAAAACCCAAAAGCTAAGGGAAAGGGTATGGAGGGTAATACCGCCCCTTATCCCGAATCTCTTTGGGAACCGTCGAAAAAAGTGGTAAGGGAAAGGGGCCCACAACAAAAAGATATGTGGGAGGTTTTTAAACAAGTAAAAATAAATTTACCACTTTTGGACGCAATCAAAAAAGTTCACTCATATGCTAAATATCTGAAGGACTTGTGCACCCAAAAGAGAACTCATAAGTTTCCTAAGAAACATGATTGGACTAAAAACGTGACCCCCATTCTTTTGGGTGCACTTCCACTAAAGCTACAAGATTCGGGGGTGCCCATTACTTCCATTCAAGTGAGAGAATTTAAAATGAATCGGACACTTTTGGATCTTGGTGCTAGTATGAGCATCTTACCGGGAAGCTTGTATGACCAATACAAATTTGGTCCACTTCAAGAAGCTAATATAACCGTGGTGCTAGCCGACTTGACTACAAAGCTCCCTCGTGGGATAGTCGCAAACGTGATAGTGAAGGTTGACGACTTTTACTATCCGGTGGACTTTTGGTACTTGATTATGTACCATTAGATCGGACCAAACAACCAACGGTTATCCTTGGTAGACCATTCTTGGCAACCTCAAATGCCCAAATCAATTGCAAAACGGGCATGGTTGACATGACTTTTGGCAACAGTTGCGGTTTAATGTGTTTTTCAGGCATGACTAACCCTCTAGTTAATGATGAATGCTATATGGCAAACATTATTGGCGCGTGTATACATCTTTGAGACACAATTGTCGATGATGAAAACACAATAGAGTAGTGCGTTATGTTTGACAGGTTAAAGGTTGAAACAGTCAAGAGCATGGATGAGGAAGAGAAGAAGCTAGAGGTGCTAGCGGTTAAGAAAGGAAGACCGCCTTGGACTTATCAGGTGGAGAGTCTTTCGAAAAAGATTGATACCGAGTTGAGACTAACCTTGGTAGAGCCAACTACGGCGGAGTTGAAGGTGTTGCAAAAGCATCTAAAATTTGCTTTTGTTGGTGAAGGCAACACGCTCCCGGAAATCATTGCTTCAAACTTAATCGGAGAGCAAGATGAGAATCTGATGATGGTTTTGGTCACCGTTAGAGCCGCAATTGGGTGGAATATTGCGGACTTGAAGGGAATAAGTATGTTGATTATGATGCATAAAATCATCACTGATGAACAGGTGAGACTTCTGTGCATGATGCTCAAAGGAGGTTAAATCCAAACATGCGGGAGGTCGTGAAGAAAGAGGTGTTGAACTGGCTTAATGCGAATATCATTCACCCCATCTCTAATAGCCAATGGGTGAGTTCGACACAAACCATCCCGAAGAAACCAGGTATTCAGTTTGTGAAAAATGACTCAAGTGAGGAAGTAGCCACTCAGCCGGTAACCAAGTAACAAATTTGCATTGATTATAGGAAGTTGAATTCTACAACTTCCAAAGATCACGTTCCTTTACCTTTTATTGACCATATAGTAGAAAAAATAGCGAGTCGGAAATTTTATTGTTTTCTTGATGGTTATTCAGGATACAATCAAATCGCTATCCATCCTGAAGACCAAGCAAGGACCACTTTTACGTGTTTGTATGGCACACTCATATTTAGGCAGATGCCGTTTGGGTTATGTAATGCCCCTGCTACCTTTCAAATGTGCATTATGAGTATCTTTTCAGATATGGTAGATATGGTGGGGGAGTCTTTGGAAATCTTCGTGGGTGACCTTTCTATCTTTGGGTCATCTTTTGAAACTTACCTTGACCAATTGGAAAACGTATTGAAACATTGTGTTGAAACCAATTGGGTCTTGAGTTGGGAAAAGATCCATTTCATGGTTCAAGAGGGGATTGTGTTAGGACATGTGGCATCGAGTCGTGGGATAGAGGTAGATCATGCAAAAATGCAAGTTATTTCTGCTTTACCTTATCCCATGGGTGTTAAGGGTATTAGGTCGTTTTTAAGACATGCGGGTATTTATAGGAGGTTCACCAAGGGGTTTAGTGACATTACAAAACTATTGTGTAACCTTTTATTAAAAGATGTACCATTTATGGTTGATGAAAATTTTGTAAAAGCCTTTAACATTTTGAAAGAGAAAGTCGTTGGAGCCCCATTCTTGCAATCACTGAATTCATCTTTGTCATTCGAAATCATGTGTGATGCAAGTAATTACGCGGTTGGGTCCGTGTTGGGTCAATGGGTGGAAAAGGAATCGGTAGCCATTTGCTACACAAGTAAAACTCTTTCGGATGCACAATTGAATTACACAACAACCAAAAAAGAGTTACTAGCGGTGGTTTATGCGTTGGAAAAATTCCGTGCTTATATATGGGATATTAAAGTGATAATTTATTCTAACCACGGTGTTGTCATGTACCTCATGGAGAAGAAGGATGCTAAGCCACGGTTGATCTTATGGGTACTCTTGCTATAAGAATTCGATTTAGAGATTTGGGACAAAAAGGGTAGTGAAAATGTGGTGGCTGACCACTCGTCCCGGTTGATGGCGGAAGAGGGTTCCCAATATGTAGAGATAAATGAAACAATTCCTGATGAACATATTCTTGTTGTTTCAATTTTACCTTGGTTTGCTAACATTGTAAATTATTTAGTGACAGGTGAGTTGCCAGCACATTAGGATAGACGGAGGATAGTACACTTTCTCTCGCAAATTAAGTTTTACAGATGGGAGGAGTCAGACTTGTTCAAAGTGTGTGATAATCAAGTTGTGAGAAGATGTATTCCAGATCAGGAGATCCCCACTGTATTTAAGCACGTGCATTCATTTGCATGTGGGGGTCATTTCATTGGTCACAAAACAGGGCATAAAGTGTGAACTTGTGGTTTATATTGGCCAACTGTGTTTAAGGATGTATTTGAGTTTGCTAAAAACTATGTTAAATGTCAAAAGTTTGTAAGTATTGCAAAAAGGGATGAGATGCCCATGCAACTGATTCTCATAATGGATGTCCTTGATGTTTAGGGAATCGATTTCATGGGCCCATTCCTACATTCTTTTGGCAACTTATACATTTTGGTGGTCATGGACTATGTGTCCAAATGGGTCGAAGCAATAGCCACCAAAACGAACGACCATACCGCCGTATGTAATTTTATCCAAACCAACATAATTGTAAGGTTTGGGATTCCTCAGGTCATCATTAGTGATGGAGTATCCCATTAGGTTTGGCAAATTACTAAAGCGGTATGGTGTTAACTATAGCCTCGTTACTCCTTACCATCCACAATCAAGCGATCAAGTGGAGGTGTCAAATAGGCAAATTAAAGAGATTTTTCAAAAGACCATTAGGTCGGACCGTAAAGATTGGTCAACTAAGTTGAACGATGGCTTGCGGGCCCACTGAACAGCACACAAACACCTATTGGAACTACACCTTATCGTTTAGTTTATGGTAAAAATTGCCATTTGCCGGTTGAACTTGTACATCGTGCCTTGTGGGCTACTAAAGAAGTTATGTTAAATACGATGATGTAGGTAAAGAAAGGAAACTCAAGTTGTGTGAGTTGGAGGAGCTTCACGAGGAAGCTTATGAATGTGCATCAAAGTACAAGGACAAGATGAAACAAGTGCATGATACGAAACTTAGGAAGAAAGAGTTTGTGGTTGGCCAAAAGGTGTGGCTCTACAACTCTAGATTGAAGCTCTTCCCCGGAAAATTAAAGAGCAAGTGGATGGGCCCGTACGTGATTATACGGGTCGGTAAGCTTGGAGATGTTACTATCGAGGACCCGAATGATGGGTCAAGGCAAACGGTAAACAGTCATCGTTTGAAACCGTTTCTTGAGAGTAATGAGAAGGTACACGAACAATACACGGCTATTCAGGGGTGGTAGGATTCATTAAAACGGATGTTTAGTTTTTTGGTTAAAGTTATAAAACGCACAAAAAGATTTTTAATATTTTTTAAGATTTTTTCTAGTATGTACTTCTTTTATAAAACGTTCATAAGTTTTCCACTATTTTTCAAAAAAAAAAGGAAGTTCCGCGTCGACGATGCGGGTTAAGGGTGTCGCCGACGTGGTGTTCGCGTATGGGTAGTCCTCGTAGACAGAAAGTTTGAGCATCGGACATGCGTTTGGCATCGAGGACGCCAATTCTTAGCATCAGCGACATGACGTTCAAGACCAGTTGGACCAAGCTCGTTAAAGACCTTTCGAAACCCGACTCGTTTGTTTTAAAACCCGATTTGGAACATAACTAGAACCGAATTAAAGCTGAATCTGACTTGCGCACTAAACCATTGACATCCACAAGTTTCTTTCATCACTTTAACATTATCTTCTTCATCCTAAGAACTCTCTAAACCCTAGTGCTTACCCTACTCATAACTTTCTCAAAACTCAACCAAATCTAGTGATTCTTGAGTCTATTTTGTTTAGTTTTTCAAGAAAAACAAAACCCCTAAGTTGGTTTTTGTTAATTCATAACTGTTTGAGAGAAATCGGAACGTCAATTTTCGGGTTTATGTGGGTGTTCTTCGAGCTTTCTTGATGTCATTCTTGTTGAATTTCTAAGTGCGTGTATATAAAGGTGTGATCCTTACCTGTTTTAAGCATTGCTATTACACAATTTATAGGTTTTGTCCTTGAATTTGAGCTTGTATCTTTGAAATTAGGTTGAACTAGGGTTAAGACCCGCCCGCGTTGCGGCGCGGATACATTGTAAATATTGAATGGATTAGTCCAAACGTTATATGATGCATTAACCATATGAAAACACCTATTTCGACGTATCCAGTTGAACTCATTGTAACCTGTATAAGCATTGTGATTGGATCAAACGTAAAGTAAATGGAATTCATATCGAACAATCATAACGTATTATATGTGATCCAACTCATACACAGAAAACGTAACATGTATGAAGGAAAATATGCACATGTAATCGAAAGAGATTAATTAGAGCTTTCAAAAAAATAGGAGAAAAAAAAAACCATAATTTGACTTCACTCTGTTCGAAACAAACTTTACGAAACATACATAAAATAAACATGAAAACATATTATATTTGACCTAAATCATTTCCCAAAAAAGTATACGTCAAAACGTAGAACAACTTGAATTTATACCAAAAGGTACGTAAAAATATGCACGTAAAAATGGTTTCTTTAAATGAAAACGTATTATATTTGACCTGACTCGTCTATAAAAAAGTTTACGTCGGAATATAGAACAAATCTTATTTATACATACCGGTACATAAAATATGCACACAAAAAATAGTTTTTAAGTAAAGGAACAATGGGGGTAAACCGAAAAAAAAAATATTAGTAAAAAATTTAATAGGTTAAAAATGTTCGTAAAACCGTGCCAAGTAGTACCAATGCCACAACGACATCGACTCTCAACATCGTAAAAATAAAATAGATAAAATGGTAAAAATTACACAGAACGAAAAGTAGACTAAAATAGTTGAACCATGCACACCCGTTACAGTGTCTTAATGCGAAGAAATTAAGCAGAAACGTAAAACGTAGAAAATAATAACTTAGTTTATCTACGACCCGCCCGTTGCGGCGAACTTTACAAAAGGGGAAAAATGAACGCGTTGCGACGGGTCTGTCAAATATGAAAAAATAGAGCAAAAACATTGAACCTCACAGGCACGCTACGACATGTTAACTTGCAAAATTTAGAACGAAACGTAAAACGAAAAACTTGCAAAAGATAAAAAGTATGGGGGACCAAAGTTGTAAATAACAAAGTGTTGTGTTAAATTATAAAAGATGGAAAACTTAGAGTTAAAAGTAAAAAAAAAAAAAAAAGGTCAAAATGTAAAAGATAAAACTTTTAGGTTGAAAGTGGAAAATTAAGTTTTTTTTTTTTGGAAAACTCCCCAAGCACAAGTTACAAGTGCTAATGCATCAAAAAGTTACTAACTTATATATGGAATAATATACCCAAATTGATGAATTAGTAGCTTAAAATTGAGTTTAGAACTTGATTTGTGGAAATTGAGGAGAACAAAGCTTACTCCCGAATCGGTGGAAATGTGCATTTGCTTAAGGGACGATTTGGATGTGGCGGAATGGATACAACATGCTTCGTCACTTGAAGAAAATATCTTTGAAATGGAAGCACAGGGTCGAGATCGAAATGGGAATGTTGAGCCCACTAGACGAAGACTAAAAATTCGAAGACGATGAACTATCAAACAAAGACCATGAATTACCAAGAGAAGACGACGAATTACTAAAAACGAAGACACTCTAGTGAAAAAAAAAAAAAAGTATTATAATCCGGAAGTATCCACATTTTAATCTATGTTTTTGTTTATGTTTTTAAATGTTATGTGATAGTAGTATTTCAAGTTTCTAATATATATATGCACTTTCCCGTTACTTACATAAATGTTGCATATTGATTTTTTTTTCCAACGGCAATTGTAGGGGCCAAAGGACCCACTACCCCACAGGCGAGACAAGCTCTTAAACCCTACCCAGACCCAACTCCATACTGAAATCCCAATATATACACAGCAGGAGTCGAACCTGGGACCTCCCCAGAGGAGAAACCTTACGTAAAACTCCCCTGACAAGTTTCTATACCATGTTGGCTCATTACTTATATAAAAGTTACATATTGATGTTTATGGTTTTTGGCAAAAAAGATGGGTTAATATCGCTTAAAACACAGCAGCCCCGAAACTGGGTTTTCCAGTTCCCAGGACGGGTTTTTTTCAATTCCCGGTTTTTATGCCCGGTTTAGAAAATCCAGTTCCATACCCGACCGGAACCGGGTATGGTTATTTATGTTAGAAACCGGAACTGGTTCTTTCACGGCATAAGTAATACCCAACGATACCCGGAACCGCGTATTTAAAAAACCTGGTTTGTGCACCTCTAAGCTAGAATATTAATGGTTCACCCAAAATTTGTTTTAATTGAATGGACTTAAAATCACGGCCCAAACTAACAAAGAAAATGGGCTATTAAATGGGTGACAGATTGGGCTTTAATTTCACTCCGTTCTGGTTCCGGGTACACATTTGTTCGGAGTATAAAAAAAAACCAGGTACGGGTACAACCCGGGTACAAACAAATATAAATCGAGTCTGGTTCGAGGTACGATTTTTTACATAAAAATCAATACCCTATGCGAACCCAGTGGGTAGGGCAGGGTACAGTTCCAAGTACAAAATTCCGGTTTTTTAATACCCAGGTCCGGGTTTTTTTTTTTGTTTCCGGTAGGGCAGGGTACAGTTCCAAGTACAAAATTCCGGTTTTTAATACCCGGGTCCGGTTTTTTTTTTTTGTTTCCGGTTTACTTTTACACCTCTAGTTACAAAGGTTGTGTCTATGTCGATCTACGTGTATGAATGAAAAGATTTTCAAGTTCACGTCACATTCAAATTCAATTCTGGTCAAAATTTCATGTCCATGTAGCGTTCGACCCATTCAACACCCCATATTGTTGTCTAGGCCTTCATAACTTGTTCATCCCGCCAAGCATCCTCTGGGTGCTGGCGGATTGATTCTAGCATCAAGGAACCAATTCAGTTTCAGTAGTGGTGAACTTGCACACAACCTTAGCTTCCATGATACTAGCCTATTTATTATTAATAGTCTACTAGCTTAATGTGAGGTGTTATTTGCCTAACAAGCATTCTATGATGATAAGAGAACTATTATAAAAGAATAGACCAAATAAGTATAAAGTAAAAGTAATGTTATCGTCCTCTAAACAAAATCATATAGGCATGTCGGTATGCTTTGTTCATCTATAATCATTACAATATATGGACACTAAAATTGCGGACAACATTCTCTATAATTCTAAAACATACCTACACGGCTAGACATTAAAAAGGAAATAGAAACCTCACAGTATAATTATTCGTGTGGTTGACAGTTTCATTGCCTGCTTCCCAAACTATACACAGACATTAATGCTTCAAGATCCTGATGGGCTTGATAGAACTACAACCGACAATTTCTGCTCAACCACCTGATAGATTAAAAAATATCTAATTTATTAAAAAAAATCACATGTTCTTCCGAGCTGGTAGAATTAATCTGTGATAGTACCTTTTCAAAGTGTTGCAATTCTTTTCTCAGTTCCACGTCAACATCTGTTGGCATAGACTCGACATTATTTGCTGATGAATCCCTGAAAACCTATAGAATTATGCGATTATTTACCAAGGATAGAAGTTATAAACTATAATGATTCATTCATTATTTACCAGCTTGAAGCCTTCATCGGAATGAGACAGCTGAATGCTTTGCGTGCTCAGAGACTGATATTGCTTTAGGATCGCAGACAAGCGAATGATTATACAAAGAACTCTGAACTTACGCTTCATCTGTATATAATTTGTTATAAAAGTTAATAATTTTGTGGTTATACACTTATACTTATACCGACCATTCTTTTAACTAAAAACAGAAAGTACCTCATCTGTGAAATCCCTGAGAGAATTATGATCAAGTTGGAGAAATTTCTTTCTGTGATGCCTTACGAGCAGTGCAATTAACTGAAGAACATGAAAATCACAGTTTTAATGAATTGTTTATTATCCATTAACCATGGATTAACTGATTAAGATTTAAGAATGCAGGTGATGTACCTTAACCTCTTCAGTGTTGTAACCATGAAGATGTTCCCCATTCTGTTAAGATGTAAAACTTACAACCTGACTCGTTTTAACTAAACGTCTAAACCAATTTCATATAAAGAGTATACCAAGAGATGCATACCATGATAATATGGTATGACCGCTTATGATATCCCTTCTTCCCGGTGATCAACCCAATATTATGAAGCAAGCAAGCAGCTTCAAGATATTCAAGATCTTTGTCATCCAATAAGACATCAATTTTGTTCCATTTTCTTAAACCTGTGAAAATTTCCTGTAAAACCAATTACTCCTACTTTCTTATTATTAAACCTAGACGCAATAATAACTAATACCTGTTTAGATAAGATTAATAATAATAATAATAGTAATAATACCTGTGAGACAGAAGCACAAGCTGCAGCAGAACTCATCCTCTTCTTATTATTAAACCTAGACGCAACCCTCAACACCGACCTCCACCTCGCATTCGCATTCAAATCAAACCCATCGAAAACCTCCGCTAACTTCTCGGCAATCACACCTTCACCCAAGGCATACCCCGAAACCTCCATCTCCTCCACACCAAGCAACCCAAAAATCTCCTCCAATAAGACCACCGCAGCCACAATAAACGCCGATCGCGTCTTAAAAAACCCTTTCCGCCCCCCACCTTCCCGACCACCACTCTCCTCCTCACACAGTTTCTCAACAAGCCCGCTCAATTCGTCCCTACTAAACTTCCAATCCCTCCTACACCCTTCCATCAACCCAATCTCACTCACCAAATCGCTACTATACCCCATAAATATCGCCTTCTCTATCATCCTTATCGAACCCGAAGAACCAACAACAACATCAATTTTATATTCCTTAACCTTTTCAACCAGCCCGGACTCCTTAACAACATTTCTAATATGCTCTCTCATTGCCAGGATCCCATTGTTATTATTATTATTTGTAACAAATCTTTGAGTTAGAGTTACATGCCCTAACTTCAACGAAACCCCCAATTTGACATCACCTTTCAATCCAACAACGAATTCAGTGGAACCACCACCAATATCAACGGTTAAAACTGTACGATTATAAACCGGATGAAACTGAAGAACACCAAGGTAGGTTAACCGAGCCTCTTCGTATCCCGAAACGACGTCGATTTGGAAGCCTAGGGTTTCGTAAACGAGTTGAATAAATTCGGATTGGTTGGAGGATTCGCGGATGGCGGAGGTGGCGACGAGGCGGAGGTGGGACGGAGGGACGGCGAGGGAGGCGAGGATGTGGTGGAACTTGCGGAGGGAGTCGATGGCGCGTGTTTGGGCGGTGGTGGAGATGGCGGAGGTGGTGGAGGAGGCGAGAACGACGGGGTCTTTGAGGCGGTGGATGGTGAGGAAGCGGCCGGTGGTAGGGTTCGCGCGTACGATGCGGAGTTTGAAGGAGTTGGTGCCGAGATCGATGGCGGCGAAGAGGTGGTTGTGATGGTGGTCGGAGAATGGGGAAATGAAAGGGTCGGTGACGGTGGTCATTGGTGGTGGAAGTGGATGGAGAGTTAGTGATGTTTTATTGCGCGTAAATGTAAGGTTGTGAATTGTGTTGATGATGATCCGTGATTACTGGTCAACAGTAAACACCAGTTTTTGAAACATATTGGGAAATTTGAGTTTTTATTTACGTAAAACTAATTTAACTTCTCGTGTCTTTTAACACCACCGCTACCGCTCTTCTCACAATAAAATATATTATTTAATACTATTGTTATAAAAAGTAATAAAATATATTATTTAATATTGTTTTTATAAAAAAATAAATTAATTGTAAAAAATAAATAAAATACAAAAAATAAAACAGAAAAGGTATAAAAAATAAAAATAAAAAAAAGTACAAATAAAAAATAAAAAAATGAAAGGTAAATAAGAAATAAAAAAGAATAATAATAATAATAATAGTAAGAAAAAAACTATTATTATAAAAAAAAATTCACTCGTTTAGGCAAACAAACTCAATAAGTGACACTCGAGCTCGAGCTCGTTTAGTAAAGGAGCTTACTTGATTCAAGCTTCTAGTGAGCCGTTCTCGAGTAACTCAAAAGCAGTTTGACTCGTCTACGCTCCTTATTAATAACTAATGAGTGGCTTGACTCGTCTACGCCCCTTATTAATAACCAATTTTGTTGCAACTATAATTAAACCGACTACAATCAGATAATCACAATACTAATGCCCATACAAACACCTTTAAACACACCTTCAATCCTTGGAAACACAACCGTGTGATCAATAACATAATAACTTGTCCTAAACATACAAGCCAATTCAAGAGGTTTAAAGTTTGCTAATTGAATCTTGAATATATATTTAATTTTTTCCTATAATTATGAACTAAAATTTGATGTTAAAAACGTGATAGTCTATTTTACAAACAAATAGGGTAACTAAGTTTTTCCTTAATTATCAATTGTTGGATTGAATTTAAAAATTTTGAAATAGTAATGGTTTCGACTTTAATTCAAATTCAAATTTCGTAATTAATCATTTCCTTATTACAAAACTTGATTTAAAATACGTAAGTGTGTCATTAAAATTAAAAGAACTATAATATTTATATCATTCCTAACTTATCAAATAATTATATTTTTTTATCAAACTGTATATAGTAGGTATCATATTTGAGGTTAATTTAAATTTAACTTCAGTAACTAATAATCAGTTTAAACCAAATTTGATTTAACTAAATAATTTAAAACAATTTTGATTTTTTTAAACGGCTATATGGATCATCTAGTTGGGATTTCGCATCAAACATCGGTTTTTAATAAGCATAATCACCTCATTAACATTAAATCTAATACTAATTATGCTTGTAATGTTAATGAGATGATTATGCTTATTAAATCAAAATTAGCTTAAACTTATTATTAGTTAAATCAAATTTGATTTAAACTTATTATTAGTTACTAAATTTAATTTTAAATTTAAATTAAGCTCGAAAATGATTTCTAACTATATACAATTTGATAAAAATAATTATTAATATATGATAAAAAAGAAAGTGAATGAATAGTGCTTCACTTTCTTTTTTATCATATATTAATTTAGAATGGAATACATCATTAAGAGATCAGCAAATGGTATCGGGTATAGGTACCGGTCTTAAATTTACCAAATCGGTGTATTTTCGGTACCGGTTCTGCACAGTTATTCCCCGGTTTTTACCCTCAAATACCGGTGCCGTACCAGTACCGACCGGTACCGAACCGTACCATACTAGGTATATTCGGTACCGGTACCCACTTTTGGGGATTTCGGTAACGGGAACAGTGCTTTATAATTTATTTTTTAAATTAAAATTAGAATGGAATACATCATTAAGAGATCGACAAATGGTATCGGGTATAGATACCGGTCTCAAATTTACCAAATCGGTGTATTTTTGGTACCGGTTCTGCACAGGTATTCACCGGTTTTTACCCTCAAATACTGGTAGCGTACCAGTACCGACAGGTACCGAACCGTACCATACTAGGTATATTCGGTACCGGTACCCACTTTTGAGGATTTCGGTAACGGTATTTTTGGTACCGGTTGGCACCGAGCTCATCAAATCCTGTAGCAACGCAGCAATGCAAGTTATTGCACCGTTTAGATTACTTTTCATACACACAGTAAGTAAACTGTATTTCGTTTGAATGAGGTTTTATATACACAACAACTTATTTTGCTTTCTTTTTTGTCTTTTTCTGTAATGAATGAATTGTAACATGTAAAATTAACTCGCATATTTAGAATATTGATGAGCAAATCGTATAAAATCCTGTAAACGAATCGGCATCGTATCGGTACCAAATTTACTATACAAAATCATTTTCGGTACCAATTTGGTACCCACCTTTTGGCGTTTTCAGAATCGTTACTTTCGGTTCGACACCGGTCTAGCACCATACCTGTATTTATTGATTTTTACCTTCAAATACCATATCGTATTGTACCGAGCATTTTCGGTGCCGGTACCTAATTTCAACGATTTTCTGGATCGGTACTTTCGCTGTCGTTACCGGTACCGAGCTCATCCATATTATAACGTTTTAGCACCGTAATAACTGAACTGAAAACAACCGAATTTCCAACGTGTAGGACGTGTGGGTCCTATTATTATATATTAGGTTATTTAAAATTGTTTTTTTATGACGGAGTGATTATCCTTACCACGTCATTTTATTTATGTTTTGATATTTGGTATCTGTTTGCCGTTGTTGACTCGTCTTTTGTAGTCATTGGGTCCCGCCGCAACGCGCGGGCGGAAAATAACTAGTTAAAATTATTTAATAAGTTAGGAAAAATACAACATTATATTTTTTTTAATCTTAATGACACAGTTGCGTATTTTAATTCAAAATTTGTGATAAGGAAATAATTAATTACGGAATTTGAATTTGAATTAGAGTTGAAACCATTTATTATTTAAAAATTTTTAAATTCAATCTAATTGATAATTAAGGAAAATATTAGTTAATATATTTTCTTTTAATGTTATTGAGACCAGTACATTTTAACATCAAATTTTAATTCACAGTTAAGGAAAATTTTAAATATATATATATTCAAGATTTAATGAGCAAACTCTAAACCATATGTTGTGGTCCAACCTTTGTGTTTCCTTCCGAAACACAATAACAATAGATTAAGAGATTGTCACGTGACAATAAGTGGTGTAAGAGATTGTCAAATGGCTATAGATTGTTTTAATGTATAGAAGTGTAATAAGGGCATGTTTGGCTAAGCTTTTCAAAACAACTTATTGGCTTATTGACTTATCAAAAAGCCAATAAGTTGTTTTTGTGTTTGGCTAAGCCAAAAGTCCTTTTAGAAATGGCTTTTTGCAAAGAAGAAAAAAGAGGTTTCAAGAAGTCACAATATTGTGACTTCTTGGCCAGCTTTTAACTTTTCAAACTACAAATTACCAATATACCCCTTCTTTACCCCCTTATATCTAAAAGAATGCTCATTTTAGTCATTTTACATCAATAAGCTAATCCAAACACTTTTTTTAAAAACTCATTTTCAAAAAGTCATTTTCCCAAAAGTCCTTTTCCAAAAGTCCTTTTTAACTATAATAAGCTTAGCCAAACATGCCCTAAGTCAATTTGACAGACCAACACCACATCTACTACTACCGTCGTTGAGCAACCAACTACACCACTCGTCTTTTCCCCAACAACGCCTAGCCGAAGGCTTAAGGGTGTGGGGCTCGTCCCCGGGATGTCCAGCCACGTCGAGGGACGGAGACACCACCCCCCTTGCCTCGTCCCGTTGCAATCGGCTAGCCCTAGACGCTCTCGTTGGGCCTATTTTCAAAAAATATAGCCGTTGAACGGCTCTTTCAATTAAAAAAAAATTACTTTTTTCCTTTATAAATATTAACTATTTATTCCAGTTTTTCAAACAATCTCAACCCAATATCTCTCACTTTTTTATATATCTCTTCATTTTTATAAACTCAATATCTCTCACTTTTTATACATCTCTTCACTTTTATAAATATTGGCCATGGATCCCTACATTCAAAACAACCCGAACCCAAACATTTTCTTGTTACCCGCCTACTCTCCAATAATTGATCCGAATTGGTCGACATCGCAAGTTTCTTTTGCGGGGTTCCAACAAAGCCTCAATGCTTTCACTCAAATGAACCAAATGCAACAAATGTTAATGCAAAAACCGTTTAACTCGTAATTTCAATCACAACCACAATCATCACCGCCACCGGTAGGATGGTCTCAACTCATAGAAGATGAGGTTGAAAATTTTGTGCTCGAAACGCAACCCCGAACCTCCAAACGGAAAAAAAGGAAGCAAATGGCGCATATAGCTGTTGATCAAACTTCGAAACCGAAGCCGCAATCTTGGTCAAAAATCGAGGAGGAGACATTAGCTAAGGCATAGATTACTACGTCAAAATGGCCAATTGTTGGTAAGTAAAAATATATATTGTTGTTTTAAACTTTTTAACATTATGTTGTTAAAAATTGATATATAAATTTTATTACATTTTTAAAATATAGGCAACAAGCAAACCAGAGAAGGTTTTTTGGAAGGAAATACTAGCAAAATTCCTTGCAACTATGGAATAAGGTCCATATCGAGATATCGATTCCGTCTCTTCCAAGTGGCGGAAGATGCATCCCGTCGTCAACCGTCTTTGTGGGTATTATAATAATTTATATACTCATAGTCCAAGTGAGTGGAGTGACGAAAAACGTTGTCAAAGAGGCAGCGGCTGCAAAAAAAATAAACCATCCTCATCAGGGGCAGTTCGAAAATGGACGATTTGATGGCCCATTTTAAAGCATTCACAGAGATCACAGCCGAAAAGGTAAAAGTGAAGCAACATGAAGTAAACGAACGGCTAAGGTTGAAGCCAGGGGCGGCAGAAAGAGAGGAATGGAAGATAATGACAACCGATATCAACAGGTACATACGTACGTAGGCAAGTATGTATGTATACGTATGTATGTACATACACACACATACATATATACATATGTATATACAAAGGGGCTCATCCCCACATCATAGTCACATCCCTTTAGGCTCATCCCCACACCTGCTAATGTGGACACCTACATAGCGGATCATCCTCAAGAGACTACCTCCTTCTCACCCATTAGACTAAGTTACTTATTTTAACCCAATGATACGTGCTTATCTTCTCATCCACGTTTTCTTGCATTAGTTTACCCACGTTCTCCATGTCTTTTAGTTTACTACATCCATGTTTTGTTAATAGTGCATGCATGACTCCTATATTTTGATTAAAGTTGTTTTCCTTTTGCATTTTTAAGATACATATGTTCATTTGAAAGTTAATGATAAAATTGGTTGCAAAGTTCTTGTTTCTTTATAGTTCCTAGAGTGTTTACCTACTAGAAAAGGCTACTTATCTTGGGAGATTGATTATCTCGAATAACAATGTATTTTTTGAGGTTATGATTGAGGTGAATTTGAGAAAGAAAGAGCCAATGATAGAAGTCGATTCGAGATGGTTAATCTCTTAAGAGACCCTAGAGTGGGTTAGAATCCAAAGAATATAGATGAAGAAGACAAGAACTTTGCAACCAGTTTTCTCATTAACTTTCAAATGAACATAAGTAATTAGGGTTGTTCACGAGCTTAACCGAACGGATCGAACCTTTGCTCATGATCGGTTCATTTACAAACCGAACCGAACTGAGCGTTTTTCATCCAAGCCAAAGTCGAGCGAACGTCTTTCAATCCGAGCATTTTTCGAACGAACGTCGAGTGAGTATCGAGCGTCGCAGAACAAACAAGGAAAGTAACGATGGGGGTGCTAGTTATTAGAATAAAGTGCAGTTTCGTCCCTGATGTTTCGTCCAATTAGAATACAAGTAAAAATTTAACAAATAACAAGGGATGCAAAAACACTCAACTAGTTCTATTGAGATCAACTGAGCAAGAAGATAAATCATTGATCGATTGAAGCATGCCCTTGTTCTATCGGAAGTTTTAAATTGAATGAACCGATTGAAGCAAAACTCTGACGAGTTGGCGTCTTGGTGAGTGGCGATGGAGAAATGGAATAATGATGGCCAATGGGGGGTTTTGATTAGGATCTTGTACTTTGTTAGGAAACTTTATTTGTAAGTATTGAAGAAAATCTCAATCAACTGGAGTCCTGCAGATCACAAGAAGAAGAAGAAGATCAGATAGGACAACTGAAATGCACAACATCTACTTCAAAGAATCACAAGTTGATCAAGAGATGAATTGGATTATCAGAAAGGGTCATTTCTGATGGATCTGATGATATTTCTGATGAAATATCATCAGCTTCTGACGATTCTGATCATCAAGATTTTTCTGATGATTTGTTCATCAGAATTTCTGATGAAGTGGTTTATCAGAATTCTGATGAAATACCCCACTTGTCTGAAATTGGCTCTATCCTGCCACACTTACCGAAGCAAGTTGACATTATTGAATATCATGATGAAAAAGGCAACTTGAATGTAGGATTCAATGTATATGTCAAATGGCCACTTTTTGCAGGACTTATTGCATGAATAAACTATTGTTTATTCATGCACCCAGCCTTCTATAAATAGAAGGCTCAACCAGCAGAAGATAATTGAGTTTGAATCTTAGCATTCACATACAAACACCCAAACTCCATTGCCCTTCTCACCCACAGAATTCAAGATTCATTTGTATTAGATAATAATCTTACAATCACCTTGTTAAACTATTTTGTTTCAAAGTGATATAAACTTGATAATTCTGCAGGTCTTGTTTCTTGAAAGTCTGATTTCCATTTCCGCACATCTTTTTCACATCTACAGAAATCACTTGCCATATTACGTGAAAAGAAGTTGTTTAGGTCATACTGGGTCCCACATACTTCTTTATAGAATGGCGGGTTTAGACTTGAGTATTGATGAACATTTAAGTATTAGACAATGAACTATTGGTATTGAACTTCAATTCTAATTACTTAAATGAGCTTTATTTGGATCTCGGACCAAACATTGTTAATGTGAGCCTCTAGTCATTTCATTAAAAATGACACACACACACACACACATATACATATATATTAAAAAAATTAAGCTAACCGAGCCAAACCAAACTGAGCGGACCTTTGCTCGTGCTCGGTTCGTTTACAAACCGAACCGATTTGAACCGAGCGTTTTCTTCAATTGAGCATAATCGAAAGAGCAAATTCCGAGAATTTTTCGAGCGAGCATCGAACGAGTCTCGAGCGCCGAGCAATTTGAACAACCCTATATATAATCTTAAATATGCAGAAATAAAACTACTTAACCAAAATATAGGAGTCATGCATGCACTATTAACTAAGCATGGATGCACTAAATTAAAAGACATGGAGAACATGAGTAAACTAAGATCGTGGGGTGTGGGTTGGGGCGGCGGTTGCCAAGCAATGCTGGCTAGACCACACCGGGCTAGCGTTGGCCATGGTGTTGTCCCACTGGCGTGGGGATTGAGCCTGATGTACTTGTTATTTCAAATCAGGTGTTAATGTAAGTTTAATATCAGGCTTTAGGTAATAGACATCCCAACGGATAATTATGAACCACATAAGATCATAAGTGAGTGTCCTCGATACCTATGAGAATACACGCAAACCCGATGAGTACATGTAACGTCCAAATTTCACATTCCAAAATGTAATATTATCATACTATTATTTAACAAAATTCGGGCATGACCCGTTCGTATTATGATCAATTCCCTGTAAGACTAACGTGTAATAACTTGAAATACGACACAGCGGAAAATAAGAGCCCAAAATTTTCTTTCTTTACTAGACATAATTCTTACATGAAGGTTTAACTACAAAATTTCATACATTCATTGAAAAGGATTTACCACGTTCCATTTTATTAATGCTTCAAGACTTATATTTGTCAAACTATGTGACCGATCCCTTCCCGTACAACCCTCGCTCTCAACTCGATCTTCAATCCCTCTTTTCTTCATAATGAAGCTAAGTCCACGTCACCTGCACTCACCACATACATGAGCATCGGTTAGATTTAATAACATCATTCCTAAACTAGACATAAGTAATCCATAACCAGTCCGCGTTCTTCCTTCCCAATCAAATCCTCACGAATATGCTTTTCGTGTACATTCGTGCATTCCAAATTCTTTAACCTTAGAACGACATTAATAGGATACCTGCATTCTCATTTCATACTCAAAACAATGGTTTAGTAACTTAACACTTCAACTTATTTAAACTGTACAATCACTTACACAAGTTCCATCCACTCATAAGCAATGAGTCCTACTTCAAACACAGGCACGAACACATATGTATACATAAACATGAGCCTCCACACATGATTACGTACCCCCGTACAAACTTACAACTTCTTATAATACTAAAATTATCACTAGGCTTGATAAGGTATGCAAATTACGAGTTCCATACAGGTAGGCCACGAACACACGACCTAACATGTATTCTTACTTCTAGTCTTAAACACCTATGAGTTCCAACTACTGGATGGTAATTTATTTCATTTGCATAAATGTACATATATGTGAATATATATAATTAACCCCAAACTTGGTCCATTCCTTTACATTTTTATTCACTCATCATAATCGTGATCACGCTTCCTAAACATGTCTCGAATGGATTAGAGTACCTTGTGGAGAATCGGAGGTCCGTAACCATTACTTTATGTAAAACTAGCATAAACGTTAATTAAGGGGCCCTGGATAGCATTTACAACTAATTCCACGTACAAAGCAAACAAACATAGTTAATTTGCCATTTGTAAGGTTTGTCGCGGGCCGCGACAGCTAAGTCTGCATCCTACGCGGGGCGCCAGGGCTCTACCGTAAGTTACGGTGACTACCGTAACTTACGGTAGTCTCAAAAAGGCTTACGGTAGCTAGATACTGCCTTACGGCAGAAAAGAAAAGGCCAGCACCCACCGTAAGCTACGGTGGGCACCGTAACTTATGGTGGTGCCCAGACCTGCATCCCTTTTTGAGCCTTAAAACTCCCTTAACTCATCCGTTTTGCATCCGGATCACTTGATACTTAATTCTAATCGTTCGTAAAGTCATTCCTTACATAACTAATTAAAAATCCCTGCCCCGAGGTTTCATATCTATCCGAATTCTTTAACAATACGTTACTTATGCACATTTATTCGACCCATTCGTGACTTTGGCAAGCATCTCACATGCGTACATTTAAAACCTACATAATGCTAATACTATCACACTTTTACATTATCTGAATAAAATATTACCCTCGACATTATGTGTACAAGTGTTTCGTAATGAAACATACCCTTATTTGACCCGTTCGGTCTTCTTAACAAACACCTTTACCCAATAACCAAATCCCAAGTAGACTTAGATTACCATACTTAAGTGACTAGCATAAGGCCCTCCTAAAATGGTCTAGGAAGTGATTCGGAAATCACTTCCTTAGAACTTCTTACTTCTTCCAGTGACAATAAAGCATTTCACATATTTCCTGACATTTATCATACAAATAACCTCTATTTAATACTAAGGAGAGAGTCGAGGAGTTTACTTACCTTGTGCGTCCGAATTTACACGTAGCTTCCGTGTGTACCTTCAACTCGTAGCGCTTCCATACTTGTGCCCCTATTGACATGACTCCTACCCGTACACGTCATCATATTTGTAACACGGTTAGCTTACAACCATTCGTTCATTCGGCTTTCAAATCATGCAATGTTTGACTTTCGTTAGCTTATTAACGCATATAAGGGATATGTATCATCACATCTTACTACTACCGTACAAAACACATCAACTAACGAGTTCATAACGCAATAGTTTCCTATATACAAACTTTTACCTTTTAACTTCAATTCTCTACGTGATCCGCTCTCGTTTATAGACTGTACCATTCACTTACATAACTATTGCATTCACATATAGTATGCATTCCATAACACTTTTCACAAGAGATCAATTTCATAATTTCCACATACAACGCAAGACTTCCTAATTCATTCAAAATTACATAAATCAACTACTCAAGCATTTAATCGAACACTTGGTGTGCCTATAACATTGTAAGCACTATGTACAAGTATTCAATGCACAATTTTACTAGTAATCTCATAACTCACTAAATCGACTAAATGCACATAGTTCATTCATTCTACAACATACTAATCTATTGGTATTTTTGCACATAGCATTCACCCATCCAAATCTCTTGGTTTATTCACTACAATTTCACCATACAACCAACTCAAATGGGTTTCTACCCAAACTTTCAATCTAATCAGTATCATGCATAAAACACCTTCTATTTAATGATTCTAAACCATAAACAAGCTCAATTTCCTACTTTTTCATACATTAATCAAAACCCTTTTTCATTAACTATCAACAAATCGCATAATTCAACTTACCCCATGTTGGAAAACCCTTAGATGAACGAAGAATTGATCACATGCAATCGATTAGCCTTTGATTTCCTTCTCAATTTGTTGATTTTAGGATGTTAGGGTTTTGTCTCTTCCTTGGCCCCTGTTCTCGATCGCACGCCCCAAAACACCAAATACTGACTTATTTTTTTGTTAAATTTTTATTTAAAACACTTTTCTCTTTTAACCCCTCCATCTTTCAAAACATGTCATTTGTTTCCTTTTACATACTAACTTAGTTAATCTCATGAGCACATAAGTTATAGAATTTCAATAACTTGTAAAACTTAGGGAATGGTAAAGTAATCCTATGTTTACCACGTCTTATTAATAAAATTTAATATTATATTGTGACGTACGGAATTCGGGGTGTTACAGTACAGTGTAACGAATACCCAACATAGGGATATTGGTATTTGAATCACACTAGAAATTCGACTCAAATTGAATTCAAATTCGATTTTTGAATGTTCTAATTCGATTCAGCTTCAATTCGAATTCAGTGATTAAATTTCTAATCGAATTCGAATTTATGATTTTCGATTTGAAATTCAAATTCAAGTAATGCATTTTGTTCTTATTTATACATAAATGTCAACATAATTATCTATACTATATTATAATGCATGAGGGGGGGGGGGTATTTTAAGATACCCAAAAAACAAAAACTTTTTCCCCACTTTATTTATAGAAAGACCCCTAAAATGAGGGTAGTTTAGTCTTTTAAACACTATTTATTTTTTAGTCCCTAAACTTATTACACTTAAATCCTTAAGGTTTTAACAAAATTATAGATAATTAGTTACAATCCAA
Source organism: Helianthus annuus (assembly GCF_002127325.2). NCBI lineage: Eukaryota > Viridiplantae > Streptophyta > Magnoliopsida > Asterales > Asteraceae > Helianthus > Helianthus annuus. The sequence goes on from NC_035443.2 coordinate 66,912,615, forward strand.
CCATCCACAACAAACTTATAATTTTTTTACGTATTCTTGACATATCTTTTAAACTATACTGTTTAAAAAATCTGAAGATAGCATGACGACCTACACATTTTTGTCGACGTTTCTGTAATTGTCTTGTTCAATATCAACGCACGGATTAAAAGGTACAAGTCGATAATGCTTTAATGTACAAGTAATTAATACTTGTGATCTAATGCGCCTAATCTACAAAGATGGGCTCGATCTATGCAAACAAAAAGCAAAAGCAAAAACAAAAACAAAAATAAATTAAAGTACCGTAACATAAAATGAAGATATTATGTGTCTAATTTTATTTTATTAAAACTGCCTAATATCTGTACTTATATATATTTTATAAAAACTTAAAACTAACTTCAACAAACTTCTTAAATAAAGGGGTGGTAAATCTAAAATTAAACCCTAATCACTACTAGAAAATTTGGCAATTGTCACCAAAATTTGCTACTAAAAAAATCGGTGGCAAATTTAGCCACCTATTTCCCACGGATATTTAAATTAAGCGTACTCAGCATCGTTTGGTAGCAAAGCGGTGGAAAATTTTGCCACCATCTATTTTTGGTGATAGATTCGTGGAAAAATAAGAATAACTTCCCTATATTATCCAAATATACGTCTAATTTTTTAGTTGCTACCGTATTAACGGTGACAAAATGAAATTTTAAGCCCAAATTTAACTAGGCGGGTTAATATCCCGCTCATAATTAGGGTTTTGATTGAAAACCAGGCAGGCCATAGGCAAGCGTGTTTACCAATAACTCATCCACCCACTCCACTCTTCAGCCACCAGCCCACCGTCTGCCGTCACAGCCCCTCGCCGGAGCAGGAAGCAACACCTTCTGTTCACTACTACAATAATGGGCAATAGCTACCAAAACTTCCTACCGAAAAGAGCAGTGGCAAATTTATCTAAGCTAAATACAAATAAGCTTTTAGTGTGGTAGCAAACTAGCAACATGAAATTTTAATCAGGTCGCGCTAAACCTCCCCTCCGCCCGTACGACCTCTAAATGAAAAGTTTATAAGGGTTTTGTGTGTATCATTCAACAATCGAACAAATCAATCGCTAGAAGTAATCGGTACAGATCAATCGCTAACGGTAATGATTCAACCGATTCACACTCTTTTTGCCCTAATTTCAGTATGGTCAATCGTTACTGTATCGTCATCTCTCAATGTTTTTGCCCTAGTTTCAATGTTTTTGCCCTAATTACGTAACATTTTTCCGTTTCAGAGATTGCGACTTAAGCCAGAACCTATCCATCGGAGTTCCTGTACGATTATGTAAGCCTGGTTAGTAATCTCGATTGTCAAATTTGTTCGATTGTTTCTTGCATATAATGCTTCGTATGAAATTGTTTGAATCCGATTATTGATATGTATATTGATAACAGTTTGAGATTCTTTTGGCGGTTTGATTGCAGAAGTATGTGTTGTTACTTGTTAAGTTGTTGAATCAGATGTTTAGCTATTGTGAAACCTAATAATGTTGATCGTACTACAATATTGGAAGAAATAGAACTGTTTGTTAGGGATATTTGTTGAATCCGATCATCTGAACTGTTTGTTAGGGATGTTGATAGTACTACAATTTACAGCCATCACTAACATTGGAAGACAAGAATTTCAAAATTGTTTGTTAGAGCCATGTGTTGATTCACAATGTCACATAGGTTTTGTGCCAAGTTTGTCATTGATCCTTAGTTAGGGCGCGTCGAATAAGAGTCCAGTGGTTTGATAAAATCTTTTTAAGTTTATCAGAGCTATTTTTTCTTATTTATATCATGTTTCATAACTTGGTTTAAAAAAGCGTGCTTAAAGCGTGAAGCGATGAAGCGTTTGGAAAAGCGCTTTTTTCGGTCTGAAGCGTCATAACACATGAAGCGCTTTGAGGCGAGCTTTAAGCGCGATACCCCAATCTGCAGGCCGGTCAAGGGGGTAATAGGCCGCAGCAAGGTGGTGCGCCTTACATGGGTCATGGTCGCTAGGTGAGCAAATTCTTCCATCTTTACTAGTATGTATGTTTCAGAATTGTTGGTTTTATTGTGTGCGTAGGGTTGCTTAGTTTTCCTTTAGGGGCATGATAGTTTTAAGGCTATTGACAATTTGACATGCACAACTTTTTTGATGTGGTATTTCATCATAAAAAAGTTTTTACACAATTATTTGTCTGCAACTAATGTTATAGTTATGTTGCATGCTAAGAAGTTTAGGAGAAAGTTGTGCAACATAAAAGGTTGGAAAATTGGTTTTTAATAAACCAACCTTTGCCCAATTGGTAAATAATAATCCAACCTACAGAATTGGTATATAATAATCCTACCTATCAACATGTTGGTACTCAATGAACTTCCGTTAGTTTTTTTTAACTGAGGTTAGTTTTTAAGTTTTATTTATTACACAAACAGTCCCTGTAGTTGTAATTTACTAGTTTTAACTATGAATTAATAGCCAAAATGGTCCCTGAGGTTTGCTCTCTCTCCAAACGCCCTTCTTTCTCTTCTCTTCTCTCTCTCGTCTCTGTCAAACACCCCCACCACCGCCACACCACCACCACCACCACCACCACCACCGCCACAGCACCGCCACCACCATCGCACCGCCACAGCACCGCCACCACCACCACCGCACCGAGAAATCAGGGATGTTAAAAAAAAAAAACTAAGTTGTCGCTGTTAATAGTTGGTAGTCGGTAATGTTTCTGTTCTTGATTGGTTTGTTTATGAAAACATGGGAATCAAATAGAGAAAGAAAAGGAATGTTGAAGCTGTACGCTTCATGGGTTTTGGCGGCAAAGTGAAAAAGGAACCGAAATTATCGTTTATATAAAATTTAATGGATACAAAGTTTGTCTGATATGAAGGCTATTGTGGAGCGGTTAAGTTGTTGTTCGGTGGATGTGGGTACTCAAGTTCGATTCTGGGCAGCGCCCATTTTATCCTTTTTTTTGTTTAATGGCGGTGTGGTGGTGGTGGTGGTGGTGGCGGTGTTGTGGCGGTGGTGGTGGTGGCGGTGCGGTGGTGGTGGTGGTGGTGTTCGACAGAGATGAAAGAGAGAGAAGAGAAAGAAGGGTGTTTGGAGAGAGAGCAAACCTCAGGGACCATTTTGGCTATTAACTCATAGTTAAAACTAGTAAATTACAACTACAGGGACTGTTTGTGTAATAAATAAAACTTAAAAACTAACTTTAGTTAAAAAAAACTAACGGAAGTTCATTGAGTACCAACATGTTGATAGGTAGGATTATTATATACCAATTCTGTAGGTTGAATTATTATTTACCAATGGAGCAAAGGTTGGTTTATTAAAAACCAATTTTCCTAAAAGGTTCTTTCAAAGGTTGTTTTATGATAAAAAAAAATGTAACCTATCTGTTTTTATTTTATGGACGTGATCAGGAAAACTTTACCAGCTGTCTATATATTCTAATTTACATGATGATTTTTAGTTTTTTACTACAATATATTAAGACACTGAGTTTTGGTGCATCATTAATGCATCATGATCAGTGGCGAAGCTTGAAAATTTCCATCGGGGGGTCGGAAGTCACCGGACCTAAAAGTATATACCTAGAATTTTTTTTATAAAACCAGGGGGTCGAAAACGTATATACTTAAAAAGTTCTATACGAAACGTACATACATAACACTACTGAGCGAAAAATTCAGGGGTCCCCCCGGGCCCCTTCAATGCTTCGCCCCTGATCATGATCTTACTTCTGAATTAATGGTTTTTCAACTGATGCGTATTTTTTTGTGAGGTTTTGTGTTCTTTTTAACAAGTTTTATAGCAGTAGATAGATAGTTCGAGGTTATTTCAAATGTTGAAAAAAAAATTAATTCTCAAACATGATGCGTTTTGGAGTCGGTGCATGTGAATCTTTTGAAGCAAGGTTGCTTTAGTGGGGCTTATGTTGATTCATTAGGGTGTAAGGAGTGGTTAAACACTTGAGAGTGGAAAACTAAAAAATCAACCAATGAGAGTGTGCCATGTCAAAGTGGTAAACTATGCTCAAAAGTGTTGGCAATGGTTAGACAGGTGAAGTGGTAAACTATTTAAAAAAAAAGGAAAAAGGTGTGATTGGTTGAGATTGGAATGGACCCCATCCCACACTACACCGATTTGGCAATGAAACCGAGCGGCAAAGGGGTCGGCGGCGGTGTTGCCGCGCGGCAAAACCCTTTGCCACTCCCCTTTGCCGCACCACTCCGGACACCCTTATGCATTACACTTACTCGTGCAATCATGCCTCACTTTATTGTTGACCAAACTTTGACCTAAAATATATGAGTGTGTATTATCTCTATGCATGTCTCAAAGTTATTTGCGCTTTTTTTAGTATAGCTATCTACTTTTCTCTGTGTGATTTAAGATCATAATTATTTAGAAATGTACAATGTATGGTACTAATTTGAGTCAGTGAAGTATATTCTTTTGTTTCTCATCGAGGTATATAAAGTTTGAATTTTTGTTTGTGGTACATGTTGTTAGCAACTGATACATATTTTTAAATGATGTTTGTACATTCTTACTTGAATTTATGGGCAAGAATTGTATATGTATCAAACATATTCTTTACAGTCATGAAGGTTTTGTATTTCAATTTCAGTTGATAAAACTGTTTTCAGCTGGGAATCTTGTTTTTTGAAATCAAGTTTTTATAATGCCATATTTATTGTGTAGATTCCACCAAGTTTTTGTTTTCGACGCCGCTGAATCTTTAGAAGGTTTCACAAGTACTCAACGGAAGGGCAAGGTACGTTCTTACCAGCAGGATCGTTGTGGAGTGCGGTACCTTATGAGAAAATCTTTTTGGCTACTTTTACAAGTTTACTATTATTTTTGTATTAACTATGATAAGTAAGTGTTTTGTCGTGTGCTTTATAGAGGAGTGGTGGTAGCACCAACAACGATTGCGTCACGGTTCATTGGACCTACATGGAAGGGTGCTGTTATAATTTCATTTGTGTGGTTTTTGCATCGATGGAAAACAAATGTTATCACACGTGCGTTGGTAATGAAGTATGTAGAGGGTGTTGACCGTGATAAGCTGTTGACTTTGGACAAGTTCTCTTCTGTTGGCGTGTTTGTCCTTGATGGTATGGCTTTAGCTGAGGCCTGTTGGGTAAGTCAATTCATTTGTAAATCTGAACAAAGTATTTCAAAATTAAAAACACGAAGTTTATTACAATGAAATTTGTATAATATAATTATGTGTTTATCCCATTAGGTTAAATATGAAGGTTTTCTTGAGGAGAAGTATGGGAAAGAACATAATAAACATCCAAAATTTGACAAAGACTTGTGGTCACGAGCCGAGGGCAAGAAGAAAGGAAAAGTGTACGGGTTAGGCAATGATAGTGACCCGTGTGTACATAGGAGAGAAGACCCTAAGGTATCTTTAATCCTTTTAGACTAGTAACTTTTGTGCATTTATATCGTTTCCCACTGTTATTATGTTTGTTTGGTTTGAGATGCTTGTTTTTTGTTGTTAGGTTTGATGCTCTTAAATTAGTGAGAATGTTAAGGAATTTCATAATGATTTGATTACACCTTCTTTACGGCTTGTTTCATACAAAAAAATGCTTTTAAAATTAGGTATAATTTCCTTCTTAATATGTAAACAAACTGGAACATGCTATCTAGCTTCTAGCACTTGAATTGTAACTCACAGTTGTATTTTGTTTTCTTTGCAACCAATTTGACCCATTATTAGTTTTCGTTAATTCCGATTTCTTGATTCTATTCATTGGTTATTTTGTAGATTGAAAAGTTGAACTTAGTTATCATGGAGCTCGTTAAGGAAAAAGATGAAGAAAAAGAAAGGTTCAATGGAATTATTGCGGGGTTGTTGGCTGACAAAGAAAAAGATAAGGTGGATAAAGATGCGTTGCTTGATAGGATGTCACAAATTGAAGCTATGTTAACAGCTACAGTTCGAAAATAGGCTATAAACACTTGGTTTTGAATGTTTACATGTTTATCTTATTAGAATGATTTTAGTTGGTTTATATTTTAGTTGGTATTTTTCATATGCTTTTAAAAACAAGATGTTTTATATAATTATGGGATTTTATTAGACTTTTTTTTATATTATTTGTAGTTTTATTGATATGTATTTTTGATGAAAATAGCAGGGAGAAAAGAAATCTGAATTAAAAACCAATATTTATGGTAGCAAATAAATGGTAGCAAATGGTTGCAATTTTGTAAAAAATGGTGGCTAAATGGTGGCACTATCATGGCTAAATGGAGCAAATTGTGTGAAAAATGATGGCTAAATGGTGGCAATATCGGTGCTAAATGGTGGCAATATAGGTGGCTAAATGGTATTAAAATGTGAAAAAACTGATGGCTAAATGGTGGCAATATCGGTGGCTAAATGGTGGCAATATCGGTGGCTAAATGGTATCAAAACGCACAAAAACCGATGGTTAAATGGTGGCAAATCAGTGGCTAAATGGTATGAAAACGCGTCACAACTTGGTGGCAAACTCGGTGGCAAAGCGTAGCAAACATGAAGCGGTGGCAAATAATTTTGACCAATTTTGTGGTGGTAAAATAAGGTAGCAAAATATAAAAATGGTGGCAATTTGGTGGCAATAGGGCAATTGACACGGGTGTTTTTGTCACCATATTTTCGGTGGTAAACTGGTGACAATAAGGAAATTGCTACCATTTTGTAACCAAAATTTACATGACAAAAACCATGTTTTCTAGTAGTGAATGCACTTCTATAGTTACTACTATAAATACATAGCAGGACACCCCTATATCTAGTGCTAAACAAAGTTAAAAAAATGGATCCAGTTCTGAATTCAATTGTTGCGAAAAACCAAGCATGCGAGATTGAAAATTATAAGGTCGGTTCTGTTATATCCCAGCAGTGAATAACTGTATTCTTTTATTTACTGTTATGTGAATGTAAACTTATTTGATTTTCCAGATTCAGTTGCATGATGAACATGCCTATTTAAAAAACCCATTTGTCGAACAAGCTTCTAAGGTATTGATTTTGCTGGTTTTTAAGTATTATTTTTGTGTATATCTCTCATATTAACATGTTCGTTATGTTATTATATGTGTGTTTTATTGCAGGATGATGGTGATAAAAGTGTTGATATTATTTCTTATGGTGCAATGTTTAGTCCATACAAGTCTAATCTTCAACGTGAATTTAGTGAAGAGCTAATTTTAAGGTTTATTTAATCTTTTTTTAACTTTTGTATTCAATTTTTGTCCTTTTTAAGGATTGAAAGTTTGAGACTCAAAGGAAGAGATCCAAGAGACTCTCTGAATGGAAATGGGGTGAGGTTATTAATTTAGACGATTCTGATGACAATGACAAAGAAGAGGAATTAGAAGATACTGCCGATTCAAGCACAAACCAAAAAACCCGATTAAAAATACCTCGAGTGTCAATTCAGAAGCGTAACAGATTTCATGCAGTCTAATATGAAATCTATCAAGTGTTTTTATGTTTTTTTTCATTTCAGCTGTTATGTTTGATCTAGACGTATGAATAAAGTTAATTTTATATTTGAACTTTATTTTTGGTGTTAATATAATGCAGTTATTGACCATATTAATAAAGTTCAAAATAAAGTTAGTATCCTAAATTTACAAGTCAACTAAACTTATATAAGTTAATATCCTAAAGTTGCAATAAATAGATATTTCAGTTAGATATAGTCTAGCTGAAATTATAAAATATTGCAGCTATTCTTGGATATTAATCTAATAATTTGTATTTCATAATTAAAAAATAATAAAATAATAAACTTTAAAGCTAAACAAAAAAAACTGATCTTACTATAATATTGATACGTGGTCGAAAAGCGGTGTTTGTAAATGTTTAAGTTAACGTTTTTACGTGACTTTTAATCTTGAAAAGCCTACTTTTGATTAAATATGTGTTTTTCAGGTCTAGCGGAGTTTAAGGAGCTTTTCGGGAGCTTTACGGGCCACCGGGACGTCAAACGAGTCAACCGGGACCAAGATACATGAAAAACGAATAAGCGAGTTTGTAGACACCGTCACTGATGTGCGCAAAATGTAACATATAAATTACATCAAATGTGGCATAAAACTAACCCTTTTTTAGTACTAATGTTGGAAAAAGTGTGTTTTGTCTTCCTTTTGTATTTTCAGGATTAAATGAGCTCAAAGAGCAAAAGAAACAAAAAGGCAGCTAAATCTAACATAAATACAAGAAAAGGAATAAACGTGGCATGCCCGACCACTCGACAGCATCCTCCCAAGCAAAAACAAGAGAACAGAAGGCTGAACACGCCTCGTGCTCAATGAGCACGGGGCCGTGCCCAAGTGTCTGCAGAAAAGACAAAGTTGTAGAAGCTTCTATCACCCACCACGGGGGCGTGTCCAGCGGACACGGGGACGTGGTCAACTCTAAGATTTGCAGAATCTAGGAAAATCTTGATAGTACAGATACGCTTCTGCACACGGGGTCGTGCCCAGCGGACACGGGGGCGTGGTCAACTAATGCAGACAAACTGCATTTAATGAAGAAAGAGAAGATGGGCGGACACGGGGCCATGTCCAGGCTTCTGTTCAAGCTATAAATAGGGGTGCTTGGCTCATTTGCAAACCATCCCTTGGCAAACCACCTCTCTCCCACTTCACCCATACTCCACCACCACCACCACCACAACACCATCATCCACCACCATCATCCATCATAGAGTGTGTGTAGTAGTCTCGGGATCCAAGATTGATAGTAAGAGTTCTTGACAATCAAAGGTCATGTTTGCCTAAGTCTCTTACATCACTTGGTGAAGACAAGCATTTAGTGTAATACTTTTTATTTTTAATCTTTCGCACTTTTTGTTTGGTTATGTATTAATGACTTTAATAACTAGTTTCTTATGTTGAAGGTGAAACTTCCTTATCATTTGTCCGTGGTGTCTTGGCGTTATTTTACTGTCTATATAAAATAAAAGATTTACACCATTCATATCTCCACGGTCTATATGATATGTTGGCTACCTGGTCGGGGGTTAAGGGAATGGTTTGCTAAGCGTCTTGCCTTGTTCAGTGTATAGATCCTGCAAGGACCTGGGTCAAGTTTAGTAGGACATCCTTCAATAACCACTGGTATTGGATGGCAGGGGTCCAAACTCCTTGATCCCCTCATATGTAAACTACTATTAATATATTAACCCAGCTACTTAGAACTGTATCCCTACTGATTCAGACTACTTAGTCGAGGGTAACGTCACCTTCAAAAGAGGGGCCTACCACATTATGCATTAATAACTTAATTAATTATCTTTCAATAATCCAACCCTTTAGGATTGTATCATTGCTGACTCAAACTACTGGGTTGAGGGTAACGTCACCTTCAAAAGAGGGGCCTACTACAATAACTAAGATAATCTCTTAAAAAGTGCAAAAGTGCGAAAATAATCAAAGGTTACACTAAAGGCGAGTCGGATCCAAGTGATTCATTTTGTCTATCTGTTTTATTTTTATTTTTATTTTTATTTTTATTTTTCAGCATATTAGTTTTCATTTTCATGTTAAAACATTTTTCTAAACTTTTGTTTTGATTAGACGTTGAAGATAAACCGGTATTAAAAGCTCTTGTGTCCTTGGACGACCTCGGTATCTTACCAACACTATACTACGCTCACGATGGGTGCACTTGCCCATATGTGTGTTTGGTGTTAGTAAAATATCGTGTTTTTTAAATTTAAAACTTGACTAAAGTGTAAAAAGGGCTTAAAATATACATAAAAATCTATAACACCACATGCACATCAAGTTTTTGGCGCCGTTGCCGGGGACACAAGGATTTTAAGAAAGTTAGGAATCAATGGCCTAATCATTTTTTCTAATTTTTCTATTTTTTTTAGGATTTTTCTTAAATTTTCAGCTTCTGCAGAGCTCAGCACGGGCTGTGCCTGGTCGGACACGAGTCGTGCCCAGCATTGTTACTGGCAGTTTTTATTTTCCGAGTTAAAGAGAGTTGAGCACGGGGCCGTGTCGGTGCAACACGGGGCCGTTTCGAGCTCCCCAGTAATAGGGGTCCGGAAAATAATCACTGTATCTTCGACCACGGGCCGTGTTCATCTAAGCACGGGGCCGTGGTGAAACTTCTGACCAACGTTCTTTTTTGTTTTTATTGCAGGACTTGGAACCAAGGCGCCACATCTGAACTTTCTACGCAGTGTATGAGCTCCAGTTCTAGTAGAGACATAAAAGAACCCCTAGACGAACCCGAACGCTTTCTAAGAAAAAGACTTAAAGCTAAAAACCAAGAGAAAGTTTCGGGGGGCCCACTTCCAATGGCGGACCAACGTACCCTCATGGATTACCTATGACCCACCGTAGGTAATCTCGGCGCCGCTATCAATGCACCGAATGTCAAATCCAACAACTTCGAACTTCGGCCGCATTTGATATAGATGCTTCAAAACTCCGCAACCTTCCATGGCTTGCGGACGAGGATCCCCATCTACATATTAATAATTTCTTAGAAATATATGATACCTTTTTTATCAATGGAGCATCAAACGACGCCATCCGCCTTCGAATGTTTCTATTTTCACTAAAAGACCGAGCTAAGGCTTGGCTCATACCCTCCCAGTTGGCTCGGTAAACACCTGGGATGAACTAGCCCAAATGTTTCTATATAAGTATTTCCCTCCTGCTAAAACGACTAAATTAATGACTGAAATTAATACATATTCACAAGAGGATGGGGAATCCTTATATGAAACTTGGGAAAGGTTCAATGAGCTACTAAGAAAGTGTCCTCATCACGGTCTTGCAGTATGGCAACAAGTATCCACTTTCTATAATGGGTTGTTGCCACACACAAGACAAACACTTGACTCTAGCTCCGGGGGACTTTTAGGTAATCGTCGCTCAAATGAAATATATAATCAAATTGAGGAAATTGCTCACACCAATTTTCAGTGCACACTCCCCGAGGCAATAAATCTATAGCCCCGGGCGCCCATAAGGTTGATGAAAGCACTTCTTTACAATCTCAAATCGAGGCCCTTTCTTCAAAAATCAAAAAGCTAGAAATGGCAAAAACGGCCTCGGTAATGGCTTGTGAGGGGTGTGGTGGGCCACATGAAAATTAGAGTTATATGAAAGAAGTAGATAATCAAACAGAATCGGTAAACTACATTGATAATAGACCTAGGTCGTCGGGTCCTCCAACGGGTACCTACAACCAAGGATGGCGTAACCACCCTAACCTTGGTTGGAGAGAACCCGACAATAGTAGTAACCAACAAAATCTAAACCAATGAACAAACTTTCAACAACCAAGAAATGAGTCACAAAACTTCTCTCAACAACAAGGGGGACGAGAAAGGCTTGAAGATACCGTATCTCGCCTCATCTCCAACACCGAAAAGAAAAACTCGGATTGATTTCAACAATTGGAATCGAGTTTTAGAAATCAACAAGCTAGTATCCAAAACATTTAAAAACATTTAAATTAACTAGCTCAAAATTTTTCCGAGAGACCGCAAGGCGCGTTACCAAGTAATACCGAAACTGTAACACCCCGTGTAACCGAAAGTCAAAGTCAAAGTCAAGATTGACTCCTTTGACCGTAGTTAATCTATTTTGTATTTATGTTACGATAGTTGCATTATGTGGAGTAATTAATTACAATCAAATCAATCGAAGTTTATTTATCGACGCGAACCGCTTTACGACTGTGAATAATAGGAAGTAACAATGCGATAAAGTGAATCAATCAATGATCAAGCTAATCAAATCATCATCGAACTCGAAAACTTGAATTATGCAACTTTGGTGTTAATATACGTGTGTGTGTGTGCCCTATGTGTTACTTGTGCGTGTTTACTTCATGTTGTGTGTGGTAATCAATCGAAACTCGACTCGAAATCGAAACTCAATCGAAATCGAATCATGATAATTGGTGGAGAAGAGATAGCGCGAGATATAGATGATTTTATGTTAGATATAGTGGTTGGGATTAAAAGTAATTTGAATAGGAAACTCTATCATACTCGCATCGTCCTCAATCAAAATCGAAATATCAAAAATCGTCATACCGAACACTTGAATCAGGCAGCTGAACGATCAGGCTCTCAGCCGATCGAACAGCCCAGCCGATTGGGACAGGCTGTCCGATCGTGCTGCCTGACTGATCGGCCAGCACTTTCCTCTTATGGCATCCTATAAATACCCTTGTCATTGTCATCTTTACCACTTTTGGAAAGCTCTGGCCGACCAGCTCGTTCTCTCATCCTTTTTCTCAGATTTCTCTCAATTACGGTAAGATTTCATCCTAAATCTTGTACTTTCTTGATCTATACACACTCCTACACCTTTCTATCTTTCAAATCTTAACTTTTAACTGTGAAATCATCAAGATTCAAGTGTTCTAGGATGATGTCATCATGGTATTTTTGAAGAACTTCATGTTTTGGCTTCAATCCACCAAGAATAACTTGGATCTAGCCGATTTCCACATAAACAAACAAGGATCTTTCATAGATCTAAACATTTACACGGTGAAAAGGATTGAAAGATGGTTTTCCAACTTTCTTTCAGCTCTTTTACACTCAATACCTTAAAACCGATAGAAATGGAGCTTGTGCCGATTCACTAATCACTCTAGTAGTTGTGCGGTTCAAGATTCAGACTCTATCCACGAGGTTCACTGACTTTGGGTCAAACGTTAAACTCCATTCCGAACAGTTCACCGGCCAGATTTGGGTGATTCCTGTCCGATCAGGAGGAACAAGTAAGAACCAGGGTTCTATGGTTCGACTCGTTGCCAAAATACTTCGATATGACGACAAACAATCAAGAACAGCCAAGTGTTAGACGAACAGGCTGATCAGATCGGCTAGCACATGGTCCCTCACTTAAACAATTTCATGAAGTCTAGTATTGAACGAACTGCTGATCGATCGGTCAAGCTGTCCGATTTGAATTACTCTTCGGATCATGAGATACTATGCTTCAACACTTAATCGATTTTCAACATGTTCAACGCACTGGAGTGCCAACCGATCGAACAGTCGTCCGATCAGGTGACACCCTGCTAAGCACTTGTCAGCTGAAGTACCTAACCGATCGGCTAGCCGGCCGATCGAACAACCGTCCGATCGACCGACCTGAAAGGTAAAGATACTTCAATGTTTTCTAATGCTACAACGAAAACTTCAAAAGTCGAACCATCATACACAAACACATCCTTCTCAAAGGAAGAAACAATCCACTCGAACAGCCATCCGATCGGCCTACCGACCGACCGGACAGCTGTCCGAACGGACTGTCAAGCCGAACGGCCAGCCGCCCGATCGGACAACCATCCAATCGACCAGCTGTCTGACCCTCCAACACTTGTTTTTCCGTTTACGCGTTGCTTATCGTTATGCTATCGAACTATTCAGGCTAACCCTACTCTCAACTGCTCCCTTCAATCCATCAATCACGGTGAGTATACTCGAACCCTTTTTGCTTTAACACTTTTGGGTGTTACATACGTTACTTATTCTAAATCCCAATCAAACACACTACTCAATTACTTTAAACGCTAACCGTTACCGCATGTATTGCGTGACTAAATGAATGCTTGTTGTTAAGTTTACACGTGGAATGTTGTCTACCTGCCTTAACGACGATAGTATTCTAGTTTGGACTCAGCACCCGTTCACACGGGGGTTGTTAAGGACAATTACTTGCATGGATTACGGTGGTAATCATGTATTGCGAACTGCCTCGGGCAGTCAACCCGCAGTCATTGGTATCGATAGATCCATGTCGATAATCAACATGCTTCGTTTTCCTCTGTGTACGTGCTGGTTATACGTAAATTATTCAAACTCTATTATGCTATATCAAACTTGTATGCTCACCTTTACATTTTATGTATTGACTTTATTTTAACGTATGCAACAGGTGTTTAAGATGCTTATCTGCTAGGAAGGCAAAGCTAGAATAAGAGTCTAGAGCATAGTTGTCTGTAGATCTTGCAGCTTGAGTCTCTAGACATAGATAAACAATATTTATATTTAAATCTGAGTTGTCGGAACGGAATATTTGACAAGATGTTATCTGTAATAATTTGTTTCCTATTGAGGTACGGTATGGGACATATTATATAAATTGAATAGTAATGATAATTGTTGTGGAAACTTCTGGACAATCTGTTTCGCTCAGTGCCATGCCCCGATGATTCCGCCATCGGTTGAGGTGTGACAGATTGGTATCAGAGCCATAACTATAGGGAATTAGGCTAGACTCGACCTAGTCCGGTTCGAAGTCTTAGAGACCTAGACTATAGTTAGGAACCAACAGACCAAGCTTATGTGCTATATATCCTGTTAATTCTTATCATCACCGCACTCGAATTTTCAATAATGAGAAGGCGATTTAGTCAAGATTAGGTGTGAAAACCGCAAACTCTCGACTAAATTGTTGGATCAATGTTGTTTTTATCAACTTATCAATAATCTCTTCATTATGCTTTTTCAATAACGAATGCTTGTTCAATGGGAGATTATACCAAATCAGGAGTGAAATCCATATTTTGATGAATAATCTCCTCAATTTTACTAAGAACAAGGAAGAAGTCGCTAAGCTAGGGGTGAAACCCTAACCTTGACAACTTGTTCCGACTTTTATTTATCTCACCAAGGCCTCGACGGACTCCAACGACCTGAACTCACGAGTATGACCTAGGGAATACGTGCTGAATGCCCAAGAATCGAGGCGGAAACACGATCCCGAAAGTCGAAATGTGACGACAAGTCTATTGAGAATAGTCGAATCGCTTTGGGTAGTCGATGTCTAATAGCCGCAGACAATCTAATTCTTGATTTTTATGTGTTTCGATTCTGAACCCGCAACTGCTGACTCTGATAATTTGTCGATTTTATGCGTGTTATATGTATTTATCGGTTTACATGTTCAAAATTTTGGAAAATTATTCGATTTTGCTATCACTTCGATCGACACACACGACTCGCATTGCTCTCCTATCTCAAAACGATAACAAGTCGCTACAATCTAGACGACATTATGCTACGATATACGCTGATACTATACTCGATATGCCAATACGAATTATACTATCCTACTCGATATGCTATGCGCGACCGATATATACGAACGACACACGAGCTTTGAATGATAGGTTTTTTTGTATTCTGACTGCATCTGTGATTAAATGTGTATGTGCTTCTGTGTTTATGTGTCTTTGTGTACTACGTGCCTACGTGCTTATGTGCTTCTGTGACTGCGTGAATCCGTGGTTATGTGCTTATGTGTTTATGCGATACGTGTTTCGACGTGTTCCTAAGCTTTAGTAAGTAGTAGACGTGTGAGGTGAGATTCGATTTTGATGTGTCTGATACCTACGACGATGTCTATTGCAGACCATGTCGTCATCCGGATATCGAACCCCACTTACTCGCCAAGAAAAGAGAGATAGACGTCTTGCTGCTATCATCGCCAAACAAGTAGCCAAGGCTGTGAGCGATGTCTATGAGAACGTCAGCAAATCTTCCGAGGAGTCGAGAACTGAAGCTCCCAAAGATGCTACCAAGACTGTTTTTAGCTTCAAACAGTTTAAGGCATGCAGACCAAAGGAATTCACCGGAGAAGATGGCCCAACAGCTATGTTTCAATGATTTGATTCCATCGAAGTCACTCTACGCCAAAGCGGCTGTCTAGAAAATCTTCGTACCCGCAACCGGCGTCTTCCAGTCCCGAGCTCTAGACTGGTGGACGGCCGAACGAAACAAACGCAGGAATGATGCAGCTTATGAGCTGACATGGAAAGAGCTGAAAGCCATTATGATGGACGAATTCTGCCCTCCCCATGAACGCCAAAAGCTGGAGGACGAGTTTTGGAACATTAAGCAGAAGGATGGAGATAACGCAGCCCTAACTGCTGGCTTTAAACAGCTCAGCATCATTTGTCCCGATCAAGTCAATACGTCAGACATGGCCATCAAGAAGTACATTCGAGCTCTACCCGACTGTGTTGCCGATTTTGTTCACGCCGCGAAAACATCATCAATTGAAGAGACAAACTTGTTTGCCGCCGAGATCAACGACAAGCGAGTAAAAGCTGGTTTCCGGGATAAGCCCTCCAAGTCTCTGCATCAAGCCACCACTGCATCGACCGCCGAAACCGCCACTGCTCAACCATCTAAGTCGTCACGCCGCAGGAAGAAGCACAATAACAACAGCAGCTCTAGCAACAAGAACTGTGCTGTCACTACCACTGCTGCTCCTCTGCAAGCCGTACCGGCCCAACAGCAGTCTCATTATCGACCAGCACTAGTTACTCAAGCGCCGCCAGCAAAGCGTGCTTACACAGGTCCCCACCCGCTCTTCCCGACATGCTCTATCATCATCCGGTGGATCTCGCCTGTCGTTTCTATGCTCATTGCAATTTATACGGCCATTTTACTGCCAATTGTCGCTATGGTCCTTGTGAAGCCCCGGTTCAAGCCACTGCCCATTAAGCTCTACTCCCAGCCCCGCAAGGCCAACAAGCGGCTCAGGCACCCGCGATCAATGCTCGAGTCTGCTTTGCATGTGGTGACCCTAACCATTTGGCAAACATGTGCCCGAACAGGGTTGTGAAGCAAGAGCCCCAGCAGCAGCAGCAGCAGCCTCAGCAGCAGCAACAAGCAGCACGCGCCAGAACCTTCAACATCAATGCTCGTCAAGCCCAGGCTGACAACAACGTGGTTAATGGTACGTTCCTTGTGAATGGTATTTATGCATCGTGTTTGTTTGATACTGGAGCCGATAACTGCTTTGTGTCGTTTGAATTCGAGAAGCTCCTTAGTCGTAAACGCTCTTATCTCCCCTCGTCATTCGAAGTTGAAGTCGCCACTGGAAGAACTGTCGCCGTTAATTCTGTTCTTCGTGATTGTACCCTCGAGCTCAACAATCACATCTTCCCAATCGACCTCATTCCGATGCAACTTGGAAGTTTTGACGTCATAATAGGCATGGACTTTCTTCGCAAAAACCATGCTGAAGTTGTGTGCTTCGCCAAGATGATTCGATTCTCGCTCGCGAATGGTGACTTATTGTGTGTCTATGGCGAAACTGCTTCGAAAGGTCTCAAGCTCATGTCATGTATCCAAGCTAGCAAGTATCTCCGCAAGGAATATGGAGCTTTCTTGGCTAACATTGTAGTAGCGGAGAAGGAAAAGAAAGGGAGTCTTGGAATAAACGATGTTCCCGTTGTGTGTCAGTTTCCGAGTGTGTTCCCTGATGATCTCCCAGGCTTACCCCCAAGTCGTGATATCGACTTCTGTATTGACCACATTCCTAGAGCTAACCCCGTAGCCAAAGCCCCTTATCGACTCGCGCCATCCGAAATGCGGGAACTCTCAAATCAACTCCAGGAATTACTTGAAAAAGGTTTTATTCGCCCGAGCACATCTCCTTGGGGCGCACCAGTCCTTTTCGTCAAAAAGAAGGATGGGTCGTTCAGGATGTGTATCGACTACCGGGAATTGAATAAGTTAACCATCAAGAACCGTTACCCCCTACCACGCATCGACGATTTATTTGATCAACTGCAAGGTGCTACGTGTTTCTCAAAGATCGATCTACGCTCAGGCTATCATCAGCTACGCATTTAGGAAGAAGATATACCTAAAACCGCTTTTCGCACTCGTTACGGCCACTATTAGTTCGTTATTATGCCTTTTGGTTTAACCAACGCACCCGCGGTTTTCATGGATCTGATGAATCGTGTGTGTAAGCCTTATCTCGACCGTTTCGTCATCGTGTTCATCGACGATGTCTTGATCTATTCCAAATCGAAAGCCGAACACGCGCAACATCTACGTTTGGTTCTCGAGTTACTTCAGGGGAACCGACTCTATGCCAAGTTCTCCAAGTGCGAATTCTGGTTAGAAGAGGTTCAGTTTCTCGGTCACATCGTGAATAGTCGAGGTATCCATGTGGATCCCGCAAAGATTGAAGCAGTCAAGAGTTGGATTACGCCTAAGAACCCGTCTGAAGTCCGTTCTTTTCTCGGATTAGCGGGCTATTATCGACGATTTATCGAAGGATTCTCCAAGATCGCTGTGCCGCTTACCACCCTTACTCATAAAGACAGGTCTTTTGTTTGGGGAACTGAACAAGAGTCTGCTTTCCAGACCCTCAAGTACAAGCTTTGCAATGCTCCTGTTCTCACATTGCCCGATGGGAACGACGGTTTCATTGTCTACTGTGATGCTTCCAACCTTGGTCTTAGTTGTGTCCTCATGCAACGAGACAAGGTTATAGCTTACGCTTCTCGACAGCTCAAAATCCACGAGAAGAACTATACAACCCATGATCTCGAGCTAGGCGCGGTTGTTTTTGCATTAAAGATTTGGCAACACTACCTGTATGGTACCAAGTGTACGATCTTCACCGATCACAGGAGTTTACAACACATCTTTGATCAGAAAGAACTCAATATGCGTCAACGCCGATGGGTAGAACTCCTCAGCGATTGCGACTGTGAGATTCGTTATCACCCAGGCAAGGCAAATGTCGTTGCCGATGCACTCAGCAGACGGAGTTATTTGCTCAGTATTCGTAATGCCCAAGCCCAACACGATCTCGAAACCCTCATCCGCGAAGCCCAACATGCTTGCTTTAATGAACGCACATTGAAGAAAGAGAGAATCTATCACGATGGAGCTCAGCTTGTAAGCAAATCGAATGGGATCTTCTATTTTCTGGACCGAATTTGGATCCCTAAGCGGACCGAATTGTGAAAGATTTTAATGGACGAAGCGCACAAATCTCGGTATTCTATTCATCCCGGTACCGATAAAATGTACCAGGATCTTCGCTACAAGTACTGGTGGTCGGGAATGAAAAGGGATATCACTCTCTATGTCGGAAGATGCTTGAATTATGCAAGGGTCAAAGCTGAACATCAAAGGCCATCTGGCTTACTCGAACAACCGCCAATTCCTATATGGAAATGGGAGAGTATAGCTATGGATTTCATAGCAAAGCTTCTACCCACGTCATCAGGTCACTACAGCATTTGGGTTGTCGTTGATCGTTTGACCAAATCAGCTCACTTTTTGCCAATACGGGAAGACTACAAGGTAGAACGATTAGTCCGAATCTACACCGACGAGATCATTTGTAATCATGGTACGCCTCGTGACATTATTTATGACCGTGATGCTCGATTTACCTCGCGATTGTGGGAAACGTTTCAAGCAGCTCTCGGTACGTCGCTTAACTTAAGTACCGCATTCCATCCTCAAACCGACGGATAGACTGAAAGAACGATCCGTACTCTTGAAGACATGCTCCGTGCGTGTGTCATAGACTTTGGCGGTAATTGGAACAAATATCTGCCGCTAGTCGAATTCTCGTACAATAACAGTTATCATACCAGCATCCAGATGGCACCATTCGAGGCCCTATATGGAAGAAGATGTCGATCGCCTATTGTGTGGCACAAGATCGGTCACTCGAAATTAACCGGTCCCGAATTACTACAAGAGACGACTGACAAAGTCCTAGATATTCGAGACAACTTGTTGAAAGCTCGGGATAGACAGAAAAGTTATGTCGATAAACGACGCAAGCCCCTTGAATTTGACGTTGGTGACTACGTACTCCTAAAGGTATCACCTTGAAAGGGTGTGGTCAGATTCGGCAAGAAAGGGAAACTAGCGCCTCGATATGTTGGACCTTTTAAGATTCTGGAAAGAATCGGAAAAGTCGCCTACAGACTCGAACTACCGGAGGAACTTAGTAACGTCCACCCGACTTTCCATGTGTCTAACCTCCGAAAATGCCTGGCTGAGCATGATCTAATCGTGCCTCTCGACGACCTTCAGATAAACGAAATGCTACACTTCGTGGAGAAGCCTGTCGAAATCATGGATCGCCAAACCAAGCAACTCAGACCCTCGCGCATTCCTATTGTGAAAGTCCGATGGGAAGGCAAACGAGGTGCAAAGTTCACTTGGGAACTCGAAAGCGACATGAAGGCGAAGTACCCGCAGTTATTTAAGTGAAAGTCTAGAGAGAGAAAGTAGGAAAAAGTGATTCACGGTGTTGTGCAGCTTTCAGCCTAATTTCGGGATGAAATTCCCTAAACAAGGGGAGGCTGTAACACCCCGTGTTACCGAAAGTCAAAGTCAAGATTGACTCCTTTGACCATAGTTAATCTATTTTGTATTTATGTTACGATAGTTGCATTATGTGGAGTAATTAATTACAATCGAATCAATCGAAGTTTATTTATCGACGTGAACCGCTTTATGATTGTGAATAATAGGAAGTAACAATGCGATAAGGTCAATCAATCAATGATCAAGCTAATCAAATCATCATCATCGAACTCAAAAACTCGAATTATGCAACTTTGGTGTTAATATACGTGTGTGTGCGCCTTATGTGTTACTTGTGCGTGTTTACTTTATGTTGTGTGTGGTAATCAATCGAAACTCGACTCGAAATCGAAACTCAATCGAAATCGAATCATGATAATTGGTGGAGAAGAGATAGCGCGAGATATAGATGATTGTATGTTAGATATAGTGGTTGGGATTCAAAGTAATTTGAATAGGAAACTCTATCGTACTCGCATCGTCCTCAATCGAAATCGAAATATCAAAAATCGTCGTACCGAACACTCGAATTAGGCAGCTGAACGATCAGGCTCTCAGCTGATCGAACAGCCCAGCCGATCGGACTGCTGTCCGATCGTGCTGCCTGACCGATCGGCCAGCACTTTCCTCTTATGGCATCCTATAAATACCCCTGTCATTGTCATCTTTACCACTTTTGGAAAGCTCTGACCGACCAGCTCGTGCTCTCATCCTTTTTCTTAGATTTCTCTCAATTCTGGTAAGATTTCATCCTAAATCTTGTACTTTCTTGATCTATACACACTCCTACACCTTTCTATCTTTCAAATCTTAACTTTTAACCGTGAAATCATCAAGATTCAAGTGTTCTAGGATGATGTCATCATGGTGTTCTTGAAGAACTTCATGTTTTGGCTTCAATCCACCAAGAATAACTTGGATCTAGCCGATTTCCACATAAACAAACAAGGATCTTTCATAGATCTAAACATTTACACGGTGAAAAGGATTGAAAGATGGTTTTCCAACTTTCTTTCAACTCTTTTACACTCAATGCCTTAAAAACCGATAGAAATGGAGCTTGTGCCGATTCACTAATCACTCTAGTAGTTGTGCGGTTCAAGATTCAGACTCTATCCACGAGGTTCACCGACTTCGGGTCAAACGTTAAACTCCGTTCCGAACAGTTCACCGGCCGGATTTGGGTGATTCCTGTCCGATCAGGAGGAACAAGTAAGAACGAGGGTTCTATGGTTCGACTCGTTGCCAAAATACCGCGATATGATGATAAACAATCAAGAACAGCCAAGTGTTAGACGAACAGGCTGATAAGGTCAGGATGCCGACAGATCGAACTGTTGTCCGAACGGACAGCCAGCCGATCGACCAGTCCAGCCGATCGGCTAACACATGGTCCCTCACTTAAACAATTTCCTGAAGTCTAGTATTGAACGAACTGCTGATCGATCGGTCAAGCTGTCCGATTTGAATTACTCTTCAGATCATGAGATACTATGCTTCAACACTTAATCGATTTTCAACATGTTCAACGCGTTAGAGTGCCACCCGATCGAACAGCCGTCCGATCAGGTGACACCCTGCTAAGCACTTGTCAGCTGAAGTACCTAACCGATCGGTTAGCCGGTCGATTGAACAACCGTCCGATCGACCGACCTGAAAGGTAAAGATACTTCAATGTTTTCTAATGCTACAACGAAAACTTCAAAAGTCGAACCATCATACACAAACACATCCTTATCAAAGGAAGAAACAATCCACTCGAACAGCCATCTGATCGGCCTACCGACCGACCGGACAGCTGTCCGAACGAACTGTCAAGCCGAACGGCCAGCCACCCGATCGGACAACCGTCCGATCGACCAGCTGTCCGACCCTCCAACACTTGTTTTTCCGTTTACGCGTTGCTTATCGTTATGCTATCGAACTATTCGGGCTAACCCTACTCTCAAGTGCTCCCTTCAATCCATCAATCACGTTGAGTATACTCGAACCCTTTTTGCTTTAACACTTTTGGGTGTTACATACGTTACTTATTCTAAATCACAATCGAACATATTACTCAATTACTTTAAACGCTAACCGTTACCGCATGTATTGCGTGACTAAATGAATGCTTGTTGTCATGTTTACACGTGGAATGCTATCTACCTGCCTTAACGACGATAGTACTATAGTTTGGACTCACCACCCGTTCACACGGGGGTTGTTAAGGACAATTACTTGCATGGATTACGGTGGTAATCATGTATTGTGAACTGCCTCGGGCAGTCAACCCGCAGTCATTGGTATCGATAGATCCATGTCGATAATTAACATGCTTCGTTTTCCTCTGTGTACGTGCTGGTTATGCGTAAATTATTCGAACTCTATTATGCTATATCAAACTTGTATGCTCACCTTTACATTTTATGTATTGACTTTATTTTAACGTATGTGAAAGGTGTTTAAGATGCTTATCTGCTAGGAAAGCGAAGCTAAAATAAGAGTCTAGAGCATAGTTGTCTGTAGATCTTACAGCTTGAGTCTCTAGACATAGATAAACAATATTTATATTTAAATCTGAGTTGTCGGAACGGAATATTTGACTAGATGTTATCTGTAATAGTTTGTTTGCTATTTGAGGTACGGTATGGGACGTATTATATAAATTGAATAGTAATGATAATTGTTGTGGAAACTTCTGGACAATCTGTTTCGCTCAGTGCCATGCCCCGATGATTCCGCCAGCGGTTGGGGTGTGACAGAAACCAACCCAAAGGCGCAAGTACATCTCATCACATTGAGAAACCGTACCGTGGGTCCCGAGGAGGCTACATTACCTCCAACTGAAAAGAGCCGATCTAGCCAAATCACAACTCCACCAACACCCCAACAAGAGACGGCTTCTCCACCAAATCAAGAGACCACCAAGAATCCTCCGGTTCCGTATCCCTGTCGGTTAATTCGCCAAAAGACCGATGAGCAATTCGCAAAGTTCAAAAATCTGCTAAAACAATTGCATGTTAATGTTCCATTTATCGATGTCCTAACTCAAATGCCTAAATATTCAAAATTTATGAGGGACTTCCTCACTCATAAAAGGAAAATTGAATCATTGCAATTAGTTAATTTAAGCAAAGAATGCTCCGCCTTGCTACTCAACAAACTCCCGCAAAAGAAGATTGACCCTAGAAGCTTCACAATTCCTTGTTCGATTGGGGAATCCCCCATTCGCAATGCACTAGCCGACCTCGGGGCTAGCATTAACCTCATGCCCACATCAATGTTCAACCGACTCGGCCTAGGGAAAACAAGCTCTACAAAAATAAGCATACAACTCGCCGATAGGTCCGTCAAATATCCACAAGGTGTCGCTGAAAATCTATTGGTCAAAGTCGGCGAGTTTGTCTTCCCGACCGACTTTGTCATACTAGATATGGAAGAAGATATCGAAGTACCACTCATCTTAGGGAGGCCATTCCTAGCTACGGGCCACGCAGTGGTAGACATGAATGGTGGAACACTAACATTGAGGATTGGAGACAAGGAAATGAAGTTTGGAGTTGGAAAGAGAGTAGAAGATGACGACCCGGTCAATTACATGAAGGTCATAAACTCGAGTTTGGATGATGCTCTTCGACGGTGCAACATGGGATGCAAAACATCCCACTTGGGTAACATATGACCATGCTTTGGGTCTAGCCAAGGACCCTTATAAACGTGGCGCACCACGGAGGCATTCCGCAGAACTATCCATAGTTTAGTTTAGATTAATTTTTATGTTTTTTCTAGTTTAGTTTTAATTTTCAGGAATAAAACACACTCGGGATGGTGAAGGATATCAAGGGAAACTTGAACCAGCACCCCATGCACAAAAACAGAGCCTTCCTCTAAATTTTCTTCATTACAGCAAGTTTAGCACGGGCCGTGCCCACCCAACACGGCCCCGTGCTGAACCATCTGCA